>NC_067245.2:184295941-184608163 GCF_019359855.2 Lolium perenne
GGAGCTTAACTCTCTCCCACACAAGCATTTATTCAGAGAATGAAAATAACAAAACTAAAATAAAAGCACATAGACGCTCCAAGTAAAGTATATAAGATGTGACGGAATAAAAATATAATTTCAATAGAAGAAACCTGATAAATTGTTGATGAAGAAGGGGATGCCTTGGGCATCCCCAAGCTTAGATGCTTGAGTCTTCTTGAAATATGCAGGGATGAACCACGGGGGCATCCCCAAGCTTAGACTTTTCACTCTTCTTAATCATATATCATCCTCCTCTCTTGACCCTTGAAAACTTCCTCCACACCAAACTCAAAACAAACTCATTAGAGGGTTAGTGCATAATCAAAATTTCACATGTTCAGAGGTGACACAATCATTCTTAACACTTCTGGACATTGCCCAAAGCTACTGGAAGTTAATGGAACAAAGAAATCCATCAAACACATCAAAACAGGCAACGCGAAATAAAAGGCAGAATCTATCAAAACAGAACAGTCCGTAAATACGATTTTGTCAGGGGCACTAGACTTGCTCAAATGAAAATTCTCAAATTGAATGAAAGTTGCGTACTTATCTGAGGATTACTCACATAAATTGGCAGATTTTTCTGAGTTACCTACAGAGAACCCTGCCCAAATTCGTGATGCATGTAAATCTGTTTCGCATAGCATCCAAATCTAGTATCAACCCTACTATCAAAGACTTTACTTGGCACAACAAATGCAATAAAATAAGATAAGAAGAGGTTGATACAGTAGTAACAACTTCCAAGACACAACAAAACAGTAGCAAAATAAAGACATGGGTTATCTCCCAAGAAGTTCTTTTTTTATAGCCATTAAGATGGGCTCAGCAATTTTAATGATGCACTCGCGAGAAATAAGAGTTGAAGCAAAAGAGAGCATCAAAAACCAAATTCAAAACACATTTAAGTCTAACCCACTTCCTATGCATAGGAATCTTGTACACAAATAAATTCATGAAGCATAATGCAACAAGCATAGAAAGATAAAACAAGTGTAACTTCAAGATTCTCAACATAAAGAGAGGTGTTTTAGTAACACGAAAATTTCTACAACCATATTTTCCTCTCTCATAATAACTTTCGGTAGTATCATGAGCAAACTCAACAATATAACTATCACATAAAGCATTCTTATCATGAGTCTCATGCATAAAATTATTACTCTCCACATAAGCATAATCAATTTTATTAGTAATAGTGGGAGCAAATTCAACAAAGTAGCTATCATTATTATTCTCATCAAGTGTAGGAGGCATAGTATAATTATAATAAAATTTATCCTCCATAGTAGGTGGCACCAAAATACCACTATCATTATAATCATCATAAATAGGAGGCAAAGTATCATCAAAATAAATTTTCTCCTCCATGCTTGAGGGACTAAAAATATCATGCTCATCAAAACCAGCTTCCCCAAGCTTAGATTCTTCCATAGCATTAGCAACAATGGTGTTCAAAGCGTTCATACTAATATCATTGCTACTAGCATGCAAATAAGGTTCCATAGGTTTTTTAATTTTTGCATCAAACAATCCATATCTTAACTCGGGAAATAGATTAAAAAGCTCACAGTTGCTTTCCATTATGCCTAACTAGTGAAAAACAAGAAACAAAAAGATGCAATTGCAGGATCTAAAGGAAATAGCTTCGAGCACTTACAACGGCACCAGAAAATAGCTTGGTTGCCTGGGACCAGAGTGTGAGTGCCTTTTACCTTTCCTCCTCGGCAACGGCGCCAGAAAATAGCTTGATGTCTACTCACGCATCTTTTCCTGTAGACAGTGTTGGGCCTCCAAGAGCAGAGGTTTGTAGAACAGCAGCAAGTTTCCCTTAAGTGAATCACCCAAGGTTTATCGAACTCAGGGAGGAAGAGGTCAAAGATATCCCTCTCAAGCAACCCTGCAATCACGATACAAGAAGTCTCTTGTGTCCCCAACACACCTAATACACTTGTCAGATGTATAGGTGCACTAGTTCGGCGAAGAGATAGTGAAATACAAGTGGTATGAATGTATATGAGCGGTAATAGCAATCTGAATAAAATATGGCAGCAAGTAAACATGTAGCAGAACTTGTTGGAAATGGTGTTTCAATGCTTAGAAACAAGGCCTAGGGATCATACTTTCACTAGTGGACACTCTCAACATTGCAATCATAATGGAATATAAATAAGCACTTCACTATGCTATTCTGAATTACTCTTTGGCAAGATAACGAACAATAATTCATCATGTAGGCAAACCTTAAAGATGTATTCCCAAGTACTAATAAACACCCCACGCTGTCACTGTGAGCATTCATAGGAGGTACTAACACACCACAATTTCATAGAGACATCCAACTCAAATCATAACTTAGTGAATAAGTATTCTGTGAAATATAGCCTAAGAGACCCACACGGTGCACACACTGTCACCTTTACACACGTGGGACAAGGAGTCTCCAGAGATCACATAAGTAAAATCCACTTGAATAGCATAACGACATCTAGATTACAAAGCTCATCATATGGATCTCAATCATGTAAGGCAACTCATGAGATCATTGTATTGAAGTACATGGGAGAGAGATTAACCACATAGCTACCGGTACAGCCCTTAGCCTCGATGGAGAACTACTCCCTCCTCATGGGAGACAGCAGCGGTGATGAAGATGGCGGTGGAGTCGATGGAGATGCCTTCCGGGGGCAATTCCCCGTCCCGGCGGCGTGCCGAAACAGAGACTTCTGTCCCCCGAATCTTGGCTTCGCAATGGCGGCGGCTCTGGAGGGTTTCTCGTACCGTGGCTTATTCATCTCGAAGATTTAGGTCAGGAGGATTCTTATAGGCGAAGAGTCGGAGTCGGAAGGGCTACGGGGGCGCCACAAAGTAGGGGGTCGCGCCCCCCCTTGGCCGCGCCGCCACCATGTGTGGTGGCCCTGGGCCTCTCCTCTGGCCCCTCTTCGGTGCTCTGGAAGCTTCCTTGAAATGTAAGATACTGGGCGTTGATTTAGTCCAATTCCGAGAATATTTCCTTACTAGGATTTCTGAAACCAAAAACAGCAGAAAACAGGAACTGGCACTTCGGCATCTCGTCAATAGGTTAGTTCCGGAAAATGCATCAAAACGATATAAAGTGTGAACAAAACATGTAGGTATTGTCATAAAACAAGCATGGAACATCAGAAATTATAGATACGTTGGAGACGTATCACTGAGCCACCAATTGTGAGTCGCCAAATATTTTTAGTCGAGTTGCACCACAAGCCTTTGCCATCTTCATCCGTGTATAAGAGCTTTGTATTCTACCTCATTGTTAGACGCATTTGGGAACGTCATCCGTAAGACATACTTTAATTTGTCGCCTTCAGGTGATATTAGTATCACGCCTGCTCCAGCTCCCTCTAATCTTTTGGATGCGTCGAAGTTCATAGTCCAGGTTCTCGATAAATCCGGGGGTCCTGTATTTTGTAGCTCCATCCACTCTGCGATGAAATCTGGTAGAATTTGCGACTTTATTGCTTTTATTTTTTCATACGTGATGTCCCGAGGAGAAAGTTCTATTCCCCAAAGGGAGACATGACCCGTAGCCTCTGGATTGTTTAGTATATTGGATAAAGGCGCCTCATTGACCACTATGATCGGATGCGCCGAAAAATAGTGCCGCAATTTTCTTGCGGTCGTAAACACTCCATATGCTAGCTTCTGGTACTGTGGATACCGCTGTTTTGAAGGCGATAAAACTTCACTGATGAAATATACCGGCCTCTGCACTCCATGTAGTTTTCCTTCCTCTTCTCTTTCGACGACAAGTGCCGTGCTGACCACCTGAGGTGTGGCTGCAATGTATAACAGGAGGGGTTCCTTCTCTTTAGGCGCCACCAAGATTGGTGGTGTCGAAATTGTGCGCTTGAGATCCTCGAAAGCTCTATCTGCCTCTCCGTTCCACTGGAACTTCTCTCCTTGCTTGATCAGAGCGTGGAACGGTAACGCCTTTTCTCCCAGCCTGGCGACGAATCTACTTAAAGCTGTGACTCGCCCAGTTAACTGCTGTATTTCTTTCAACTTTGTTGGCTTCCTCATTGTTACGATAGCTTGAATTTTTCTGGATTAGCCTCGATCCCTCTTGCTGAGACTAGGAACCCGAGAAGTTCTCCCGCAGGGACGCCGAAGGAACACTTCGTCGGGTTCAGCTTGAGGCAGAACTTGTCAAGGTTGTCGAAAGTTTCCTTTAAGTCCTCGATCAATGTTGTCCCCTTTTTTGATGTTATGACGACATCGTCAATGTACACTTATACGTTTTTTCCAATCTGTGTTGCCAGGCACTTCTGCATCATCCGCTGATATGTTGCTCCCGCGTTTTTCAGACCAAAATGCAATGTTTTGTAGCAAAACACGCCGTAAGGTGTAATGAACGCCGTCTTGACCTCATCCTCTTCTTTTAACCTGATCTGGTTATAACCAGAATATGCGTCCAAGAAGGAAAGACGTTCACATCCTGCCGTGGAGTCAATGATTTGATCGATCTGTGGGAGGGAAAAGTGATCCTTTGGACAGTGTTTGTTGTGTTTGTTGAGACACGTAAAGTCGACACACATGCGAAGGACTTTCGTGTTTTTCTTCAGGACCAGCACTGGGTTTGCTACCCACGTGGCCTCTGTATGCAGCTCTTTAATAAAACCAGCTTCTCTGAGTCGATCAATCTCTGACAGCATAGCTTTGCGATTTGGTTCTGAAAAACACCGCTATTGGATCCAAGTTTAGGTGGTGCTCGGCAAGTTCCCTGGGTACTCCTGGCATGTCAGCTGGACACCATGCAAAGATTTTCCAGTGCTCACGGAGGAACTCGACGAGCGCGCTTTCCTATGCGAGGTCCATGTCTGTAGCGATGGACGTCATTTTCTTTGGATCTGTCGGGTGAATCTGCACCTCCTTGGATTCTTTTGTAGTGTTAAAGGTTGGCTCCCTGAGAGGCCTCCCTACGTCTGGCAGCACATCATAATCAGTCGTGAGCCTTGACGCCATATATTCTGCTTGCATCCCGAAAGTTTCTGACAGTCGATGGAAATCTTTGTCGCATTTATCGGCTAACGCAAAACTTCCTTTGACTGTAATTGGTCCTTTAGGTCCAGGTAACCTCCACAACAGGTACGTGTAGTGTGGTACCGCCATAAACCTGGCATATGCTGGTCGTCCCAACAAGGCGTGATATTGCAACAGGAAATCCACGACTTCAAACTCCAGCCTTTCTATTCTGTAATTTTCTCGAGTCCCAAACTGAACGTCGAGATTGATCTTCCCCAACGGACAACTAGGCTTCTCCGGCGTGATACCATGGAAACGTGTGTCAGTTGGTTTCAAATTTGCTAGGGATATGTTCATCTTCCTTAGTGTATCTGCGTACATAAGGTTTAAACTGCTGCCTCCATCTATGAATAGTCGAGATACATCGAATCATGCGATCACTGCTGGTAAGATAAGTGTTGACTGCCCTGGTCGAGGAACTTGCTGCGGGTGATCCGCTATTGTGAAGCCAATGTCCTGTCCCGACCAATTTAGGTACTCAATCATTGGTGGAGGCATCTTTTCCGCCATGAACACCTGTCGCGAGATTACTTTCTGAGCTCTATTGGACGGCCTAGCCTTCTGAATCATCGAGACCGCACCGTTGGAATTGGGATCGACATATGGAGGTGGGTGTGGTGCTGCCGCTATTCTGAGCTGGTGCCGATTTTCGTCCGTAATTGCGGGAGGAGGTGGCAAGTGAAACTCACTCCTGGGCCCTTGGGAATTTCTATTTGTTGCTTGAGCATTGGCTTGCCCCGCAAACCTCAACATTGCTTGAAAATTTCGACAGTCCTTCTGCAGATGTCCTGACTGTCTCTTCCCATTACTGTCGAGATAAAAATGCATCTGACACGGCCCGTTCATCATATCCTCGGGAGACACGTAAGGTCTCTGGAACCTTGGTCCACTATTTTGCCTGTTATTTCGGGAGTCATCTCTATTGTCACCTCGCTGCTCGCTACTCCTTTGATATTCATCTCTATTGCTTCCTCCAGTATTTCCTCGGAAACCAGCCGATATTTGGCCAGGAGCATCATAACTCGAGAACTGCCGAGGAAATCGTCGCCTATTTTGGAAATTTCGGCTGCGGTCCTCTTCAGGCGACCTGTGCCGTTTATTGTGAGAAGCATCCTCTCCATCTGCCCACCTGTTTGCTATCTCCATCAATGATGATACTGTCCTTGGGTTAGTTCTCCCCAAGTCCTCGACAAAGTCTCCTCGTCGAATTCCTGCTACGAACGCATCTATCGCTCTCTCGTCAGATATGTTCTCTGCCGAGTTTTTAATGATGTTCCACCTTTGGATGTACTTTCTCATTGATTCATCATGCTTTTGTCGACACGATCTCAGCTCTTCTAGTGACGCGGGTTTTTTGCCTGTGGATCGGAAATTCTTGACAAACACGTCCTCAAAACTGTCCCAGCTGTCGATAGAACCTGGCGGAAGCTTCTTTATCCAAGATTGCGCAGCTCCACTAAGATGTACTTGGATGCTCTGCATGGCTGTTGCTCTGGTTCCTCCTATCAGCTTCACCGTCTCGAGATAATCGACTAGCCAATCCTCTGGATCTTGCAGACCGTCGAATTTTTTGAAATTATCGGGTAATTTAAACCCTGAAGGAACTCGAGTTTTCCGGACCCTCCTTGTAAAGCACGGCATCCCACACATGTCCTCGTCATCTATCTCTGGGGAATGCCGATGTTCCCTTCTATTTTGTCGTGCTCTGTCCACCCGTGCCTGTGTTGCTGTGTCTCTTGCTCCACTTGTTCTCTCGGGACCTGGTGCAGCTGCAGCAGGTCGTGGACTATTTTGCCTTGCTGATCCTTCGGGAGGCGAATTTATAAACGCCGTTTCCATGGCTCCAACTCCTGCCATAGCCATATTGTACAATGCTTCTCTTGGATCTCCGGGAGGTGGCTTGGATGCGAGGATGAACGCTTGCGTCACAATGTATCCAGCTTCTGGTGTCTTAGGGATAATATTCCCCCTCGTGTCTATCGACATAAAAGACATGTCGAGGTTTTGAACCAGATTCTCCCTATCTGCCTCAGGTATGTTTTGCAGCCGAGATCTCGCTCTATTTCGAGCTGCTCTGTGAATATCTCCCGAAGTACCAGAATGTTGACTCAAGTTAGCTCTTCGCCTGCTTGACGCATAAGCTGCTTCCTGCCTTCTATCCAACTCGATTTTCTGTTTCTCGAGCTCCCGCCTAGTACGTGCAAGCCTATATTGATATGCTTGTAACTCCTCAGGTGTCGCCGTTACGGTCATTGGCTCTGTACCATCAATAGCTCTTGCGACTCGATCCCATACTGCCTGCGGAAATCGCACCATCTCTCGTGTTCCCGGTCCGATATATTTTGTTCCTAGACCTCTTGTGAGATCTGCAGGATCAACATACGGATTTCCCGCCTCGTCGAAGTTCTCTGATGTCTCCTCCTGTGGGCGACTCGGATCTCCAATTGCATAGATCTGATGATATTTTGGATTCTGAACTTTGTCTGGTTTGGTGACACCATCATAGAGATTGGTGAAGACCTCGCCGACGATAGTGGATCTGTCGATGACGTTGAAGCTGTCGATGCTGCTCGAGTCACCGCTTATATCGGAGTCCGCAGATGACTCGAAAGACATGTCGCTGAACATTTTGGCAAGTTTTGCGCTTGCCATAGTGCTGATGAAGCGTGGCGATGAAATCTCCTCGTCGCCTGACTCGATTGACGATGTTGAACTCAAAAAATCGGGATCGACCGCTGATAATCCCGACGAGATCGGAATTTCGAGACGATACGCTCCTTCTTTCTCGACGCGGAAGTGGAACTTTCTGAACGTCATCTCCATGGGTTCCTCCAGATACGCATATGCATCCAAACGGGAGGGCGGGTGAGGAACAAAATCAACTAGACCAGTTTCGATCTGTTTACCTCTGTCCATCGCGTTGCTTGCAGTTGACGAAGTCGACGATCTTGAACGTGCCATCGAGATCAGATCCTTGACACCTCTAATCCCCACAGACGGCACCAATTGACAAGGGATTAACTTATCAATGCCTACAGATTGTAGACTAGGGTTTTAGTCGGAAGTAGAGGGCAAGTAGATCTCGAAGGTTTCAGCCGAAAAGTACTCGACGATGTGAAAACTAGGGTTGCGTGAAACAATGAATCGATGCTATCTTTGTCCCTCGACTCCCCCTTATATAGGAGGTGGAGTCAAGGGATTCACAATACACAGGTTACAGAGTCCGAGAGGGTTTCCAACCCGTCCCGCAAGATTACAAGTAGTATTTCCTAATACAACTCTAGTTTTCCTTAATAATAACTTGGGCTTCCGAATCTTCTTATTCTTCGAGTCATGGGCCTTCAGTAAACCCCGGGTACCATCTTCGGCAGGCCCATTGGGTATGCCTATGTCAATAACCGAGGCACACGGAGACGAAGATGTATTTCTGTGTTCCCTTCCTTTGCAAGAAGGTACGTCACGTTTGGAGAGGTGTGATACGCGTACAACACGCGTCCGTTGGGAACCCCAAGAGGAAGGTGTGATGCGTACAACGGCAAGTTTTCCCTCAGTAAGAAACCAAGGTTTATCGAACCAGTAGGAGCCAAGAAGCACGTTGAAGGTTGATGGCGGCGGAGTGTAGTGCGGCGCAACACCAGGGATTCCGGCGCCAACGTGGAACCTGCACAACACAACCAAAGTACTTTGCCCCAACGTAACAGTGAGGTTGTCAATCTCACCGGCTTGCTGTAACAAAGGATTAGATGTATAGTGTGGATGATGATGTTTGCAGAGAACAGTAAGAACGAGTATTGTAGTAGATTGTATTCGATGTAAAAGAATGGACCGGGGTCCACAGTTCACTAGTGGTGTCTCTCCCATAAGATAAATAGCATGTTGGGTGAACAAATTACAGTTGGGCAATTGACAAATAAAGATAGCATGACAATGCACATACATGTTATGATGAGTAGTGTGAAATTCAATTGGGCATTACGACAAAGTACATAGACCGCTATCCAGCATGCATCTATGCCTAAAAAGTCCACCTTCAGGTTATCATCCGAACCCCCTCCAATATTAAGTTGCAAACAACAGACAATTGCATTAAGTATGGTGCGTAATGTAATCAACAAATACATCCTTAGACATAGCATTGATGTTTTATCCCTAGTGGCAACAACACATCCACAACCTTAGAACTTTCTGTCACTGTCCCAGATTTAATGGAGGCATGAACCCACTATCGAGCATAAATACTCCCTCTTGGAGTTACAAGTAACGACTTGGCAAGATCATAAACAACACATAGATTATAGATTGATAATCAACATAACATAGCATTCATTATTCATCGGATCCCAACAAACGCAACATGTAGCATTACAAATAGATGATCTTGATCATGTTAGGCAGCTCACAAGATCCAACAATGATAGCACAATTAGGAGAAGACGACCATCTAGCTACTGCTATGGACCCATAGTCCAGGGGTGAACTACTCACACATCACTCCGGAGGCGACCATGGCGGTGAAGAGTCCTCCGGGAGATGATTCCCCTCTCCGGCAGGGTGCCGGAGGCGATCTCCTGAATCCCCCGAGATGGGATTGGCGGCGGCGGCGTCTCTGGAAGGTTTTCCGTATCGTGGCTCTCGGTACTGGAACTATTATCGACGAAGGCTTAAGTAGGCGGAAGGGTAGGTCAGGGGCGCCACGAGGGCCCCACACGTCAGGGCCGCGCGGCCAGCACCTGGGCCGCGCCGCCCTATTGTGTGGGCGCCTCGTCGCCCCACTTCGTATCTCCTCCGGACTTCAGGAAGCTTCGTGGAAAAATAAGATCCTGGGCGTTGATTTCGTCCAATTCTGAGAATATTTCCTTACTAGGATTTCTAAAACCAAAAACAGCAGAAAACAACAACTGGCTCTTCGGCATCTCATTAATAGGTTAGTGCCGGAAAATGCATAAATATGACATAATGTATGTATAAAACATGTAGGTATTGTCATAAAACAAGCATGGAACATAAGAAATTATCGATACGTTGGAGACGTATCAAGGTGGAGGTCCCACGAAGGATTCCCCAACTCCACGAAGGCTCACCTTCTTCTCCGAGCCAAACCCACGAAGGATAATGGCCCTTTCCTTATGGTTAACTTTTCCTCCACTCCGGAGATGGCAAGCTCTACAACCACTTCACAAGATCCACGAAGGAGAAGCCCGGGCCTCTTCACAATCTTCCTTGAAGAGATCACCGGAGCACCAACCGCCAATCCAACTAGGAGGTCTCCCTCCAAGAGTAACAAGCTCAGGGTCTCTCACTCAAACTAATCGTGGTAGAGAGCTCAACACTATGCAATGATGCAACGCAAGAACACTAGGGGTGTTCAAATCCTTCACACTCAAATCCCACCAAAGCAACAAATGCTAGGATGAGATTAGAGAGGAAGAACAAAGAGGAAATCAACAAATGACTCCAAGATCTAGATCCAAAGAGTTCCCCTCACTTAGAGGAGAGATGGATTGGTGGGGATTGTAGATCTAGATCTCCTCTCTTAGATCCCTCAAGAATGAGTAAGAATCATGGGGGGAATCAAGAGAGAGGGCAAGTTCTTGAAAGTCAACAATGGAGGAGCGAGAGTGGAAGAAATTATGCAGCCCAAGGTGGAAGAATGGCTATTTATAGCCCAAGAGCAAATATAACCGTTGGGGAAAAGTTGGGCTGAGTCAACCATCGAGGAGGCTGGTCAACAGGCCTGGGACCGGGCCGTCCGGTCCAGGGGCCGGTCAGACCGGGCCACCGGCCGGACCCGGCCGGTCCAAACCGGACCACAGGCCGGACCAGCACCGGGCGAAGCTGGAAGACATACTGGATAGTGCCCGGTTGGCACCAGTCCAGGGGCCGGTTTGAACCGGGCCATCCGGTGGGATGGCCGGTCACGCCGGGCGAGAAACCGGGCCAACAGGAAAACATGTTATACAAAAACTGTGATAACTTTTGTGTCTTGACCCCGATTGACATGAAACCAATTTTGTTGGAAATATGGAGACTCCTCACAGGATATTTTTAGATGTTTTTAGAGAGGGAGTCTCCCACCGTCAAGAAACGGTGAAGACGTCCAAACTCGAAAATGCAATAGAAGATGCATGCGGATTCCGTTTTCGATGAACTTGGGCTTGTTGTAAAGCTAGCAACAAGCTCAAAAACCTCTCACAGAGAAACACTAAGAAGCAATAGGGATATGCAAAGTATGCAAATGATTTAGCTCCCTAAGATGATGCGATCAAGTTACCCAACCGAAAGACCCTCTTGATAGTGCGGCTATCTATCCTATAATCCAGTCTCCCAACAACCACCTTGAGACCGGTAAAAAGAAAACCTAGCAAGGCCATACCTTTGCCTTGCGCATCCCACTTGATCTTGATGATAGCTCTTCAAGCTCCACTCAAGCCGGAATGCCTTACTTGATCATCGTTACATCGTGAAGACTCACAAATGCTCCCCCGTACACTATGATGGGAAAGCTCCATTGATGTACATCTTCACATGTCCATTATCATCAAATGGACGACAAGCTTCAAGCATATGATCCTCTCGAGATGCTCAACTTGAACTTCCCAACTCAATCTTGATGACGATCACCACTTGTCGTCATCCTCTCATGGGCTATATGAGATCTCACTTTTGATGCATGCCCATGGAAAGATACCTAACCCACATAGACAACACAAGGAAACATATATGATGAGTTAGTTCATGAAGCATAATTGACAAGGTTTACCATACCACGTGACTTCACGTGGCACATTCTTCATGCTTCATGTGTTGACCAAGCTTGAATCTATTCTTCACTGTTTGTATTGGTCAACCTTGTATCTTCTCATGCTCTATCATACTATCTTGAGGTGTATAAATAATTCTTCACTTGGAATCAAGCTCTCAAGATCTTGATAATTCATTGTTGATCACATAAGCTAGAGCATGGCTAATATTGAGTACCACATAAGAACTCCATCTTCATTTCTTCTTCTTGATCATATCACATATATATCTTCAAATCGATGATCTTGATGCCAATACACAAGGTGTATCTTTATCTTCATGGCATCCATACTTGAATCCAACACATGGACCACAAGTAGTTCCTATGAAATATTCCTTCATATAAACTCAATGAAAACATTAGTCCATAAGGGTTGTCATTAATTACCAAAACCACACATAGGGGCAATATACCCTTACAAGCATAAATACTCCCTCTTGGAGTCACAGGCAAATACTTGGCTAGAGCATCTACTTAGGGGTAGAATCGAGCCGAGCCAAGCCGGCTCGAGGCTCGGCTCGTGGAGGCTCGAGGGAATTCGAGCCGAGCCCAGGCTTGGCTTGCTACAGATGAGAGGCTGAAAAGTGGGCTCGAGGCTCGGCTCGTAAGGCTCACGATCCATCCACCAAAATTAGATGGGAGGTATCCCGTGCTCTGCTCACGAACATGATTCCTCTCCCAGTGTCTTGCTCGTGTCTCTAGCGATAGGGTTGGAGAGCGACGCCGCGTCGCCATCCTCCACCAGCAACGCCGGCCGCCATCACCCCCTTCTCCTCCTCCAATGGATCCCACTGACCATCTGCCCCGGTGCTCACCTAGGACGCGCGCAGGGCCTAGGGTTAGCGGTGGGTGCCGCCCGGTCGCCCGTCGCTCGACTCAGCCCTCCGCCCGAACCAGGCTGCTCCTCTCCTTCACGCTCACGGCCGAGCCCAGCAACGCCGGCCTCCACCCTCACTGTAAACTTCTCCTTCTCCAAATCTCCTTCAGTTCTTCAAATTTGCTAGTAAGTTTCTGTAACGAATTTTAATTTGGTGATGGTAATTAGTATTAGAACATATACTGCTGTAGATCGATCGTTGTAGTTGTAATTGCTGCATCCCAATTGATATCTTTAGTTATTGCTTATCTCCCGTTGCCGTTATTTAGATATTTTTTGGTTTCTTTAGTTCCTGCAATGTTTTGTACAACAACAAAACTGAATCTAAATGTTGTGCAGATTCGACATGCGGCTTACGAAATGACAAGGGATGGCAACGATGGTCGTGGGGGATGAAATGATGGAGCGGTGGTTCTTTTGTCGTTGAAATTCATGTTTAAACTTGTCGTTTCATAGAGCTATGACTCATGTTCTATTTGTTCTATTTGGAGTTGTTGAACTAAGTGCATATGTTTGTAATGTATGACATTATATTGGAATAAGTACATGCATTTGTGTGGCGAGAACTTGTCATGTATGCTACTTTGTGAAACATGTTAGACTATGTTTTGGATGTATTCATGCTATATTATTGTTTATACTTGTGAAATGCTACATTTTTGTCATAGATTATGGCGAATTATTAAATTACATCGAGCCTTCGAGTCGGCTTGCAAGCTTCATCGAGCGGGCTTGTCGAGCCTCGAGCCTTGATTGGAAGGTTTAGGCTTGGCTTGCCTCATCTTCGAGCTGAGTCGAGCCCGAGCCAAGCCTTGTCAAGCCCGAGCCGAGCCTCGAGCTTCAAGTCCACCCCTACATCTACTACCAACGGAGAGCATGCAAGATCACAAATAACATATAAAACAGATCTATGATCAACTCAATCATAGTACTCAATTTTCATGGGATCTCAGCAAACACAACATGTAGCATTACATAAATATGATCTTGATCATGTTAGGCAGCTCACAAGATCTAAACATGAAGCATAAGGAGGAGAAGACAACCATCTAGCTGCTTCTATGGACCCATAGTCCAAAAATGAACTACTCCCGCATCACTTCGGAGGCGGGTATGGTGATGAAGAGGCATCCGGTGATGGCCTCCCTCTCCGACAGGGTGACGGGAAGAGCTTAAGAACCCCCCCGAACTAGGATCGACGATGGCGGCGGCTACAGAACTTTTCGTGGATGGAGGCTCGGGTATTTATGTTTTTCTCGAGGATGTCAATTTATAGGCGAAAGGGCGATGTCGGTGGGCGCCCGGGGGGGGGCACACCATGCCTAGGTGCGGCTAGGGGGGCCCGCTCCTAGGGGTGGTGTGGCCGCCTCTCGGCTCTTCTCTGTCTCCCATTTGGACTTCATCTTCGTGACAACAAAATAGGTGATGGGTTGCGATGCATGGAAAACAAAAAATTCTATCGCAAAGACGAATCAATCCAAAATCCAATCTATGGAAAAGCCAACATCTAATCTATGAGATCAAAGCAACGAGATGTATGAGAGACTAAACCTCGAAGATCCAAAGCCTTACAAGATCGTATCTCGTTGTTGATGTAGTCGATCGTCCAGTGATGCAATCCGGCAGCACTTCCATACTCGGTCGTGCGTACTATGTCGATGAAGTCCGTCTTCTCCCCGTTCCAGAGGGCAGCGGAGGTGTGGTAGCTCTCCTCGGAATCCCAGCAGCACGACGGCGTGGTGGTGGTGGTGGAGGAGAAAAACTGCAGGGCTTCGCCAAGCCAGAGCAGAATTATGGTGGAGGAAGAGAGGGGGAAGGCAGACTTTGGTGTGAATCGTGAAAGGGGTCGGCTGCCCCTCTCCTCTATTTATAGAGGGAGGCGGCCAAGGCAGCCCCTTGGGCCCCACCAACGCACGGAAGGAAAGGGGGATCATAAATCATCCCCTTCCAAGTTTGCTTCCCCTTCCAAAATTTCTCCCTCGATTTTAGGGATTTGATCTTATCCTCTGGGATTTGATCTTATCCCTAGGAGGGCTGGCCGGCTGGGCCTCGAGGGCTTGGTGCCCCTGGCCCATTAGGCCAGGCTGCACTCCCTTGGCCCATGTAGTCCCTCCCGGGGTGGTGGGCCCACCGGTGGCCCTCTAGAACCTTCTAGAAGCTCCGGTCAAACACCTAAACTTTTTTCAAACCCCGAAAAATAACTTCCCTTATATGAATCTTATTCTCCGGACCATTCCGGACCTCCTCGTGATGTCCTGGATCCCATCCGAGACTCCGAACAACATTTGGTCTCCATCTCATATTCCGAAGCTACTATACAACATCGAACCTTAAGCGCGTCACCCTACGGTTCGTGAACTATGCGGACATGATCGAGACTCCTCTCCGACCAATAACCAATAGCGGGACCTGGAGATCCATAATGGATCCCACACATTCAGCGATAACTCAGTGATCGATTGAACCATTAACATACGATACTGATTCCCTTTGTCACGCGATACTTTACTTGTTCGAGGTTCGATCATCGGTATCTCCATACCTAGTTCAACCTCGTTACTGACAACTACTCTTTACTCGTACTGTGGTATGTCATCTCTTGTGACCTTGTCACATGCTTGCAAGCTAATTAGACGATATTCCACCGAGAGGGCCCAGAGTATATCTATCCATCATCGGGATGGAAAAATCCCACTCTTGATCCATATGCCTCAACTCACACTTTTCGAATACTTAATCCCACCTTTATAACCACCTATTTACGCAGTGGCGTTTGATGTAATCAAAGTACCCTTCTGGTGTAAGTGATTTACATGATCTCATGGTCGAAGGACTAGGTAACTATGTATCGCAAGCTTATAGCAAGATGAACTTAATGATTTGATCTTATGCTACGCTTATTTGGGTGTGTGTCCATTATATCATTCACCCAATGACATAACCTTGTTATTAACAATATCCAATGTTCATGATCACGAAACCATGATCATCTATTAATCAACAAGCTAGTTATACAAGAGGATTACTAGGGACTCCTTGTTGTTTACATAAGACACATGTATCAATGTTTCGGTTAATACAATTATAGCATGTGATGCAAACATTTATCATAAACACAAAGATATAATAATAACCATTTTATTATTGCCTCTTGGGCATATCTCCAACAGTCTCCCACTTGCACTAGAGTCAATAATCTAGTTTACATCTGTAAAGATATAACACCTTGACCTTCTAGTGCTTATCATGTTTTGCTCACGGGAGAGGTTTCAGTCAACGAATCTGACATGCTCAGAAACATATGTATTTTGCAATTCATTTGCATCTCCACGCATCACTCATTTTCCAAATGAGTCGGCATTATGTTTAGTCTTCTGGTGGAACTTTAATTCCGCGGTCTGAAATATGTCACTAATATTGTCACACACAATATAGCTTCAAATTTCAGACACTATCATAACTACACCAAGTTCTCAAAGAACTCCTCGACTCAAATCACTATTGGTCATTGTCAAAACAATGACATACACTGTCTTCGTTTGTAGAATTCGTCACGATATTTAGAACTCATCTAAATCTAGCATAGACTTCTTCTAGCTTATTGTGCTACCTTTTAATGAACACATAGCCTAATTGAGATTGACATTTATTTTTATATGTGACCAAACTAATATCGGTGCAACGCCTTACATCGATTTGTTTGTCATTACCTCATACAAAACTATATATATCCTTGGCTCTTCCAAAGTACTCAAGGATATTCTTACTGTTGTCCAATGATCATCACATATATCATTCTGATATTTGCTCCTAACTCCTTAGAGCACAGGACATCTAATTGTGTACATATTATTCGTGATCTAAAATCACTCATGTGTTTTTACTCATTGAGTGTCAAATACACTCAAGTCTTATTAAACCTTCACATGGAAAAGAACACCTTATTAATGTTTTTGTATTGAACTATTTCAATATTCATGCTATGTACTTTGACTTAAACTTACTATGCGATTCAATCTATCTTCATAGATCTTGATGCTTAATATGTTTTAGTCAATATCCTTTCATTGAAGTTAATTCATGAAACCTTTTAATCACATCAAAGTACATAATTACATCATTTATAATCAATGATATGTCATCCACATATAATATTATAACTGTGTCTCATCGCTCCCACTTAATTTCTTGCAAATGCAAGCATCTTCATCGTTTCTGATGAAATCAAAACTCTTTAATTATTTCATCCAGTGAAGATTCCAACTCCGTGATACTTACTTCATCAAGTGAAGTTTGTATACCTATCTAGTATTTCACGGACTAGGAAAACTCTTGGTTTGTATCTAGTATACATCCTTTATACACACTTCTGGTAAGAAATGTATTTCTGCCATCCTACTATCATATCTCATAAAAGAAATATGTAGCGATTACTAGAATAATCCACATAGACTATAAGCATCGCTATGGAAGATCTAATCTTATCGTAGTCACCTCTTTGAACTTTGTCGTAAACAACTTTTCGACAAGTCGAGCTTCTTCAAGGATATTCCATCCAAGTCCATCAATTTTATAGATCCATTTACTTTCAAAAAGTATTCACCTATCTTGGATTTCATGGCACTTAGCCATTTTAACGGAGTCAGGGCCCATCATAACTTCTTTGTATGTAGTTGGTTTATCATTGTTCAAAATCAATCCTTTGTCCACAAATCATTTATTTGATCACAAAGTAAACCACATCTACAAGGTTCAATAGGTACTTTGATCTCCATAGCTATAACACTTTGTAGTCGTGGGAGCCATGGTCATCGTGGCCGCTTCCGAAACCATTTCCGATGCTGCGCTACTCTGATCATCATGCTCAGGTTCATAAGCCTTATCAAGTTCTATTGTCCTCCCACTCAAATACTTTGCAAGAAAACGATTTCTTGAAAATAAGCAAGTAACATTAACAAACACTTTTATCTTTGACTTCATAGTGGAAAGAATTCCCAATTTGTTCTTTGGGACAACAATAAAGACATTCATCCAGTTTTGGTTGTAAACTCATTTACTTATGCTACGCATACCAAAATTTAAGAAAGGACTATTAGGGTTTATACCCATGCCATAACTCGTATGGTGTCATTTCAACAGATTATGATGATGTTGTTTTTAGTGTAAAAGAAGTACTCTCTAAAGCATAATCCACAAAAATATAATGGTATCATTTTATATTATCTCATCATTAACCCAACAAAGTTTGGATACGTCTCTCGGATGCTCCATCCATCACTATGATACTCCAAGAAACGTGAGTTATAGAACAATTTCATAAGTCTCTTAGATGTTCGCTAAAACTCGTAATTCAAATATTTCCACCATGATCTAATCATAGATATTTGACTTTTCTATTACGATAATTTCCACTTCATGCTGAAATTTATTTGAATCTATTCAAATATTTCAAACTTCTTCCTTATCAAATAAATATATCCTTATATATACACTCAATTCATTATTGGAAGTTTTCATGAAGTAGAAGAATCTCCCGCACACAACTATGTCCAATGAACCACATACATCATCATGTATGTTTCCACTAAGTTAGTTGCCCGTTCAACTCTTGGCCTATGAATGGTATTTCAGTCATTATCTTTAGAATAGATTTGCAAGCGCCAAACGATTCAAAAATCAAATGACTCCAAAAATCCATTTGCATGGAGTTCCTTCATGCGTTTCTTTCTAACATGACCTAAATGGCGGTTCCACTAATAAGTGGAATTCACATCATTTGCCTTATGGCATTTTAGCGTCAGTGTTATGCATGTATGATTCACCATAAAGATTTATAGTAACTTATTCATCGTGCATGGAATAGTGTCATAATTTCAACAACTCATTGTTTTCATTTGACCGGAACAAAATAACAATTATAAAGTTCTTTATTATAAATCTGAAGGGCTAGGTAGAACGCCAATGAAGAACACAATAACACTTTATTTTGTTCCAGACGTGCATTCCTACCATATTCCTTGTCAGTCACTTAGGCCATTGTATTATTGTATTGCGTTGTTTTGTATGACACCTCATAACATGTATATCATCTATATATACCTGAGCTTGATTTTCTAGTATTTTCTTTCTTTCTTCCAAAATCTTTAGTAGCTTCTTTTTAGCTTTCCTCATTTTCTGAAAACACTTCACCTTCAAAAACTTCTAGGTCCGTTGGTCAAATACCAATAACTTTGAGGTTCCTACTTTGAAGTTGGTCATCACATGACAAGTGTTCCAGATTTCACTATTAGTAACTTTTTAATGTGATGAAAAATTTCACTCATAATTTTATCCATCAAATCATGACGACTTTCTGAGACCATGTCTATACATGCTAGGCTCATAAAGTTTAACCTCAGTATTTGTATGTGCAAACCTGGCTTGCACCCGTTGTATGCACACGTAGAATCTATAACACCCGATCATCACGTGATGCTTCGAAACAACGAGTCTTAGCAACGGTGCATACTAAGGACGACCACTTCACGGATATGCGAATATCGTTAGTGTCCAACTAGTTGGAGGATCGGGACGCCTAGCGTCTTTAACCTTCGTACATTCCCATAAAACTTATGAGTTTATGTAGTCTCACTAAATTATATTCTATCATCTTTCACTAAGGTCTTAGATATCACATATATCTCACACCTTGCTTATTTCTGAAAACTAACTTTTCAGCTCCTTACTTTTCAAACGGATTTGAACTTCAAGTTTTACGAAGACAATATGATTTTAGGTACTAATTGAAACCATTGCTCTTTTGAATCAGCAATGTGAGGTTTACCAAAAGTTCGCAATAAGAGTTAATCATTTCTTGATTCTTTAACAATACGATACCATTCCGTAAAGTTACTTGTCAGACTTAACATTGTTTCTATCTCAATTACAAGACTAGCGCATGGTAGATAACAAATGCTAATTCTACAAATTTAATTGAAAATACTATTCAGACTATGTTCATGATAATTAGTTCAAGTTTTAATCTAATTACTAATGAAATCCCACTTAGTACAACATCCCTCATAGTTGTTTAGAGGCACACGATCCATCGTCACTACACCAAATCCGATCATCACGTGAGATGATGTAGCTTCAATGGTGAACATCAACATGTTGATCATATCATCCATATGACTCGTGTTCAACCTTTCAGTTTCCTGTGTTCCGAGGCCATGTCTCTACATGCTAGGCTCGTCAAGCAAACCCAGGTATTTCCGCGTGTGCAATATGGCTTACACCCGTTGTATGTGAACATAGTATCTATCACATCCGATCATCACAAGATGCTTAAAAACGACGAACTTTAGCAACGGTGCATACGAGGGGATAACACTTTATTATCTTGATATTAATGTGAGGGATCATCTTATAATGCTACCATCGCGATCTAAGCAAGATAAGATGCATAAAGGATTAACATCACATGCAATTCAAAATATGAGATATGATATGCCTTTCTTCTTATGCTTTTGATCTCCATCTCCAAAGCACATGAGCATGTTCTCCATCATTAGCAGCATTGCACCAAGGCCCATGGCTCCGCTTCATGGTTGTCCATCACTTATAGCTACTATAACAACTACTTGAAATAAAGCTATTACATGAAGAATAGACACGCAGGTCTTAACAAATATAAAGACAACCATTAGGCTCCTACCGGTTGCCATAATACAATAATGAACATCTCATACATCAAATATAATCATCATCACATCATGGACATATCACATCATCAAACCCTGCAAAAACAAGTTAGACGCCTCTAATTTGGTTTGCATATTTTACGTGGGGTTTTCGAGCAAGATCCAACCTACCTACGAATATGAACCACAACAGTGATACTAGTGTTGTCAATAGAAAGAGTAAATTGAATCTTAACTATGGTGAGAGAGACAGACACCCATAAAGCCACTTATGCAATACAAGTTGCATGTCAAGCGTGGAGCAAGGTCTCATGAGACGCGGTCATGTAAAGTTAGCCCGGGCCGCTTCATCCCACCATCCCGCAAGATGCAAAGTACACTAAGTAAAAACAACAAAAATATCAACGACCACAAATTTATTGTGTTCTACTCGTGCAACAGATCTATGCATAGACACGGCTCTGATACCACTGATGGGTTCGATGCATGGAAAACAAAAAATTTCTATCGCAAAGACGAATAAATTCAAGATCCAATCTATGGAAAAGCCAAGATCTAATCTATGAGATCGAAACAACGGGATGTATGAGAGACTAACCCTCAAACATTCAAAGCCTTACGAGATCAGATCTCGTTGTTGATGTAGTCGATCGTCCCATGCTGCAATCTGGCAGCACTTCTGTATTCGGTCATGCGTATGGTGTCGATGAAGTCCGTCATCTTCCCGTTCCAGCGGGCAGAGGAGGTGTGGTAGCTCTCCTCGGAATCTTGTTAATAGGTTAGTTTCAGAAAATGCATAAAAAATGCACGAAGTGTAAACAAAACGTATAGCAATTGGTGTAAAACAAACATGGAGCATCAAAATTTATAGATACGTTTGCAACGTATCACCGCCACGTATCCGCGCCCGCAGAAACATCGCCACCGCGCGAAGTCCCACTGGCAGTGTGGAATCTTGTTAGTAGGTTAGTTACAGAAATGCATAAAAATGCCACGAATTGTAAACAAAACATATAGCAATTAGTGTAAAAAATCATGGAGCATCAAAAATTATAGATACGTTTGCAACGTATCACCGCCATGTATCCGCGCCTGCAGAAACGTCGCCGCCACGCGAAGTCTCACTGCCCGTTGTAAGGGTGCATTGCCCCTAAGTGTATTTTTGGTAATTAATGACAATACTTATGAACTAATGTTTTCATTCAGTCTATATATAGGAATACTCCATAGGTATTCTTTATAGTCCATGTGTTGGATTCAAATATGGATGCCATGAAGATAAACATATAACTTGGTGATGACTGCAAGTACACATATTAAATGTAGCTTCGAAATAAGAGTATCGAACCACGAGGAGCTACTAGTTAAGATCTTAATGCCCCTTACTACTATATATTAAAGACTACTTATAAATCATTCTTTAATCTCAAGATTCAAGTGTTTTAAAAGATGATTGTAATTGGTTGCAAGAAAGTAAACAAAACAATAAGTAAAACAGCGTTGTGAGAAATGGGTTGAAACATAAAAGACAAAGTGTTTTCGAGAATTATTGGATCCACCTAGCTCTACCATTATGATTCATGTTAATCAAGATAAAATATGCGTTTAATCATATTGTGTGTGGAGAGAGCTCCATAATAGGATGCGCCCAGAAAAGCCATCGATCATCGCATCTCTAAATAACCACTGCAGCTAGCCTTTTGCAAATCACATATTGTCACTGTTCAAAAAATCGTTCGATTCAACGATTAATCGGTCGACTAATTGCTACTCGGTGGTCAACGATTAGCCGATAAACTCATTTATAGTCCGATTAACTCATTTATTATCTGATTAATCAGCTAATTTGCCTATTAATCATTAATTACTAGTCGACCGAGTTGACATCGATAAGAGATTTCCACAACATTATTGACTATCGCAATTAAAGGTTTTACCCCATGGTTAGCGATATGAGCTTCGTGAGTTCCTCTTTAACCCTCTCATCCATGTGTTAAAGTGCTGATACAGTAATGTCACTTCTCGCTGTTCACTTTACCACACTTCAAAGGGTAGCTCCCTCTCGAGACCATAAGGCAAATATTACATGGTACACAACATATAATATCAAGACAGAGAACTAACACATATTAATAACTTAAAATCATAGATCATCTTAGATTCATCTCATATTCATGATAGGGTTTAGCCATCTCCCCAAGAACTAAAGGAACTACTCACACATGAAAACAATCAAGAACATCATCACAATATTGCGAATGGAATATGGGTAACGGTGTGAATTCAACTACAAACCCACAATGACAATGGAGATTACAATCTAATGAGATAAACAGGATGGAGATGGTGATGGCGTGGTGGTTAATGATGAAGGTGATGATGCCTTGTCCTCCAATGATCTGGGTAGCAACTTAGATGATGCCCCTTCTCGTTCTTCCATGAGATCTCTTCTACGCTGGTGTTCTGGTGTTCGTGGTCGCGTGTGTGCTTGGATCCCAGATCCGTCCGCGGGAGGCGAGAGTATTTGACGAGGCGGTCATCGTGACATGCCGTATGGGCGGATGGTACGGGCAGGCCTCCCCGTACCGACGTCCGCTAAACCTTCTGGAACTTGTCCTCGCATCCTCCTTTCGTCCAGGTGCGTAATTAAGTGCTTAAATAATTTTTATCACGTCGAAATACCATAAAATGGCAGTTTTTATTGATATTTCATCATTGTTTTATTATTTTAAGATCCTCTGCAGACAAGCATAAAAGAGCGCGACCACGCGGTGAAATACAAAAAATCTATTTATACACAATAATAACTTAATGACACAACAGTGTAAAAACATGCTAAAAATGCACTCATCGGGCGGCGTGCGGACGGGAGGCGGTGGTCGTGATCTCAGTGGGGGAGGGAGAAAATGATGTTAGTTTTTTTCTTTCCATATATTTTTGGATATTTTTTAGAAAAATAATAAGGGTTGACAAGTAAGGTCCAGTCACATCAGTAAATTGGCCTGGACAGATGGGCCTCTAATAGTGAGAATCTCCATCAATTCGTAAGCAATACAATTTTAGTTTTTCTCTACGAAAAATTCAAAAATATATGGTGGATTTTTTATCCAGCAAAGCGCAATATGATGTCTTTTAATAAAATTAGCTATGAGTGTGATGATTTTATGCTAGCAACTGAAACTTGAAGCATTGAGTTGCTTGTACGGAGAGGCAGGGCAAAATGTGTATTTGTAGTTGTGTGCATAAAGAGACCGATAAAGCTGCACGATCAACTTGAGTGTCTACTGCTGGACTCGAGTTGCATTGTCGGCAATAAAGGAGCAGATGGCTTGGAATCTCCTTACATGGTCCTCTCTGTTTTCTCTCCCCTTGTTTCTTTTTTCCTTTATTTTTTCTTTTTTTCAAAAGACGAGATCTGTATCTCATTTCCAGCTAAGGGCACGATACAATGCAAGATGTTTAAAGAAGTGTTTAGATAAAATTTAATTTATTTACTTTAGCATTAATGCCTACTTATAGCATGCAAATTATTAACCATGCACCACTCCAATAGAATTAATCATTGGTGTCTAACTTTTTTTTAGTTATTTTTGTAAGCACCTCTCTAATCCTCTTGCATTGTAGATGGTCTAATAATATGTCTATTTTTTCTTTTCACTTCTTTCCTAGGGTAAGCGCACTATCTCTGAGTGCCTCATAGTCTTACCTACTAATGAACCAATTGGACAAATTTCGAGAAAATGTCACTAGCTTGTCCAAATAGTCATAAACCAACTTACTTGACAAGACAAGTTTTAATGCCTCCACCATTTTTTGGGCTAACACTGTGCTAGCTATATAAGAGTTAGTTTTGCCATCAATATAAAGAGGAGAAGGGGAACCCTAATTAACCATCGCGCAACAGGTCGCAACTGCTTCTCCTTCTCGCACATGCACCACTGACATAGTTCCTTTCATTGTGTTGCTATGACGCCGTCTCCCTCCCGATGACTATGTGCACAACGCACGGGTGCATGCTTGCGGAATTACGCCTACTGCAATCCTGCATCGGGAGAGGACAATAAGGTTTTTGGAAATTTCAATCTCCGTTATTATCTGCCACATTAAACAAGGTCGGCACATAGCCCATGCCTCTTTATTTTCCATGATATTTTTCGGGGTAAAATGGATGTCTCTGAGTCTTCTCTCCTTGAATGGGTTAATTTCCTCTCGTTTCCATGTTAATAAAGCTCAACCAAGTTCCGAAGAAATGTCCCAATTTTGTATGAATAATCATGGAACAAAACTTACAAGTTTTCATGGTTGTACCATTATTTCGGGGTTAACAATTCACATAGATTCCACGTGCATTTATGTCGATTTGTCTCATAAGAAGGAAAACTCTTGCTCCACTACCCATAAAAATGGAACTAAAATACTTTTGGTTTAACTCTGATATAGAAGTTGTGAAACAGCGATGAACTGAATTTGTTGAAATGGAGATGAAGCTTGTTCTTATTATTTTTTGAAACTTGACACAAGTGAAAGCACTACTATAGTTTGTAACTTTGTATGACTTATAATCTAGTGCAACTGTATCTTACATTTAATTGACTGCACTTTAAGGATAAAACAATGGTAAAATGAGTTAAAAAGTTAGCTGGATTATCGTAAAGTATTCCCCATACGTATTGTTTAGTGCACAACGTTAAACATCCTTAGATAACTTACTACTACCCAGAAAACTCAAAGTGTAGCCCGAGCTACACATCTCATGTTTTTTTTATAAAATTCAAATTGAATATTTAAAGTTTAAAAAAATCTGAAAAACAATCATAATGTAGCCAATGATGTACTCTACCACTGTGCAAATTTTCAGGATGAAATACGTTATATTAGAGGCTACACAAAAATTACAAATTCTGACAAATGGTGGAGGTTTCGAAATCCACGTTTTCAGATCTATGAATTTGTGAATTTTGCACGCCCCAAAATACAGAGTCTTTCGTATTGCGCTTTTTTCACAGTCGTATTGTACATCATTATCTACCTATAGAATTTTTATTCCTAATTTTTGGAAACTATAAAATGCCATTTTCGATTTTTTAAAAGGGCTACATGTAGCCCGGGCTACCAAATGCCACACTCACTACAGCTCCTATTTGTTACAAAAGCTTCCATTGGCAGCTTAAAGTTGGATTTGTTTTTAGGACATCTATGTCAATCTTTTATGCACTATTTGGTCTATTCCTCTTCGTTAGTTGCAACTAACTGTTTTTCTTTCCAGGAAAGTTGCAACTAGCTGTTGCATTTAGCATTCTTTTTAAATTTGAATGGGGAATATCATATTTCTCAACCACCATGTGCTGACAAAAGCCCTTTGCTTCCATGCAAAGGCAACTTGAAAGTCCTTGCTTATACTAATACCCAATTATGAAGAAAAAACGGTTGCTTGTAACAGAAATCGGACCTAGAATGAACAATGATGCAGGACGCGCCCACCCATATGAATGAAGATCCTAAAAACCATACTCCACCACATACATGTCTGAGATCCTGTGCCATAACTACACAATGATTATACGAGTACCCAAGAAAGATCAATTGCCATGCAAAGAATGAAATGATAAATACAGACCTGAAGTATCGGCACTTCGGGGAACAAAAATACTACTCTTATATCGGCTCTAAAACTCAGCGATTGATTGATAAATCACTAAATCAGTAGTGCTCTGCAGGTAGATTTATGTGCAGTCAGGCAAGCCGCCTCTATCGTACTGCACTTTCTAACAAGAAGAAATTACCACCAGATCTTGTACCTGAAGGTCATTCTTGGTGAAGAAATCATTCAGACAGTAGTACACACCACCGTGACAGACAAGACACCGACGGACGGTCCCCTTCTTCATCTTCACCCCGAACCACCAACAACCTCACGTAGGTCGTCTCACTCACTCTCAACTGCTACTACTTCTAGACTGCTCCGAGTCAAGTCCAGCTCACGCCCATCCCACATCGTCCAGCAATCTAGATCGGGAGCAGTGCCACCGGACTGAGGATGAGAGGAGGGAGCAGGATGATGCTGCTGCCGGTGCTGGCCGTTTTGGTGCTGGCCGTGCTGGCGCTCCTGCCGTCGGCGGCGGTGGCGACCAACTACACGGTGGGCGACGAGAAGGGGTGGAACCCCAAGGTGGACTACACCGCCTGGGTCAAGAAGCACAAGCCCTTCTACAAGGGCGACTGGCTCCGTAAGCTCACGCATTCCTTCTTCCGTCCCTCCTGATCTGCTCTGTCCCGCTCCCGCCATTGATGGATGTCGGAAGCTAACTGAGTCCATTGGCTGCATGCAGTGTTCCAGTACCAGAACGGTCGGTCAGACGTGGTGCAGGTGGACGAGGTCGGCTACGACAACTGCAACAAGGAGAGCGCCATCACCAGCCACAACAAGGGAACCAGCTACGCCTTCCAGCTCAAGGAGGCCAAGGACTACTTCTTCATCTGCAGCTACGGCTACTGCTACTCCGGCATGAAGCTCGCCGTCACCGTCAAGAAGGGCTCCGCCTCCTCCTCCTCATCCTCATCCTCGTCGTCGTCTGACTCTGACTCCGACTCCGACTCCGACTCCTCCCCCACGCCGGCTTCCAAGTCAAAGTCATCCTCCAAGTCCGCCGCCGCCGTTCCCCTTGCTGCCGGCCGGGGCGTCGCTTCCTTCGCCGCCGTCGTCGGCGCAGCCGCCATGCTACTTAGAATGCTCTGATCAATTGCACAATTAAGCTCAGTTTGGCTCAGATCTTGAGCTGAATTCTTGTCAGATTTTTCTCTTGTTAATTTCTTCCTCCTCCTCCTCCTTGGTTAATTAATTTTCTCTTGTGCGCTTGATGTAAGTTTTCTTTTCTTATTTTTCGATTTGATTCCGAACGGTGTCTGGTCGATGGTTGTAGTTGATTTGTTGATTGAAAGCGTGAATTGGAGAAACTACTTTTGCCGATGATTTGTTTATTGTTCCGTGCATGTGATCGCTGGGGGATGCAACATGGTATCATGGATGCCCATGTGGCCAACAGTTGTGGTACATTTTCGTTGCCTTTGCTTCTCAGCTACTCCACTTCCGTTCCTGCTCCGGTACGCTTTGCAACCGGGTGGGATTAAAGGTGCCTAGTGCCTTCATTTGGTTCCTGCTAAACGAGCAGAGATTTAAGATAAAATAACTGAATTTCAATGTATACCATGCGCATGCAATGCAACAATAAAAAGAGTCAACCACATTGCACTAGTACATCGTACTAGTATAAAAAAATCTTCGAAATGAGGAGGCACCTTCAGCGGCCCGACCAAAATAGGCGTAGGTTATTCATTATTGTCTCTGTTTCGTACAATTAACTCGGCCTACAAAACTCCACACTCAAGGTCCACGTGTATTTTAAGACGGACTTTGATATAAAAAATAAAAAATAAATCTTGATTATATTGTATGTAGTTAGTATCATCGGGTTCTTACTGTATAACACTTCCTGATCCTAATTTTATAGCAACAATCTTTATATTAATATTTTTATAAAAAAACATGAAACACACGACGTCTTATTTTTCATTGGAATGGAGAGAGTAACATATTTGGGTGGTGGCTCCATGGTCTCACATAAAGTGAAGCGAGAAGACGTTTTCTTTTTAAATAGAAGGCTGTAGTCCTGCTTTAAATTAGTAAGGCCGTTGCCAGCACAGTCATACAAAGAGCTAAAAAACAGCTAACATGAAAGGAAAACAACAAACACACAGAGAAAAAGAAAAGGAAAAGCAGCTTGAGCTTCGTGTCCATTGTCCAGCCTTACATTCCAGCTGTAGAGGAAGCAAAGTTGGTGAAGAAGAACGTCATTGAAAGTTCGCACCATCGTCAACCTCCAGAGGCCAAGCAACACCCCAGCACCATCCGTTTCCACTTCCGAAAGAAAGCTCCCTGCTTTCTTGCCCTGGATCGGAGGGCACCGCACCTGTCCGGAGGTAGACCGCTTTCCCTGAGCAAGAATGGGCAATGGAAGCCTGCCGCCGGGGAGGAAAACTCCGAGCACTCTCCGTGCCACGCCGCCACCCACAAACATCACCGCCGCTCGCAGCACCAACCACCACACCGGACCAAGCTGTCGGGAGGAGACACCGAAGATGCAGCCAACCACCGCCGCGCTCGTCCACACACCCCACTATCTCAAGGTGGCGCCTCCAAAAAGGGAACAGTGCCAGAACGACGTCGCCGCCCAAACCGAAACTTTGGGCTTTCACCAGAGATAGGTAGGTCAAGTAGGAGGGAATAGACCTCGGTGTCGCCTTCAAGAAGGAGAATGGCGCTAGCAGCGTCATCGACATCGTGGCCGCCACTGTCGGCCAAGGGTTTCCCTTGACCCATCCACCTCTGGCCACCACACCCACTGGCCACCAGAACAAGATCTGAGGCCCAGGAGGTGGACCGAGCAACCATAGAGAGGAGTAGTCACCTTCCGATCTGGAGCCCGAGGCCCAACGGGGAGACCTCCGCACCACACCCACGCCCACGCCCACCGTCCCCTCACCACCCACGCGACCGAAGGACACAGTTTCCAGCACCGACGCCCGCCACCCACCGTGAGGTCGACGTCATCTCCACCATCCAGGGCCGCTGCCCTGGCTTCTAGGACCCTGCCAGGGTTGCGACGGGCAGCACCCCCACCTGGTCACCCAAGCGCCGGCGAGGCCGAGCAGAGGTGGGAGGGAGGAGGGCCATCGAGCAGCCAAAGGCAGAGGACAGCCCGCCACACGGCGGCCTGCCTCAATACTGGCGTGCAGGGGCTTCCCCGTGCAGATCCCCGCCGCCCCATCACTTGCGCTGCAGGGCTTCACCGACGGTTGCCTCAGGGGACAGCGAGGAGAGGGCGGGGGGGGGGGGGTGTTAGGGTTCGCCCTTCCCATCGCCGAGAGGAGACAACGCGAGGGGAACCCCAGCTCAAGGTGATTTTCGTGTGTCAGAAGACGTTTTCTCACCGCTGAAAATGAATGACCAAACACAAATCTTCTTCCCGTAGATTCATCCTTATATTCCTGCCAGTTTTAGCTACCGGCGATGACGGTGCTTGATGCAACTCGCTGGCGATTATCTTTTTAGTGATGGCGAAGGAGCTTAATTTAGTCGAGGCCCATATGAACGTTGGCCATGGCGACGTGAATGTGAACATTTTCTTCAATCTTTCTTATAAGAAGCATATAGAAAAATTATTACGAGAGAAAGTTTGGATTTTAGTCTGCTGAAACGGACAAGCTACCAGCCGTCTGACTTTTTATCCGATGGTTGATGGCACAACTTAAAAGAAAGTTGTCACGTGACATTTTTGAATGCTCCAAATCCGTTCGCTCTGAAAAAACATCAAAGAATCATATATAGTATTATGCATTTTTAAATTTGCAAAAGTCTGATGTAGCACTACAATTAATGAGAAGATATGTGAGAGTGGGAAAATACTTTTGTACAACCATTAAATGGGTGTGGGTTTTCCGTCACAGTTCATATTCCTTTTTTCTCCTATTTTTATCCGAATCTCAAAGCACAATGGATGGTGACGGAAACACACACACCCATGCGTGGGTGCGCAAAATCCACTCTCGGTGAGAGTGGTATCATATGTATATATTGTATCATAACACGTAACATTACAAAAATTAATGGTAGATACATAATGTATATAAATTTGCATTGAAATTTTACAAAATACTGTATTAAATATGATGAAACTATGATATCATCTCATGATATTATGCTTTCGTTGTAGAAGCAGATTTAGCGCACATGAGCTCCTGATTTTGAAAATATTTAAATTTGTATATCCACGTTTTCAAAAAATCGTCACATTTATTCCGTGAGCACATATATATGTTTTGAATACTCGTGCAAAGTTTCGTTAAAAACTGTATTGTATTTTGAGCTACAGAAAAAAAAACAAATTTGTGGCTCCGTATAGGGGCATATATTTGTTAGAAAATTTTCATCTTTGTATAGCTTAAAATACAACATATTTTTCTCCAAAATTCATACCGTATCTTCAAAATGTTTATATGTATGTGGGTATTTAATATCAATTTTTTAATATTAAAAAATGTGATTTTTAGAAAACAGGAGCACTAGTGTTCATGTGCCAAAAACACTTTCCGTGCTTTCATAATAAAGTGTATATACTACTTCCTACTGTGACTGGTCTTAAATGTTTAATTATTTTTTGTTTCTTGAGTGACACATTTACTCCTCCTATAGTCTTTATTATTAGGAGTCATCCCATTTTTGGAAAAATAGCCTCTTGGACTTTATTATTAGGAGTCATCCCGTTGCACTTACAAGGCTCGAGCACGTGAAGGAGATCCACATGAAGCTTTTTTTTTTTCGTGTGATGAAGTTCACTATCAAGACCCTACACTTGGAGGGTGATTGATTGCTCCCATGAATTTTTTCCATCCCGTACAATTTAGCCCGGCAGCTACCGTAAAAGTGAAAATTTGGTTTGGGCCAACATTTGCACTATGATTGGTTGTTAACAAATTTATTTGGACTCGGTGAGAGAAACCAAAGGCCATGCAATTGGTTGGTTGCACGTTGAGGAATGTTGTGGCTAACTAAACTAGTTCAATCTTAATCCCCTCTAATATGCCTAACCGTTCTCAATTCGAGATAAGGTCCATATGAAATAGATATGCATATACGTTGTGATTCTATTCCGAGACCGATCCGTAGTTTTGTCCCGTGTTTTAAACTCTATATTGTGTTGCTTTTGAAGCCTTTTTGGACGAATTTTGTCAAATTTATCACACATGACCGACTATTTGAAATTTACTTTGAGGAGTAGTTTCACCTCATCATTTCACACAAATTTCACGCTCAAAGTTTTAATTTTGACATTGTCAAAATCAAAAACTTTGAACACAAGAGTTGTGTGAAATGGTAAGATGAAACTACTCCTCAAAGAAAATTTCAAATGGTCAACCGTGTGAAATTTGATAAAATTCGTTCATAAAAGGGGAACACAACATAGACATTCAAAACACTCGAAGAAACAAATTAGTCATGGGAATGGATTCACAACATCAATACGCATCTTATTCTTGTAGAGCTTATGTCGAATCGAAGAATTGTTTTGTAGATCTCCTCCTCGAAATAGGCTTTCGCCCCGCTATATTAATATAGCAACGAACTGATACAAGGTAGCGACCACCGCTAGGGCAAATAGCACATCAAAGCCCAAGAGAAAACAAAAGAAGAAGAAAAAAGAAAGAAAGGATGACAAAGCCGGATCGACGAAAATGCTGATGATCCGCAACCGCTGCGCCCTCCGGAAGATTCCCACCACGAGCCTAGCCCTCCGAAGCGCCGCATACCAAAGCAGCACCTTCAAGAAGGGATGCGACGATGACGACGCTGCTGCCCGGACAAGCCTAGGGTTTCCCCCGGTATGCGGAAGAGCAGTGGGAAGGGGAAACCCCGACGCCCCTCAAGAGGGAATGGTGGCGCCCGCGAGCGTCACCGCGTCGGTGTCGGCCATCGACAAGGATTTCTCCCGTCCCCCAATGACCCACGACCCCGGACACTCCGTCATGCTCCGCCAACCTCGCCACCCACCAACTCGCGCTACCACGGTCACGCAACCACCACCGCCGTCTCACCGTGACCCATTGACGAAGACCGACGAAACCGGTAGGAAACACCCCGAGCCGAGGGGGGCCTGGATAGCAGCCACGCGGGAGGACGCCACCTCCACCGCCAGCTGCGGTGACAGACCGGATGCAGCAACAGGAGCAAACCAGGCCCCTCTGGCCCGGCCGAGCCCGACGGGCTCGTGAAGCTCTCGTGGCCGCACTGCAGTCCACGCGCCGCCATCGTAGCCACACTCAGCAGGAGAGTCTCCACCAGCCGCCGGGAGCAGACCTAGGATGCCAGATCTGGCCCGCCCAAGCCCAGATGGGGCCCAGGCAGGCCCGGATCTGGGTCAGAACCGCGCCGCCCGCGCCGCTGCTGACCTCCATGCCGCCCCGCCGCCAAGAGGCTGCGCCGACGCCGCCACGTCACCCAGCGCCGCCGCCTCCCGGCAGGAGCGCAGCAGCCGCCGGAACCTTGCCCACCGAGGTGCACCGCCGCCAGCTCCGGGAGATCCCGCGTCTCCCGCCTCGCGCGCGGGTAGGAGCGAGTCCGCCGCCGCCGGCACCGCTCGGGACTTTGCCCTGCGGCCTGCGCCGACGGCGGCGAAGGGGAGGAGAGAGGGAAACTGGGCCTGGCGGCGCGAGGTCGTGGGGATCGCCCGTCTCCGCCCGCGGGAGAGCGGAGCGGACGAAGCCCAAGATACCATTGTTTTGTAGATCAGAGGAGGATTAAAACGATCTAGATTAGTGCCAAATTTGGTACATGAGCTCCTATACGTGCAACCACGAATGGCCTTATTTTGCGCTCGCCAGCACCTGGTCGGTTGATAACGGTCGAATCGAGCGTGTTATGTTGGCTAGTTTTTGCCTATATCTGAGCTGCTTTAATAAGCGTGTTGTGCAGGGAATATTTTCCCTGTGTGCTATCAAACGCACGAAAGTTGGCTTAGTGAAAGCGAGAAACTACTTCGTGAGAAACCAATTACGCCCTTGGGCGAGATTGTTGTTGCGCCGGAGTGCATGGAGGTGATGCAGGGTTTGTAAATAAGAAGCCGGATTGCATGGAGGTGATGCAGGGCTATCAAACTAAGAATTTAGGAGCTTTTAACCAGATCCTGCGAAAGATCACCACTGAGGCACGATCGTGGGGCGGGATCTCCTTCCGCCATGAGGGATGAAATTTTAATACCGAAGCTCATAAGCTTTCTCGGATGTCAACTAGTTTACCTTTTGGTCGACTATTTAGTTCTCAAACCTGCCTTGCGTGTTAAGCTTTCTTTTAATGGTTTTTAACAATTAGTGGATTGGCTGAAGTCATTGAAAAAAGAAAAAGGAAAGGAGTCGCAGTTTCCTGATATTTTTAAGATAATGAGTTATAACAGTTGGTGTAAAATTTTGATGAAAAATAACTCTACTCTATGTATTCCCTCGGTCACATAAAAAATATCTCACATTTGTCAAATTTTTAGCTGGTGATATTTTTTTATATTAGAAATAGCAAGGTCTAAATGGCTGGCAGTATTTTTTGTTGGTCACGAAAGGCTCCGAGAGCATCCTATGCATGATCGTTGGGGGTAAAGTCGGTGACATGGCCTATGTAGTGTGCATTAGAGCACCTCCAGCCGTCTCCTCGACGAGGCTTACGGCATCCCTTTTTTTATCTGGACGACGTTATTCGGCCCAACCCCGTTCTAGGTTTCTCTTTTTCCCTTAGAAAAGGGCCTAAATCCATCCGGAAAGCCCATGCCATCCCCGGTCCCAGAGGCGCGCTCGGGGAGTCCGGACGAAACAAATATGCGCGAAACATCAAGCGGGCCCGCTGTGTCGGTCACAGAAAGGCTAGTTCCCTCCATTTTTTTGTTTTCCCCCAAAAATGCGCCGCATATCCTCATTTTCCCCGCCGAATTTCGGAAGAGCTACCGCCATTCCCCACAGTTGCAGCTCCTCCTCTTCCCTTCCACCACCATGCCGCCGAAGAAGATCGACGACGACGGCGCACCAAAGTGGAGGAATCCGCGGACGCTGAAATAGAGGCCGCCGGGTTGGTCAAACGCAAGGTGGGCGATGGATGTGGAACGGCGCCAAACCGAAACTCGCGGCAGGGCGGAGAGGGAGAAGAAGCTCGCGGCAAAGAGGGCGGCGGCGGCGGAGGAATAGGCGAGGCGGGTCTCCATGTCCATGAACATGGGCCAGTCGCGCGTCAGCCTATTCTCCGGTCCATGGCCAATCCAAGGGACGATCGGCTCCTTCGACCTTCTCACCGGTGTCACTGGCCATATTCCACGACAGCTACGTCGATGGCGTATCAAGGTTTACGCCATCACTGCCGGAGTACGACGGCGACCACTACGAGGGCATCTCGCCTGCCCAGCGCCAAGGGCTGCTCTCCTTCTCCAACCCCGAGATGCCGCGGCCGAACGACGATGTGATGCACGAGATGATCACGTCACGCTCCATGACCGCCGTGTCGAGCCTGGGTTTCTTCACGCAAGAGGAGGCCAGAGCGACGGAAGCCGTCGCGTCGCGGGGTGCCGCCGACGATCAGAACGGGTGATACGTCTCCAACGTATCTATAATTTCTTATGTTCCATGCTAGTTTTATGACAATACCTACATGTTTTATTCACACTTTATAATGTTTTTATGCATTTTCTGGGACTAACCTATTAAGATGCCACAGTGCCAGTTCTTGTTTTCTGCTGTTTTTGATTTCAGAAAAGTTGTTTTACAAATGTTCTCGGAATTGGACGAAACAAAAGCCCACGGCCCTATTTTCCATGGAGTATTCTAGAAGACCGAAGTGGAGTCGAGGAAGGCCAGCAGGGGCCCTCCCCATATGGCGGCGCGGGGGGGCCACTGCCGCGCTGTGACGTGCGGAGGGTGCCCCCTGGCTCCCCCGACGCTGCCCTTCGCCTATTTATTCCTTCGTTCCCGAAAACCCTAGTACGGAGAGCCAAAATACCAGAACAGTTCCAGAGACGCCGCCGCCGTCAACCCTAACTCGGGGGGTTCAGAAGATCTCCTCCGGCACCCTGCCGAAGAGGGGAATCATCACCGGAGGGCTCTTGTAACATCCCCCAATTTTCAATAAAATGAACAAGGGAGAAATTCAAGAATCCAAAAATTAGGGTTAACAAAAACTTTTTCTCATCATATAGGTTATGCATATAGATCACCTTATTAATTATTTTGAGTGTGCAATTGCCATGATGTTTGCTTATGTGTTCTCTCTCACTCTAAAACCCTAGCAATGATCACTTGATCACCCTTAGCCAATTAAATTTGAAATATAAAAGAAATCCCAAAAATCCATTTCACTCTCACATAAGGCCTATGCCATTTTTGCAAATACTTAATCTAGGCCAATTTGGTTTGCACCATTACTTGTAAATGGTTAATAAACACTTATTAACACCTTTGGAATCAAGCCAACTCTTTTCAAACCAAAATCAAATTCAAATTCCAAGTCACATGCAATATGGTCACTTGTGCCATTTTTAGTCTGATGGCCACTTTGGGCCCCTGGTTTTCTTCTTTCCACTTCTAAACTTTGTCAACTATTTTCACCTCATCCAAGACAACATCAAGCACTACAACTTTGCCCAAAACCACCACCCCAAATTCATCACCAATTTCAAATGGGAAGCAAGCAAAGTTGGAACTTTCTCACATATACAAGATCATATGCAAAATGTGATTTTGCATATCAATTCCATTTTGACCACCACCACCACCAAAATGCTCCATTCAATATATGTTTTCAACCCACCAAAAAGATTTTCAAGTTTCAAAAATATTTTTCTTGCGGGCATTCTGTCGAACACCTTGTATGCAGGGAATCAAATTGAGCCCATACCTCATTTTCTACTTGGACTTGGTCCAACCTTGACCTCTCTGCAGCTCTGGAGCTTCATCACACATCCTAGCACCAGTGCCAAGCCCTGCCAACCTCTCCACTTGCTCACCATGACAATGGCATGACCATGCCGTGGCATGGCATGGCCATCTCATGCCCTCTCTCTCCCCTCTCACCTCAGAGATGCACCACCATGTCCTGGACGCTCCCTGCACTCCCCTGAACCTGCCCGTGCCTCCCCATGGTCACCCCGACGCGTGCACACGCGGCGTCCGACGTGGCCAGACGCGCCTGTGCGTGCACACACACGCTCCAGGACGCGCATGGCGCCAGCCCCCGGACGCGCTGAGCGCGCCTCGCCTCGTCACCTCAGCCCGTCCTCGCCACCGCGCCGCAGACGACTCGCCTCAACACCAGGACCCCGCCGTACACCACCACGAGCCTTCCCGCGCCCTCGTCGCCGTCGAGGAGGACGACGACGTCCGCCACGGTGCCCACGGACGCGTGACGCGCGCCACTATGCTTGACCACCGAAAACTGTTCTGAGCACACCGTGACGCTCCCTGAGCCTGTCTGAGCCAAGCCATACCCTCGCCCACGCCGTTGATCGACGGGAGAGCGCCATGGCCGTCGTCACCGTGACCACCCGCCGCTGCTCGGAGCCGCTATAAAAGGAGCACTCCGCGCCCCAAACTGAGCACGCCAATCTCTTCCCCACCTCACCACAGTTCTCCTCGCCGCCCCAATTTCATCTATTAGCCACCGCACCGCCGCAATTGCTAGCTCGCTGCCGCCGCCCGTAGCCGAAGCTCGCCGGAGAAGGAGGCCGCCCCAGGACGCGCCGCTGCTTCCAGGCGCTGCCCCATCGTCGACAACGTCGCGGCGCACTACTCCGACGACCGCCGGAGCTCCGACGACCGCTCCGACCCCCTGCTGCCGCCGCGCTCGCCTCTGCTTCTCGCCGTCGACGACGACAAGCCCTGGCCGTTAGATCATCGCCTGATCCAACGCCTCTCCTTCCCCGTACCGGTTCGGTGAGTAAATCACACTGACAAGTGGGAACCGCCGTCAGACGGCCTGCTCGCGCTGGACGCGAAGTGGGCCGGCCCAACTCTTTTTCTCTCCGCAGCCCAAATTCCTTTCCCGCGCAAGCCCACCGATTTGAATTCAAATTTGGAAATTAGATAAAATTTACAATCTGATGCAAACTTTGAAATTCAATAATGACAAATCTACTGGGCCAAATTTTACCAACTTTATATTTTTGGAAACCTTATGAAATTGTCTACACAATGCCACTGACTAGAACCCTAGATCTTTTGTAGAATTAAAATGACAAAATAAACAAGGCAGGGACTTTTCTGCCTTATAATAATTCTTAAAAATCAACCATAAATGCTTTTCAGTTACTTCCACCTCCAATAATTCACTTTTCACTTATACTAATTGTTTCTACAAAAATATGCCATGCTTACTTTGAATGATCATGGTTTAGTTGATTTAAATGCCTTATGGCTATTTTCTAGTCAAAGATATTGTCCAAAACTATTAAGAAATCTTATGTGGGAGTTTTACCTCATTTAAATCTGTCACCACCAATTCCAAATGAAGTGGAGACTCTGGTTATTTAGGTCCCATAGGAATTGTTGGTGATATTAAATCTTTGTTATGCTAGAATTAAATGGTATGAGGTGCTTACCTCATTTAAATCTTTTTCTCCAAATGATAAGTGTGAAGAGGTTGACTTGAGTCAACCTAGGTCACCTATTATGCATAAGAGAAATTAAATCTTAATAAGATAATGAGAGGAAATTATTTCTCTAAAGAATTCAAAGTAACATTTAAGTTTAGTATGAGAGGAAATTATTTTTCTTAAATAATAAGAAAAACACATCCACCAACTTAATAGTCAAATGTGATGCTAGTTTAAGTGTGTGAACCATGTTTGTGCATAGTTTAGTAGATTAGTTTGGTGTGATGATTGTGTACCCCGTATTCGTATTTTAGACGCTAGTACCGAGGAGTACCAGGAGGAGGAGGAGGTCTACTTCCAAGAAGAAGAAGACCACTTTGACCAGTTTCTCAACCAAGGCAAGATAATACTCTTGCAAAGTGCAAAGCTCACCATGAGCAAGGCATTACCCCATTTACTTTATGCTTATGATCCTATTTCCCAGTTTTACTTTACAAGCTTTATTTACCTTTGTTTTAGCAAAGTACCTTTGTTTTATGTTTTACTAGGTTAGTACGGAGTTAGTACAAGAGTATCAAACTTAGCCTAGAAGCAAAGCAAATACTTAGCACCCCTCACACATAGTGGCTAGTGCTAAATTTAAATTGACTACTCTAGATGGGAACATGGGTTGATGAGATGATGATGGTGAAAACCTTGGAATGATTAGTCATTTCCATTGAAAGATTTTGAAGGTGAATATGACACTGAAGTTGACTTGGTGACTTTGGCTAAAAACTGATGATTGAGTGGATGCGATACCATTCCAATTTTTGAGTACCCCCACAATACCTGATTATGGGTAGGGCTTAGCTGGAAATTTATGTGTCTTAGTATGGGTTCCCTCTAAACAAGCGTCATCGGGGTTATGCCGAAAGCTGCCTCTACAACAAAAGAGATGATGTGATATGACGTGAATATGAGGTGAATGTCCGGCCCAAGCCCTGTGCAGTTCCCGGGTTAACAGTTGGTTTTCACCGGGAGGCCAAGCTCATGGGGAGAGGTGCCTATACTAGGGTGTGTAAATGAAAGGTTAACGGTTGATGATCCGCGTACTGAGTTACGATTATTCAGGGTTTTATCCCTGACGGATGTAATCAAATGTTGTGGCACAAGTGTGCGACCTCTACAGAGTGTAGAACTATTCGAATAGCCGCGTCCGCGGATATGGACAATTGGAAAGGCCATTCTGTTTCCATCATCAGAATTTATATCTTTGTGACTGGTGTTTTGAACTTGAACTTGAACTGTGACTTTGACTTTATATCACAACAGAGTTGTGGGAATGACACTAATGTTCCCACTTGAGTTAGTTAGCACTTGAGGAGTTGTTTACAAAAGTGTTTATGAAATAAAATTGGCTTTATGCAAATAAACTTAGAGCTTAGAACACCATTATGTCAATGCTAGTACTTACTTTAGTGTTAGATTGCGAGTACTTAAAGTACTCACGGCTTTGTCCCTGGCTATTCAAATGGCCAGACTATGAAGCCGAGCAGCAGTACGAGGAGGACGATCAGCAGGACGTCTACCACAACTAGGAGCTTCTAACGTCAAGCGTTGGCCTGTGGACTAGAGAGTCCTTGTATCTTCCGCTTCCGCTATGAACTTGTGTTTGTTCGATGATCATTAGATCAACTATTTGTGTAATATGGATCATGTGATTCCAAGTTGTAAGACATTATGGTTTGTAATGAATGATGACTGTGATACTTAACTATTATGCCTCGCAACAACAATTTCCTGGGATTGCGATGTATGACATAATAGGCATCCGGACCTAAAAACCCGGGTGTTGACAAGTTGGTATCAGAGCCATTGTTTGACCTTAGGAGACCCTAGTTAGAAATGGACGTTCTGAAAGATTGAGTTTCAAAAAGGAATGAAGTATTTCTGAAAATTTTAATCTTTGTCTTCTCCTTGAGCTCTTTGGAAAAACAAGAAGTCATGCTCTTCCTTAGAAATATAACTAAAATTTTGCCACACTTGTTCACCTCTCTAACTTAATCCTTCACTTCACTTTCAGATGGAGCCCGTGAACACGAAGTTTTACCAGCTTGGGAATGGGGGAAGCTTGATCTTCGAGCACGACCTCAACGCCCTGTCCGACCACCTGGGTCGCCCGCACCCAGAATTCCACGGATCGCAGATCGCGAACCAGCCAGGAGGCGAGCTGCAGTGGATCATCACCGCTGACTTGAGGGGCAAGATGGAGCCTCCCACCTCTGAGAGGATCCTCTTCTCCTTCATGGAGAGCAACTGGCTGGACGGACTTGCTCGCGGACTTCAGGAGGGACTCGCACGCCTGTGCGGGATGAGCGGGGAGGCACTCAAGCACCCTCGCTTTTCGCACCTTGCGAGGCGTAACTCTGCTGGAGAGCCCATGGACATGTCATCCCACCCGGAGCTGAAGCACCATGTGGAGCATCTCGACTTCATGCTGTACCACACTCAGCAGGATCTCGACCACTCCTGTGAGTACGCCAACCAGACTCACGCCCGCATCATCGAGCAAGGAGACGCCATCAAGATGCTCGCCAACGACCGCAGGACACTCCGCCAGCAGCGCGCGAAGAAGGATGCCACTATCACCCGCCTCCGCGCGAAGATAGCCGCACTCGAGGCCACTGTCAAGGCCCAGGAGGAGCAGATGAAGAAGATGGAGGAAGATGGAGAAGACATTCAGGGAGGAAGCAACTACCTGAGTGACGACAACGACTTCGAGGAGGATGAGAACACCGAGGGGGAAGACTACGACTTCCTGGACGACGAGGATGATGACCACACCCCCATCGATGTTGATGAGGAGGAGGAGTAGTTCACTTATGCACTATCGTAGGTGTGAGTTGTATCCCGCCCCATGTATCGTAGCTTGGAGAAGAAGGGTTCTTAAAACCCTTAGTGTGTTAGCTTGTAAGGTGTGTTGTTTGCTATGAATGAATGTATGTTTGTGTCATCATGAAAAGACTTCAAGTTTTAAGCTTTGAACTTAAACACAAAACAAGCCATAGAAAATTTCCCTCTTATCTCATGATCTATCTCAATACTCAGATGGCCCCTCCAACTCGCAACACGAATCAAGACGCTATGATGCAGATGTTGCAAGTTATGCTGGAAGATAGAGAAGCAGAAAGAGCTGAAAGGCAAGCCAATATTGCAGCACTTCAACAGCTTGTCAACAACAATCAAGGCCACCATGATCACCCAGGATCAAAGCTCAAGAACTTCCAGAATACCAACCCGCCAGTTTTCAGCAAGACTGAGGAACCACTTGATGCAGATGATTGGCTCCAAACTATGGAGAACAATCTAGAAGTAGCTGGAGTGGAAGAGAATGAGAAAGTGCTGTTTGCCACGCACTACTTAGCAGGACCAGCAAGAGCTTGGTGGACAAGCACCCGTGCCATGAACGCGGGACAGTTCATGACTTGGACTGATTTCAAGCTCAAGTTCAGCAAGTACCATGTGCCCTCGGGTCTGATAAAGAAGATGAGGGATGAATTCCGTGAACTGAAGCAAGGCCGGATGTCCGTGGTGGAATACCGCGACAAGTTCCTAACTCTGTCAAGGTACGCCCCGGATGAGACTGACACTACTGAGAAGAGGAAGGAAAGGTTCCTGAATGGACTGCATGATGAGATGCAGACTGTGTTGATCAACATCCCCTTTGCCGACCTCGAAGCCCTCGTTGACTCCGCCATCCAGATGGAAGGCAAACTGCACCAAGCCAGCGAGAACCGCAAGCGCCGCATGATGAATCAGAGTGGGCCTAGCAATGCCCCAAGGTATCGCCCCAACTCAGGAGGAGGTTTCAGGACCAACAAGCCCAATGCACAGATGTCACGTCCGGTTTATCAGAACCGGAGTGGAGGAAACCCCAGGCCAGGAGGCCACTACAACAACAACACCAACAACAACTTCAACCGCGCTCCGCCGAGAGCCCCCAACCACAACAACAGCAACAACAACAGCAACCACAACACCAACACCGCACCAAGGACCGGGAGCAATGCAATCCCCATCGCGAATAAGCAGGACAAGACCACCATCACTTGCTATGAGTGTGGTGTAGTGGGGCATTACTCAAATGAGTGTCCCAAGAGGCTCGCCAAGCTCGCAGGCAACCCCGCACCACCTGCTCAGCAGCAACGCCGTGTCTCCACCGGCAAGAAGTTCGCCCCCAACAACCCGAACAACCGCGGGGGTCGCCTCTACCACATGAATGCTGAGGAAGCCCAGGAAGCACCTGACGTGGTGCTGGGTATGTTCTCTGTTAACTCAATACCAGCAAGAGTGTTGTTTGATTCTGGAGCATCGCATTCGTTCGTTACAGAAGATTTTGTGTGCACTAGTAAGATTCAACCAATCAGCTTGAAACATGTCATGGTAGTTCAAATACCTGGATCAACAACTAAAGCTAGAAAATTTTGCAAAGATGTACCCATCAGAATCCATGAAATAGACTTTTATGCAAACTTGATTGTTCTGGGAACAAAAGGATTGGAAGTAGTCCTGGGTATGGACTGGATGGCGAAACATCATGGATTGATAGACTGCGCCAAGAAGGCCATCACCATGACAAGTAGCACCGGAATAATAATAGAACACCTATCTGAAAAACTACCAAGAAAATTCACCTGCAACCAAAGTGTAGCAAAGCCAACTCTGGATCAAATCAGGGTCGTTTGTCGATACCCTGATGTGTTTCCGGATGATCTACCCGGTATGCCCCCGGATCGGGATATCGAGTTCATCATCGAGTTAATCCCGGGAACAGGACCTATAGCCCAGAGAGCCTATAGCATGAACCCAGCAGAGTTAATGGAACTGAAGAAGCAACTGGATGATATGCTGTACAAAGGTCTGATTCGACCAAGTGCGTCGCCTTGGAGATCACCAGTTTTATTTGTGGATAAAAAGGACGGTGCCACTCGTTTGGTTACGGATTATCGTAAGCTTAACGATGTCACCATCAAGAACAAATATCCCTTGCCAAAGATAGAAGACCTGTTTGACCAGCTAACCGGTGCCCAAGTTTTCTCAAAGATTGATCTGAGGACAGGTTACCATCAACTGAAGATCCGAGCAACAGATATTCCAAAGACTGCCTTTACCACCAGATATGGACTGTATGAGTACAATGTCATGTCCTTTGGACTGACCAATGCCCCCGCTTACTTCATGAACCTCATGAATAAGATCTTTATGGAATTCCTGGATAAGTTTGTCGTTGTCTTCATCGACGACATCCTTATCTACTCCAAATCAGAAGAAGAACATGAGCAACATTTGGAAGTGGTTCTAGAAACCCTTAGGCAACATCAGTTGTACGCCAAGTTTAGCAAATGTGAGTTTTGGTTGAGAGAAGTGGGATTCCTGGGACACATCTTGTCTGCAGGAGGAATTGTCAGAGATCCCGCAAAAATCAAAACCGTTGAGGAATGGAAGGCCCCAACCACCCGCATCAAGTCCGAGCATTTCTAGGATTGGCGGGATATTACCGCCGATTCGTGGAAGGATTTTCAAGCATCGCAAGACCAATGACTCAACTGCTGAAGAAGGACCGGAAATTTGACTGGAATGACAAATGTGAAGAAAGCTTTCAGCTACTCAAGCTCAGATTAACCACAGCCCCAATACTGATCATGCCCGATGTCACCAAGCCATTTGATGTCTATTGTGATGCATCCAAGACTGGTCTTGGATGTGTGTTGATGCAAGAAGGCAAAGTGATATCTTACCTATCAAGGCAATTGAAGCAACATGAACAGAACTATCCAACCCATGACTTGGAGTTAGCAGCCGTAGTGTTAGCCCTGAAGGTTTGGCGTCATTACCTCATGGGTAATCGATGCGAGATATATTCTGATCACAAGAGCTTGAAGTACATTTTCACCCAGAAGGAGCTGAACATGAGACAGCGCAGATGGATAGAATTAATCAAGGATTACGACATGGAAATTCACTACCACCCCGGCAAGGCCAATGTGGTAGCGGATGCCTTGAGCAGATCGCCGTGTCGCTTGAACTCCATGATCGCAATAGAGCAACCAAGCCTGTACCAAGAGTTTGAACAATTCAGACTAGAGCTAGTGAGCGAAGGATTCCTCGCCAGCATTGAGCTCCAACCCACTTTGATGAGCCAGATAAAGGAAGCCCAGAAGGGGAATGCCAGCATTGACGGAATAAAGAGTCAGATAGCCGCAGGAAAGGCACCAGGATTCACCGTCGATGAAGAAGGAGTTCTTTGGTACAATGAACGCCTGTGTGTACCATCAGATTCAGAGTTGAAACAAGTCATTCTGAAAGAAGCTCATGATACCCTGTATTCCATTCACCCCGGAGGAACCAAGATGTACCAAGACCTGAAGGAACAATTCTGGTGGCACGGAATGAAGCGAGAGATAGGAAGCTACATCGCCAAGTGTGATATCTGTCAGCGAGTCAAAGCAGAACATCAACGACCCGCAGGACTGTTGCAACCTTGCTGATTCCCCGAGTGGAAATGGGATTCTGTCGGTATGGACTTTATCACAGGATTGCCCAAATCTAGCCGAGGAAATGACTCCATTTGGGTAGTCATCGATAGGTTAACCAAGGTTGCCCATTTCATCCCTGTCAAGACCACATACCAAGGCCCAAAGCTAGCTGAGTTATACATCCCCAGAATAGTTAGCCTGCACGGAACACCGAAGTCAATTGTGTCAGATAGAGGATCACAATTCACCTCAAGATTCTGGCAGAAAGTGCATGAAGGACTAGGAACCCGTCTGAATTTCAGCACAGCATACCACCCACAGACTGACGGACAGATTGAGAGAGTCAACCAGATCCTAGAAGATATGTTGAGAGCCTGTGTGCTAGAGTACGGATCCAAATGGGAAGACTGCTTACCATATGCAGAATTCTCCTACAACAATAGCTATCAAGCCAGCTTACAGATGGCCCCTTTTGAAGCCCTGTACGGAAGGAAATGCCGTACCCCTCTGAACTGGTCGGAAGTCGGAGATAGTCAAGTCTTCGGCCCCGACGTTCTCCGCGAAGCAGAAGAAAAGGTGCACAAGATCCGCGAGTACCTCAAGACCGCCCAGTCCAGACAAAAGAGCTACGCCGACAAGAGACGCCGAGAGATGACATTCGAGATCGGAGATTTTGTGTATCTCAAAGTCTCACCCCTCAAAGGAATGCAGAGATTCCAACTCAAAGGAAAGCTCGCCCCCAGATATGTCGGACCATTCAAGATTCTGGATCGCCGAGGAGAAGTCTCATATCAGTTGGAACTACCGGAAGAGATGTCCGCCGTACACAATGTGTTTCACATCTCACTGCTTCGGAAGTGTCTAGAAGTGCCTGAGAAGACCGAAGTATTTAAGAACATCGACCACAGAGCCATTGATATCAACAAGGACCTAACCTACCGCGAAGCGCCTATTCGCATCCTTGAAGAAGCATTCAGGACCACCCGCACCAGAAGTATCAAGTTCCTGAAAATACAATGGAGTAATCACACCGAAGAAGAAGCAACTTGGGAACGTGAGGAGGACATGAAGAAGGAATACCCAGATCTCTTTAGTACCTAGTTTTCTCTAGATCTCGGGACGAGATCTTTTGTAAGGGGGAAGGGTTTGTAACATCCCCCAATTTTCAATAAAATGAACAAGGGAGAAATTCAAGAATCCAAAAATCAGGGTTAACAAAAACTTTTTCTCATCATATAGGTTATGCATATAGATCACCTTATTAATTATTTTGAGTGTGCAATTGCCATGATGTTTGCTTATGTGTTCTCTCTCACTCTAAAACCCTAGCAATGATCACTTGATCACCCTTAGCCAATTAAATTTGAAATATAAAAGAAATCCCAAAAATCCATTTCACTCTCACATAAGGCCTATGCCATTTTTGCAAATACTTAATCTAGGCCAATTTGGTTTGCACCATTACTTGTAAATGGTTAATAAACACTTATTAACACCTTTGGAATCAAGCCAACTCTTTTCAAACCAAAATCAAATTCAAATTCCAAGTCACATGCAATATGGTCACTTGTGCCATTTTTAGTCTGATGGCCACTTTGGGCCCCTGGTTTTCTTCTTTCCACTTCTAAACTTTGTCAACTATTTTCACCTCATCCAAGACAACATCAAGCACTACAACTTTGCCCAAAACCACCACCCCAAATTCATCACCAATTTCAAATGGGAAGCAAGCAAAGTTGGAACTTTCTCACATATACAAGATCATATGCAAAATGTGATTTTGCATATCAATTCCATTTTGACCACCACCACCACCAAAATGCTCCATTCAATATATGTTTTCAACCCACCAAAAAGATTTTCAAGTTTCAAAAATATTTTTCTTGCGGGCATTCTGTCGAACACCTTGTATGCAGGGAATCAAATTGAGCCCATACCTCATTTTCTACTTGGACTTGGTCCAACCTTGACCTCTCTGCAGCTCTGGAGCTTCATCACACATCCTAGCACCAGTGCCAAGCCCTGCCAACCTCTCCACTTGCTCACCATGACAATGGCATGACCATGCCGTGGCATGGCATGGCCATCTCATGCCCTCTCTCTCCCCTCTCACCTCAGAGATGCACCACCATGTCCTGGACGCTCCCTGCACTCCCCTGAACCTGCCCGTGCCTCCCCATGGTCACCCCGACGCGTGCACACGCGGGCGTCGACGTGGCCAGACGCGCCCAGGCGTGCACACACACGCTCCAGGACGCGCATGGCGCCAGCCCTGGACGCGCCAGAGCGCGCCTCGCCTCGTCACCTCAGCCCGTCCCTCGCCACCAGCGCCTGCAGGACGACTCGCCTCAACACCAGGACCCCGCCAGACACCACCACGAGCCTTCCCGCGCCCTGTCGCCATCGAGGAGGACGACGACGTCCGCCACAGTGCCCACGGACGCGTGACGCGCGCCACTATGCTTGACCACCGAAAACTGTTCTGAGCACACCGTGACGCTCCCTGAGCCTGTCTGAGCCAAGCCATACCCTCGCCCACGCCGTTGATCGACGGGAGAGCGCCATGGCCGTCGTCACCGTGACCACCCGCCGCTGCTCGGAGCCGCTATAAAAGGAGCACTCCGCGCCCCAAACTGAGCACGCCAATCTCTTCCCCACCTCACCACAGTTCTCCTCGCCGCCCCAATTTCATCTATTAGCCACCGCACCGCCGCAATTGCTAGCTCGCTGCCGCCGCCCGTAGCTGAAGCTCGCCGGAGAAGGAGGCCGCCCCAGGACGCGCCGCTGCTTCCAGGCGCTGCCCCATCGTCGACAACGTCGCGGCGCACTACTCCGACGACCGCCGGAGCTCCGACGACCGCTCCGACCCCCTGCTGCCGCCGCGCTCGCCTCTGCTTCTCGCCGTCGACGACGACAAGCCCTGGCCGTTAGATCATCGCCTGATCCAACGCCTCTCCTTCCCCGTACCGGTTCGGTGAGTAAATCACACTGACAAGTGGGAACCGCCGTCAGACGGCCTGCTCGCGCTGGACGCGAAGTGGGCCGGCCCAACTCTTTTTCTCTCCGCAGCCCAAGTTCCTTTCCCGCGCAAGCCTACCGATTTGAATTCAAATTTGGAAATTAGATAAAATTTACAATCTGATGCAAACTTTGAAATTCAATAATGACAAATCTACTGGGCCAAATTTTACCAACTTTATATTTTTGGAAACCTTATGAAATTGTCTACACAATGCCACTGACTAGAACCCTAGATCTTTTGTAGAAATAAAATGACAAAATAAACAAGGCAGGGACTTTTCTGCCTTATAATAATTCTTAAAAATCAACCATAAATGCTTTTCAGTTACTTCCACCTCCAATAATTCACTTTTCACTTATACTAATTGTTTCTACAAAAATATGCCATGCTTACTTTGAATGATCATGGTTTAGTTGATTTAAATGCCTTATGGCTATTTTCTATTCAAAGATATTGTCCAAAACTATTAAGAAATCTTATGTGGGAGTTTTACCTCATTTAAATCTGTCACCACCAATTCCAAATGAAGTGGAGACTCTGGTTATTTAGGTCCCATAGGAATTGTTGGTGATATTAAATCTTTGTTATGCTAGAATTAAATGGTATGAGGTGCTTACCTCATTTAAATCTTTTTCTCCAAATGATAAGTGTGAAGAGGTTGACTTGAGTCAACCTAGGTCACCTATTATGCATAAGAGAAATTAAATCTTAATAAGATAATGAGAGGAAATTATTTCTCTAAAGAATTCAAAGTAACATTTAAGTTTAGTATGAGAGGAAATTATTTTTCTTAAATAATAAGAAAAACACATCCACCAACTTAATAGTCAAATGTGATGCTAGTTTAAGTGTGTGAACCATGTTTGTGCATAGTTTAGTAGATTAGTTTGGTGTGATGATTGTGTACCCCGTATTCGTATTTTAGACGCTAGTACCGAGGAGTACCAGGAGGAGGAGGAGGTCTACTTCCAAGAAGAAGAAGACCACTTTGACCAGTTTCTCAACCAAGGCAAGATAATACTCTTGCAAAGTGCAAAGCTCACCATGAGCAAGGCATTACCCCATTTACTTTATGCTTATGATCCTATTTCCCAGTTTTACTTTACAAGCTTTATTTACCTTTGTTTTAGCAAAGTACCTTTGTTTTATGTTTTACTAGGTTAGTACGGAGTTAGTACAAGAGTATCAAACTTAGCCTAGAAGCAAAGCAAATACTTAGCACCCCTCACACATAGTGGCTAGTGCTAAATTTAAATTGACTACTCTAGATGGGAACATGGGTTGATGAGATGATGATGGTGAAAACCTTGGAATGATTAGTCATTTCCATTGAAAGATTTTGAAGGTGAATATGACACTGAAGTTGACTTGGTGACTTTGGCTAAAAACTGATGATTGAGTGGATGCGATACCATTCCAATTTTTGAGTACCCCCACAATACCTGATTATGGGTAGGGCTTAGCTGGAAATTTATGTGTCTTAGTATGGGTTCCCTCTAAACAAGCGTCATCGGGGTTATGCCGAAAGCTGCCTCTACAACAAAAGAGATGATGTGATATGACGTGAATATGAGGTGAATGTCCGGCCCAAGCCCTGTGCAGTTCCCGGGTTAACAGTTGGTTTTCACCGGGAGGCCAAGCTCATGGGGAGAGGTGCCTATCGTAGGGTGTGTAACTGAATGGTTAACGGTTGATGATCCGCGCACCGAGTTACGATTATTCAGGGTTTTATCCCTGACGGATGTAATCAAATGTTGTGGCACAAGTGTGCGACCTCTGCAGAGTGTAGAACTATTCGAATAGCCGCGTCCGCGGATATGGACAATTGGAAAGGCCATTCTGTTTCCATCATCAGAATTTATATCTTTGTGACTGGTGTTTTGAACTTGAACTTGAACTGTGACTTTGACTTTATATCACAACAGAGTTGTGGGAATGACACTAATGTTCCCACTTGAGTTAGTTAGCACTTGAGGAGTTGTTTACAAAAGTGTTTATGAAATAAAATTGGCTTTATGCAAATAAACTTAGAGCTTAGAACACCATTATGTCAATGCTAGTACTTACTTTAGTGTTAGATTGCGAGTACTTAAAGTACTCACGGCTTTGTCCCTGGCTATTCAAATGGCCAGACTATGAAGCCGAGCAGCAGTACGAGGAGGACGATCAGCAGGACGTCTACCACAACTAGGAGCTTCTAACGTCAAGCGTTGGCCTGTGGACTAGAGAGTCCTTGTATCTTACGCTTCCGCTATGAACTTGTGTTTGTTCGATGATCATTAGATCAACTATTTGTGTAATATGGATCATGTGATTCCAAGTTGTAAGACATTATGGTTTGTAATGAATGATGACTGTGATACTTAACTATTATGCCTCGCAACAACAATTTCCTGGGATTGCGATGTATGACATAATAGGCATCCGGACCTAAAAACCCGGGTGTTGACAGCTCTACATCACCATGCCCGCCTCCGGACTGATGCGTGAGTAGTTCATCCTTGGACTACGGGTCCATAACAGTAGCTAGATGGTTGTCTTCTCCTATTGTGCCATCATGTTTAGATCTTGTGCGCTGCCTATCATGATCAAGATCATCTATTTGTAATGCTACATGTTGTGTTTGTTGGGATCCGATGAATATGGAATACTATGTCAAGTTGATTATTGATCTATCATATATGTGTTGTTTATGATCTTGCATGCTCTCCGTTGGTAGTAGAGGCTCTGGCCAAGTTGATACTTGTAACTCCAAGAGGGGGTATTTATGCTAGATAGTGGGTTCATGTCTCCATTGAATCTGGGACAGTGACAGCAACCCCTAAGGTTGTGGATGTGCTGTTTCCACTAGGGATAAAACATCAATGCTTTGTCTAAGGATATTTGTATTCTTTACATTACGCACAGTACTTAATGCAATTGTCTGTTGCTTGCAACTTAATACTGGAAGGGGTGCGTGTAACATCCCAAATTGTAAAACAAAGAGAAAATGAATTTCCTTTCCAAAAATGAGAACCAACAAAAACTTTTCTTACATTGGGTGCTATGCATAATACTCATACTTAATCTTTGTTCTATTGCCATGATTATGTGTTCTCTGCTCTACACACCTTTCCAAAACCCTAAACCCTAACCTTCTAAAAAACAAAGGGGATCAAATTTGAGAAACCAAAATAAAAGAAAAATACATATGTGGGCATATAGCCCTAATATGTAAATCTTGAACCTTACCTTTCTTACTTTGCTAAATGGTGGTGAACCATGGTACACCCCACTAAACCCTAAACCTCATCTCTCTTGTCACCAACCTTTGAAAGACAAAATAAAAGGAAATGATCTTAAATAAGAAAAAGGCATATGCAAGCCTATGGCTATTTTTGCAAATACTAAACCTTGCTTTGTCTACCTTGGTAGATGGTTTGGAAATACCTCAACAAACCTAATTTGAGGCTTACCACTCCAATCTTGGTGAAACCAAAAAGAAACAAAAATCAAATAAAGCACATCCATAGAGGCATATGTGGCACTTAGCCAAAATATCAAATCTTGACCTAGGCACCCACATTGCCCCCAAAATGGTTTGAACCTTTTACCCAACTCAATCTAACACCAAATAAACCTCACACATGCTTAAGTGAAGCAAAGAAAAAGAAAAGAATAAAAGTTAGAAAATCACAAAACCCTCACATATGGTTTATGCCATTTTTGCAAATCTTTGACCTAGACCAATTTGGCGTTCACCATTAGTTGTATTATGTTACTAAACACTTATTACAACTTTTGGAATCAAAGAAACACAAATCAATTCAATTTCAAACTCAAATTGTGATCACATATGATAATGGTCAAATCTGCCATTTATATTCTGGTCACTACTTTGAGCCCCTCTATCTCAAGTTTTGCAAACTAAACTTTCCCAATTCTTTGCACCTCATCCAAGAGCACATCAAGGTGAACAACTTCTGTAAAGACCACCATGTCAAATTCATCTTGGATCAAATTCTATGCTCATGCAAAGTTGGAACTTTTTATCAAATGCAACAATGTCACACATTGCAATTTTGCAATTCTTTTATTTTTAAAATTCCACCACCACTTGTATTTGTATCTGGTCATTTGCAACTTATCCAAATGCACCATTTTCAAATTTTGGAATCACTTTGCTTTGACCAAATTTGGCAAGAATTTGCAATTTGCAAATAGGCATAATTTCAAACACTATTTGAAATAGTGTTCTAGCCAACCCTAGTGCACCACCTTGCTCCTACTTGCTCCCTGGTCCCCTCTCTCTAACCATGCACAGCAACCCTAGAGGGAGGAGGCTAAGCATGGCATAGCCATGCCATGCCGGCCATGTCACACATGGACATGCTCCCCTCCTCTCCTTCCTTCTCCAGCCCTGCCCACCATGTCTACTGGCGCCACCTCGACCTCCTACACCAGCCTAGGCCCGCCATCGCCGGAGAAGAAGAGGGCACGCGTCAGACAGCACGCGCCCAGAGCTGCCCAGGGCAATGCCGAGGACGTCGTGGGCGCGCCCGCATGCGTGCACCGGCCACGCGCCGCCTGATGACCCACAAGTATAGGGGGTGTATCGTAGTATCTTCGATAAGTAAGAATGTCGATCCCAACGAGGAGCAGAAGGTGTTGACAAGCAGTTTCGATGAAGGATTCACTGTAAATGCTCACAGACAAGTATTCAGGGGGTTTTGATGTAACAGATGAATAAAGTACGAGTAAGTAAAGTGCGAGAGTAACAATTGCAGCGAGTGGCCCAATCCTTTTTAGCACAAAGGACAAGCCGGTTTGTTTACTTATAATGACCAAACGTTCTCGAGGACACACGGGATTTTAGTCTAGTGCTTTCGCTACATACGGCTAATTAATCTTCATTGTTTTGATAAGTGTTGTGTGGGTGAACCTGTGCTAATGTACCGCCCTTCCTAGGACTAATATATACTTGTGATTATACCCCTTGCAAGCATCCGCAACTACAAGAAAGTAATTAAGATAAATCTAACCACAGCCTTAAACTCTGAGATCCTGCTATCCCTCCTGCATCGATATACCAACGGGGGCTTAGGTTTCTGTCACTCCGGCAACCCCGCAATTGGCAAACGAGTACAAGATGCATTCCCCTAGGCCCATAAAGGTGAAGTGTCGTGTAGTCGATGTTCACACGACACCACTAGAAGAATAACACCACAACTTAAATATCATAACATTGAATATTACTCAACCATACTTCACTACTAACATTTAGACTTCACCCATGTCCTCAAGAACTAAACGAACTACTCACGAGACATCATATGGAACATGATCAGAGGTGATATGATGATGAATAACAATCTGAACATAAACCTTGGTCCAACGGTTTCACTCAATAGCATCAATAACAAGTAGAAATCAATACCGGGAGAGTTTCCCCTATCAAACAATCAAGATCAAACCCAAATTGCTACGGCGGTGACGATGTCCAGCGGTGGAGACGGCGGTGATGATGGTGAAGATGATGATGATGGCGATGGAGATGATGTCCAGCTCGATGACGGTGACGATGGCGTCGATTTCCCCCTCCCGGAGGGAATTTCCCCGGCGGATCTCAGCCCGCCGGAGAGCTCTTTTCTCTCTGGTGTTCTCCGCCCCGCAGAGGCGGCTGTAACTCTTCGCGAGGTACCCTCTGGAGCTTAGGTCTTCGGGATGAAATAACATAAGTATTATGTCCAAATATGAAATATATCAATGAATAACAACAAATTATGATATAAAATAGTGATGCAAATTGGACGTATCAACTCCCCCCAAGCTTAGACTTCGCTTGTCCCCAAGCGAAACTGAACTCGGTAAACAGGACCACATGTTTATGGAGTGAAGAGTCGATTAATAAAATACGGACAAGAAGCATCATATTCATTCACACAAGACATTCTAGTAAACAACTTCCTCATATAACTCAACTTGAAACAAGTATAAGGTAATCACAAATAAAGGTGCATAAGAAATCATAGTTGGTAATGGCAAACTTCGTTCTTGGTCAGAGAACAATTAACAAGTTATATTTATCTATTGAGCAGCGCTCTCATGTTAAAGTTTATATTGCACAACTTGCATACTCAATCATAATAGTCTCTTCATGATCATTGATAACTTGCAAAGCTATATTCATTTAGATAAAACTTGTACTAAACAGGGAAGAGTAAAAGACATGATGAAGCAAATCACAATATAATGGTTTGATCACAACAACTCAAATGCTTGCTTAAGATGGAGGGAAATAGGTTTACTGACTCAACATAAAGTAAAAGACAGGCCCTTCGCAGAGGGAAGCAGGGATTAAATCATGTGCTAGAGCTTTTTCAGTTTTGAAATCATATAAAGAGAATGAAAGTAACATTTTAAGAGGTGTTTGTTGTTGTCAACGACTGGTAGCGGGTACTCTAACCCCCTTGCCAGACAAACCTTCAAAGAGCGGCTCCCATTTTATTTTATTTTTGTGTGGCACTCCTTCCAACCTTTCTTTCACAAACCATGGCTAACCGAATCCTTCGGGTGCCTGCCAACAATCTCATACCATGAAGGAGTGCCTTTTTATTTTAGTTTCATTATGATGACACTCCTCCCCACCTTTGCTTTCTCAAGCCATGGCTAACCGAATCCTTCGGGTACCGTCCATCAATCACATACCATGGAGGAGTGTCTATTTAGATTAATTAATTTGGGACTGGGAATCCCATTGCCAGCTCTTTTTGCAAAATTATCGGATAAGCGGATGAAGCCACTAGTCCATTGGTGAAAGTTGCCCAACAAGATTGAAAGATAAAACACCACATACTTCCTCATGAGCTATAAAACATTGACACAAATAAGAGATAGTAAATTTTGAATTATTTAAAGGTAGCACACGAAGTATTTACTTGGAATGGCAGGAAATACCATGTAGTGGGTAGTTATGGTGGACACAAATGACATAGGTTTGGGTTAAAGTTTGGATGCACGAGAAGCATTCCCTCTCAGTACAGGTTTTTGGCTAGCAAGGTTGATTAGCAAGCATAAGAATTGAAGGAAACAAACAAATATACATGTGATAGAAACAATCATGCATCTTCCTTGCAAGCACAAACAATTTTAACTTCAGAATAATAAGCTATGAGCTAACAAGAAAGAAAGACAATGAAACAACTACATATATTTCTCTTTTCTACTTAAACCTCAAAGTGTTGTTGCTATTGACCAATGCTAAGTTTGCCAAAACCAAATAGATTTATTCAATGCTCCCAAAGTGATACCAATACTAAAATCAAGATCAATCATATAATAGAGATTGCAAACTAAAATAAGATGTGCAATATGTAAATGATACGACTTCTCATTAATATTCCATAACGATAACTCACACCAAGGGATACATAGACAACCAACTAAAGGAGAGATACTTCCAAACTGCAACCCATCTTATATGATAACTTCCCTACTCATGATATGACACTACTTGACAGTAAAAAGTAAAAGGTAGTTATGATGTGATACCGCGGCACTCCCCCAAGCTTGGAACAAACCAAGGGGATGCCAATACCGATGATGAATTACTCCTTCGGCGATGGTGGTGATGAATTCCCGTCATCAGACTTCCAAGGAAGAGGCTCTCCATCAACAAACGACATCTTGGTCTCGGGAATCCTGAAACTAGCAGCATGGCTTATGTGTTTAAACCTGTTTTCATACTCACAGTTTTGATTCTGAACATCATAGAGTTGAGCTTGGAGTTTGTTGGTGGTGTTGTGAAGCGAGAGGATGTCGTCCCACAGCTTTGAAGTCTCCTTCTTGTGTCCATCAATAAGTTCAGACACAATCTTGTGGAAGATGTCCACCTCACGCTCAGCCATCTTCTTGTAGTTGAAGACCTCTTGCTCTAGCTTCTCCATCCTGTCTTCCAAGCTTCCTTCTCCTTTAGGACCCTGAACATCTTTGATCTGCAACTCCTCATCTACGAGCAGCAACTCCTTGGGGTGCATCTTCAGCTCGTTCATGTACGGGTTGACGACGTCCTCAAGAAAGCTATCCTTCGGAGTTCTCGACGAGGACATGATGGCTCTAGATCCAAAGAAGATCCTGGAGAAAACAACTCGAAACAAAACACGTCGAGAAAACGATATACGGACCTCCAAGGGTCCGGGGGATTATATAGCAGGAATTTTTACGACAAAAGGAAAGTACCAGGTCGAACCAGAATTGGAAAGGGGCAACGAGGGAGCCACCTCATAGGGCGGCGCTGCCAGGCTGGGGCCCGCGCCGGCCTATGGGGGCACGCCATCGTGCATCTCCTCCACTCCGTTTCGATCTCGTAATTTTTCATATTTTCCAAAAATAGCAAAAACATTGTTCGGAAAGTAAAACGCGAACTTTTCATTACCAGTACTGTTACCTATTCAAAGTCGAATTCTGCCGGACTGTCAATTTGACCTTTGATGAAAGCTTCCGGAGTTTCCACTCGAATAACATCAACATCTTCATTATAAGAATCACCTGAGATATAATGCTTGAGTCTTTGTCCATTCACCACTTGTGAGGCATCGCCTTGGAGAGAACTAATTTTAATCGCCCCTGAGCGATATACCTCCTCAACGACATATGGTCCTTCCCATTTTGAGAGTAATTTCCCTGCAAAGAATCTGAGACGAGACCGATACAATATGACTTTATCCCCAATATTAAATTCTCTTTTGATAATCCTTCTATCATGCCATTTCTTAACTTTCTCTTTAAAGAGTTTAGCATTTTCATAAGCTTCACTTCTCCATTCATCTAGAGAACTCAATTGTAGCAATCTTTTCTTACCGGCTAGTTTAGGATCTTTATTTAGTTCTCTTACAGCCCAATAAGCTTTGTGTTCTAGTTCTAAAGGTAAATGACAAGCTTTTCCATAAACCATCTTATACGGTGACATACCCATGGGATTTTTATAAGCAGTTCTATAAGCCCATAGTGCTTCCTTCAATTTACTAGCCCAATTCTTTCTAGATTTATTAACAGTCTTTTGCAAGATAGATTTAATCTCTCTATTTGATAGTTCTACTTGCCCACTAGTTTGAGGATGATAAGCGGAAGCAATTCTATGATTAATACCATATTTAGCAAGAGTTTTTCTAAAACCACCATGAATAAAATGAGAACCTCCATCAGTCATAAGATATCTAGGAACTCCAAATCTAGGAAAAATAATGTCTAAAAGCATTCTTAGAGAGGTCTCACCATCATCACTTTTTGTGGGTCTGGCTTCCACCCATTTAGTAACATAATCAACAGCGACAAGTATATGAGTGTTACCTTCTGAAGAGGGAAAAGGTCCCATGAAGTCAAATCCCCAACAATCAAATGGTTCAATAACAAGAGTATAATTCATAGGCATTTCATTGCGTCTGGAGATATTACCAACCCTTTGACATTCATCACAAGATAAAATAAACTTCCTTGCATCCTTGAAGAGAGTTGGCCAATAAAAACCTGATTGTAGAACCTTTTGCGCGGTTCTATCTCCGGCATGATGTCCTCCATAAGCACTACCATGACATTTACTCAATATCTCTTGTTGTTCATATTCGGGAACACATCTTCGTAGAATACCATCCACTCCTTCTTTATATAAGTGTGGGTCATCCCAAAAATAATGCCTCAAGTCATAAAAGAATTTCCTCCTTTGCTGAGCTGAAAAGGTTGGAGGCAGGTACTTGGAAACAATAAATTTAGCATAATCAGCATACCAAGGGCTATCTCGCAAGCTCACCTTTATTACAGCCAATTGTTCATTTGGAAAATTATCATTAACAGGAACAGGATCATAAGCAATATTTTCCAATCTAGACAAGTTATCAGCAACAGGATTATCAGCACCTTTCCTATCTACAATATGCAAATCAAATTTTGCAACAGAAGCACCCATCTAATAAGCCTTGGCTTAGCATCTTTCTTTTGCATAAGGTATCTGATTGCAGCATGATCAGTATGAATTGTAACTTTTGAATCAACAATATAAGATCTAAACTTGTCACAAGCAAAGACTACAGCTAGCAATTCTTTTTCAGTAGTACCATAATTTCTTTGAGCAGCATCAAGAGTTTTACTAGCATAATGAATAACATTTATTTTTTTATCTACTCGCTGTCCAAGAACAGCGCCTACAGCAAAATCACTAGCATCACACATAATTTCAAAAGGTAAGTTCCAATCAGGAGGTTCAACTATAGGAGCGGTTGGTAAGGCTTTCTTTAGAGTTTCGAAAGCTTCTTTACAATCATCATCAAAAACAAAAGATACATCTTTTTGAAGAAGATTATTAAGAGGTTTTGAAATCTTGGAGAAATCTTTAATGAATCTCCTATAAAACCCAGCATGACCAAGAACACTACGAATACCTTTAACATCCCTAGGATAGGGCATCTTCTCAATTGCTTCAACTTTAGCTCTATCAACTTCAATACCTCTCTCGGAAATTTTATGTTCCAATACAATTCCTTCATTAACCATAAAGTGGCATTTCTCCCAATTAAGAACAAGGTTAGTTTCTTCATATCTCTGCAAAACTTTATCGAGGTTCCGCAAGCAATTATCAAAAGAATTCCCATAGACAGAAAAATCATCCATGAATACCTCTACAATACTCTCGCAAAAGCCATGAAAAATAGCAGACATGCATCTTTGAAAAGTAGCAGGAGCATTACATAAACCAAAAGGCATACGTCTATAAGCATAAGTTCCATAGGGACAAGTGAAAGTGGTTTTCTCTTGATCCTTAGTTTTAACAGCAATTTGTGAAAACCAAGAATAACCATCAAGAAAACAAAAATGAGTATTTTTAGATAACCTTTCTAACATTTGATCAATAAAAGACAAAGGGTAATGATCTGTTGGCGTCCGAAACCCACCGGCGAGCAACGGCTGGCAACACGAAGAGCCGGGAACAACCTAGGGCTGCGGCTGGCCCTGGTCCCTCCGAGCGACGGCCCGCAAAGCTCCTGGTACGCACGTCCCGATGCTGGTGCAAGGGCGTGCCACCTGATCTATACCTGATCAGGAAGGTGATGGATTTGCTTCGCTTAGTTTCCTGCATGGCATACACGTAAACATTAAATACGAGCCTCGATCGGCTCTCAGGTTGTCCTGTGAATCGGCTCAAGGAGCCGATCCACCCATGGTTCGTATGAGGTCTACGATCACATGGTGGTTCTGCTTGATCGATATATAGCTAAAACGACCTACGACGATTTAGGGTTTTCACCGCATAATCGGAACATCTTACGCGTGGTTGAGCCTGGCAGCCACGCACGGTGATAATAAACCAACCCTAGACAAGGCCTAAAAACCAACATGAAGTTGATCCCCGGAACATCTTGTCTAGGGCTAGCAAACTACACCCTACGTGCTACTGGATCCTTCAACCCGTTTGCAAGGCCTAACTATGCAGATATTAAACTAATCCTCGAAGAACAAGGAGCAATCATAACGGATCGGATCTACTAAACATGGATCAAGCAAGGTGCCGCCCCTACACCTAAGATAGGTGTAAGGGCAGCTAGACGTCTAAGGGTTGCATGGACGAAAGCATATGACACGATGAAACAATGCTAACCCTAACACATCTATGATAACTATGTTGCTCGCCATCAACAAGGCTTCAGCACGAGCAACGCATGAATGGCAAATAAACGTGTACTGCCTAGATCGCAAGATGCGATCTAGGCAGCATGATGCTTACCCGGAAGAAACCCTCGAAACAAAAGGGGTTGGCGATGCGCCTAGATTGGTTTGTGATGAACGTGATTGTTGTTTTTCTCAATAACCCTAGATACATATTTATAGTCCGTAGACTTTCTATCGTGGGAATAATCCCAACCGTGCACGAGCCAAATTCTAACTAGCCGACACGTATCCTACTATGTTTACAGATACAAGGGCAAACTAGCCCAAACTTCGTGTACAAGGCCGCTTCATGTATATCTTCCATGCATATTCTTCAAGCCCAATCTTGATCGCGGCCCACCTCTAATCCAGTCAAATTCTGGTGATAACACATGCCCCCCTGGTTTTGGAATTGATAATTCCAAAATCACTCTGCTTTTTCTTCGTCAGGTCATGTCGTGGCAGAGCAAAACCGTCGCAATAGCCTTCATCATGATGCCTCGTCTTCTCAACTTCTCCGCGTGATTTGCCCGTTGTTTTTTTTTTCTTTGGGCACCACTTCCTCGGAAACTGCTGTGGCATTGAATCTCCACTATATCCCCTTTTATTTAACCGCGCCGAACAGTTCGCCTCTTCATCCCCTTGCTCTGTTCTGGCCATCGGCACCCAAAAAATTCCCCATCTCCTGTAGCCATGTCTTCCTCTTCTTCCTCCTCCGCCTCGTCGGATCTTTCTTCCCAGTCCTTCTCCTCTTCTTCCTCCTCCACCTCGTCAGATCTCTTCTCCGATTCTTCCTCATCTCATGAGCCGACGCCGGAGTGGGGCTCGCTGGCGGCGCACGACATCCTCGCCGCATCGGAGTGGGACAAGGAGGACCACGAGCCCTACGTCTGGTCCGAGGACGACAAGTCCTTGACCAGTGGCGACGACGACCTTCAGTTCCTCGCCGATGGGGAGCTGGAAGCGACGAGCAAGGACGACTCGTTCTCCTGGGATGGCTACACTTCCTCCGAGGAGGAGGAAGAAGAGGACGACGACGACTCCCTCGATGACTATCCGCCGGCGAAGCGCTTCCGCGCCGGATCGGATGATGATGATGACAACGACGACGACGAGGAGGAGGAGGCTCCCATAGAGGGCTATGGGAGCAGCGACGAGGAGCTCGCCGGCAGCAGCGCTGACGAGAGCTCTGACGACGAGCGCAGCGACGGCCCGTAGAGTAGGGTCTACTAGTATAGGTCTAGTAGTAGTAGCAGATTGGCCAATAGGTCTTTCTTTTGTTCTTCCTCCCTTGAGCAATCGGCTCTTTCTTTGTAAGAAATCCCGTTATTAATGAAGAAAATATTCCCCCATTAACTTTGCTTTCTTGTTAATTTTGCCGATTGTCAAACGAAGTTGCTGCACAAAGAGCCGATGGCAGAGCATCGGCTCGCACCATAATCACAACTTGAGGCCAAACAATTGCCTATTCACACGGTCAAACAGATATCATCCGCGTCCACGCCATCCTCAAATTTCAAACGCAAAGATTCATCTCAAATGCCATGGGCTCTGGCTTGAAACTGATCTGTTAACCTGCTCAATTGAGCTTGTTCTGTCTAGAGTCGATGGCAACGCATCGGCTTTTTCATTATTCTAAAGTCGATGTCCGTGCATCGGCTGTGATTTGCATAATTTTTTTTACTGGCCGATTTTATGAATCGGCCCCCATGTTTTACTGCCCATCGTCCCACATGCTTGGGAAATATTTCTTGAGGTGCTGACCATTGACAGCTGCTAGGAACTTAGCGCCGTCCAACTGCTCCAGCATGTATGCATTACCCTTCAAAACCTGGACGACTTTGTATGGACCGTGCCAATTAGGAGACCATTTGCCATATGCTTTATCCTTGGTTCCTAATGGCAATACTGCTTCCCATACTAGATCACCAACTTGGAACTCCTTTGGTCTCACCTTCTTATTGTATGCACGAGCTACCCTGGCTTTGTTCTCTTTAATCTTCTCCAACGACCAAAGTCTAAGTTCCGTTGCATCCTCAATAGTATCACTCATCAGAGCTGCATATTCTTCAGCTGTCAAGTCATTCTGAAACGTGACATGTCTTGATCCAGCCGTAATTTCCCAAGGCAATACGGCTTCCTGCCCATAGACGAGCTGGTATGGCGAAGTTTTTATAGCTCCATGGCATGACATGCGATAGGCCCACAAAGCTTCTGACAATGTCTCATGCCAAACCCTAGGGTTCTCGTCAATTTTCCTCTTAATCAGCTTGATCAGGCTCTGGTTGGACAACTTTGCCGGTGACGCTAGCACCCGACACTTGTACTCTATCATGATTCGTCCTTGCTTTCTCCCAGTTGGCATGAGTACCTCAAACCGGATCATCAATCCTGGTTATGAGTCTTACCAACCGGTAGTAGTAGCCCGGCAGCTTAGTCTTGGGCAAGTGCCCCCACACTTCTTTCTCCACCACCTGACAGCAAGCAGAGCTGAACTGCCTGACATCCTTACTGGCCAAAGGTGCTATACCTTCTTTGACGCTCTGGCCATTCCAATTCCCCACAACCTCCGTTTCACCACCACTACCGATGGTTTCGAGACTTGGTGGTCCATGTGGAAGACCCATGCCTTCAGAAGAGCTCTAGGAGCGTTGCTGAGACAACTTGATGCCGAATATGACGCTCCTGCAGACCAGGTACCATTACTTATAAATTTCTTGCAATGGCTCATGATAATTGTCTGTAACCTGGCTCTATCTCTTGGCAGCAACAAGATGGCCCAGAGCCCATGCAAGCCGATGGCTCCCCCTTCAAATTCCTTCCACCAGCCCCGGTGGTTCTCTTCTGCCAGAGCTCGCCACCCCTGAAGAAGGTCATAATGGAGAGCCAGCCGATTTCACCGAAATCGGCTCCCAAGTGTAAAGCATCCTCGGGGCCAGTTGCCCCCCGAGCCTCAATCCAGGCGAGGAAGGCGGTGAGGAAAGTAGCTGCCAGAAAGACCCTGAAGCGCAAAGCTCCTGCCCAAGAAAGCTTGCACGTAAGCTGACTCGTGCCTTGGCTAAATTTATCTGTCCTCCCAGTCTTTTGCAACATGCTTGCACTTCTTTTTACAGACTTCCACCGAAGAAAACTCCAGCGGGGAGGCACGGTCCAGCCAAAGGGACTCGAGCCCGGGCAACTCCGGGAGATCCACCACACAGAGCCAGACGGACTCGCCAGCGTCGGCTTCCAAGAAAAGGTCAACTCCCGAGCCTGCTGCCTTTCAAGCTCCGATCAGAACAGGGTCACGCGTGAAGCGTCGATGCGTCAAGAGGGCTCGCAAAGACCCACGAGCTTCTCCATCAAGCCAGGAGGTTTCAAATGTAATTACCTCCCCGGTTTATATTTCATGCTAACCCATTGTCACTCGGATCGGCTAATTGATACGTCTCCGACGTATCGATAATTTCTTATGTTCCATGCCACATTATTGATGATATCTACATGTTTTATGCACACTTTATGTCATATTCGTGCATTTTCTGGAACTAACCTATTAACAAGATGCCGAAGTGCCGATTCGTTTTCTGTTGTTTTTGGTTTCAGAAATCCTAGTAAGGAAATATTCTCGGAATTGGACGAAATCAACGCCCAGGGTCCTATTTTGCCACGAAGCTTCCAGAAGACCGAAGAGGAGACGAAGTGGGGCCACGAGGTGGCCAGACTATAGGGCGGCGCGGCCCAGGTCTTGGCCGCGCCGACCTGTAGTGTGGGCCCCTCGTGACGCCCCTTGACCTGCCCTTCCGCCTACAAATAGCCTTCGTCGCGAAACCCCCAGTACCGAGAGCCACGATACGGAAAACCTTCCAGAGACGCCGCCGCCGCCAATCCCATCTCGGGGGATTCAGGAGATCGCCTCCGGCACCCTGCCGGAGAGGGGAATCATCTCCCGGAGGACTCTACGCCGCCATGGTCGCCTCCGGAGTGATGTGTGAGTAGTCTACCCCTGGACTATGGGTCCATAGCAGTAGCTAGATGGTTGTCTTCTCCCCATTGTGCTTAATTGTCGGGTCTTGTGAGCTGCCGAACATGATCAAGATCATCTATCTGTAATTCTATATGTTGCGTTTGTTGGGATCCGATGAATAGAGAATACTTGTTATGTTGATTATCAAAGTTATGTCTATGTGTTGTTTATGATCTTGCATGCTCTCCGTTATTAGTAGATGCTCTGGCCAAGTTAATGCTAGTAACTCCAAGAGGGAGTATTTATGCTCGATAGTGGGTTCATGTCTCCGTGAATCTGGGGGAGTGAGAGAAACCTCTAAGATTATGGATGTGCTGTTGCCACTAGGGATAAAACATTGGTGCTATGTTCGAGGATGTAGTTACTGATTACATTACGCGCAATACTTAATGCAATTGTCTGTTGTTAGCAACTTAATACTGGAGGGTGTTCGGATGATAACCTGAAGGTGGACTTTTTAGGCATAGATGCATGCTGGATAGCAGTCTGTGTACTTTGTCGTAATGCCCAATTAAATCTCACAATACTCATCATAATATGTATGTGCATGGTCATGCCCTCTCTATTTGTCAATTTCCCAACTGTAATTTATTCACCCAACATGCTGTTTATCTTATGGGAGAGACACCTCTAGTGAACTGTGGACCCCGGTCCAATTCTCTATACTGAAATACAATCTACTGCAATACTGTTCTACTGTTTTCTGCAAACAATCATCATCCACACTATACATCTAATCCTTTGTTACAGCAAGCCGGTGAGATTGACAACCTCGTTGTTTCGTTGGGGCAAAGTACTTGGTTTGTGTTGTGCAGGTTCCACGTTGGCGCCGGAATCCCTGGTGTTGCGCCGCACTACATCTCACCGCCATCAACCTTCAACGTGCTTGTTGACTCCTACTGGTTCGATAAACCTTGGTTTCTAACTGAGGGAAACTTACTGCTGTACGCATCACACCTTCCACTTGGGGTTCCCAACGGTCGCGTGCTGTACGCGTGTCAAGCTAAATTTCTGGCGCCGTTGCCGGGGAGATCAAGACACCCTGCAAGGGGAGTCTCCACATCCCAATCTCTTTACTTTGTTTTTGTCTTGCTTAGTTTTATTTACTACTTTGTTTGCTGCACTAAATCAAAATACAAAAAAATTAGCTGCTAGTTTTACTTTATTTGCTATCTTGTTTGCCATATTAAAAACACAAAAAAATTAGTTACTTGCATTTACTTTATCTAGTTTGTTTTATTTACTGCTAAAATGGCTACTCCTGAAAATACTAAGTTGTGTGACTTCACAACCACAAATAATAATGATTTCTTATGCACACCTATTGCTCCACCTGCTACTACAGCAGAATTCTTTGAGATTAAACCTGCTTTACTAAATCTTGTTATGCGAGAGCAATTTTCTGGTGTTAGTTCTGATGATGCTGCCCATCTGTCGTCGTGGTGAACGAGCAGATGCCATAGGATGGCTTAGATTGGGGCCGAATGGACGCAAGAGGATTCGGGGGAGGGTTTGCGATCAGGTGGGAAGAGATTCCGGATGGTTTCCTCAAGAACTTGGCCAAGGCCAGAGGTTGAAGAAGAAAGACACAAGGAAGAACTCCCTCTAGATCACCATTTTCGTAGATGCACAAGTTACAGGCTCTGCCTTCCTACACACGCGCGTACATACTTGCTCTTTTTTGAAGAAGGGCTGCCCCCTCTCCTTATATAGGGGAGAGGGTGGCTTACACTGCAAGAAACCCTAATGGCATCTTTGACTGGACAAACTACTTTACAGAGCTACTGTACAAAGCTACTTTAACAGGCTACTGTACAAAGCTACTTTAATCATAGATGACACCGGGGCCTTCTTTTATCAGGGCTGCTGATGTCCTCCGGCTTCTTTGGACGTCACCTCTCTCTTTGGCGCCAGGGCTCTGAATAAAGTTACTTTGCTTGGCTCATCCTTGTCTTCTTGCTCTGAAGAGAATCTTTGACCAGACCTGCCGACAGGCTCTCCTTTCCGGTATCTTCTATACCGGGTTCCGGCATACCCCTTTGGGGATACCGGCTTAGCCTTGCTCTCCCGGATTCCTACTAGGCTTCCGGCAAGAACATTAAACCGGTATCTTGATGGCTCAAACCATCCGGTTTGGCATGCCTTTGGCATACCGGGGGTCATCCCCCCAACATTAGTCCCCGAAGCTGGTATAGTCTGGAGGATTCTATCCTACGGACCATGCCAGGTTTTCATCTTTTTAAGATACCGGTTTAGCCACTCATCTTTTGAGCTAAGTTCCGGCACCTTGTGTCTTTACTCCTTCCTCGGCGAAGTCGAGAATATATCGGGTCCCGCGCCTGTCAGTGACATGCGCACTGTAACTGACGCGCCAGTGTCCGCTGTCACATCGTTTCGACTCCCGCGCACGCATTAAATGCACCGCAGCGGATCCCACTAGCCGTTCTGGATCCTTTGGGTATCTCCGTGTGGCCTCCTGTTTTTGCGTGTATCTCCTTGACACGTGGCGGCCCATGATGCGAACCGCCGTGGGCCGCGAGGCGAACCGCCGCGGCCCAGCGGTTTCCAGCCCATTTCCCTTCTCCTTTATAAGCGCAACCGCCGCTCTCTCTTCATCTTCTTCGCATTCCCCACTTCCTTGCGCACAGAGTTCTTCGCCTCCGTGCTCTCCGCCGCTCTTCATCTTCCGCCGCTCGTTCGTGCCCGTCGCCCGGCGAACTCACGCCTGCGTTCCGCCGGACTTCGCTGCGCGGAGATCCTCAGCAGCGACTCCGCCGAGCCCGCCGCATTCGCCTTTCCTCAAGCACTTCTTCGCCTCGCCGCCGACGGACTTCCTCGCCGGTCGCAGGCTCGCCGTTTCTCCAGCGAACTTCTTCCCTCGCAACTCCGCCGCCCCAGGTTAGGCTCGACGCGCCTTTACCCCTTTCCTCTTGCACTTTGGATCTTGGGACGGTAGAGTATTTATTCGCTCTTTGTTTTGCTTTTCTTCTTACTCGTAGATCTTCGCGCGTGGGTTCGTTCGGGGAAAACTGTTTCTCGGTAGATCTCGGCATCTTCTAGATCCCCATGCCTAGTGAAGAGTCTCTCCCTGCGGCCACCTCTAGCACTCAGGATAGCAACGCTTCCGGTGGGCTAACCGACGACGCCGCCCGGATGGGTCAGACGTCCAGCCGGAAACAAGAGACCGGCACATCTAGCCGGGCCTCCGGAAAGGACAAGACACGCGGAGCCTGGAGAGGTTCCGACGTGACCCAATACGAGATCGACTGGCTCTACCGGTCCAGGAGGATTCCGGAAGGAGTCACCTGCCGGCTTCCTCGCGGCGAAATCCAACCGGTGCTCGAACCCGGTGAAACTGTTGTTTTCCTTGCTCACTTTGAGCGTGGCTTCGGCCTTCCTGCCTCTGACTTCTTTCGTCAGTTCCTTGATTTCTATCGTCTCCAACCTCATCATCTCCCCGGCAATGCCGTTTTTTACCTTTCTTGCTTTGTGGCCTTCATGGAAGGCTACATTGGCATCCGTCCCGCTCGAGAGACGTTTGCCCGCTTTTTCTCCCTTCGGATCAACTCGGTCCAGGGCAAGGACATTCCTGCCCCCAAACCCCCCGTTCAATGCGGGTCCTGCATCATCGGCTCCCGTCAAGGGAGCCCCTTTTTTAAGTTCAATGGCCTCGAGTCTTGCCGCTTGTGGCAGACGACATTCTTCTATGTGAGGAATGCGGGCGACGAGGACCTCATCAACCTGCCGGCATTCAATCCGGCGCCTCCAGCCAAGACTAATTGGCAGTACAACCCCGGAAGGGATCACGCCGAGACGAACCGGGTGGTGCGCTTCATGCAGAGGTTGATGAAGGACACCGACATCTGCTCCGACGATATCATCCGCACTTTCATCAGCCGCCGGGTGCTTCCCCTCCAGCGGCGCGCTCACAAGATCAGTGAGATGTACGGCCCCGGTGATCCTACTAAGATTACCGGCCTGCTCTCAGCAAGAAAGACGTTGTTCTCAAGGCTAAGCAGATTTGTCAAACTGCTATGCCTTTTACTTGGGAATGGGGCCTCCTTCCCCTCAGTTCCTCTAACCGTCCGACCCAAGAAGTAAGAGATTGTGCAACTTGGGGTTGTCTTTGCCGGTAAGTTTCTGCTTTTGCTAACCTTCTTTTTTACCTTGTTTCAGGCCAGGGACCGCTTCCCCTCTATCCAGGCAGAGCCGCGAGGACCTCTCCGGAAGCGTGCCTTTGACTCCTTCGACCCGGATCCCTACATTTTTTGGAAGGATCTGAAGATGGGGAAGACTCCGGCTGCGCGCCTTGGCCGGGACCCGCCGGAGCCCACCGGAAACCCCGAGGACCTGGTTGTGCTCGAGGTACTTTCTTTTCCGGCTTCCTACACTTTGCCATCATTGCTTTCTTGCGAATTGCTTCTTAGCCACATCTAACTTTCAGATCCACGAGCGTGTGCCGCCGCTGCGCGCTGAGGCCGGCACCGAATTTATGGACAAACTTACGGCCCCGGGCCAGAAGAATAAGCAGCCGGCATCTACTGCCGGCTCCAGTCATGCTCCTCCCTCAAAGCGCTTCCGGACGGAGCCCGTGGGGGAGAAGGAAGTGGGCGTGCGCCGCTACGGGCGCAAAGCGATGCCAACCGCTTCCGGGTAATTTCATTTTCCGGCTTGCCTCCTTTTTTGCTAAGTTCTTTTTCCGGTTGCTTCTTCTCAACCACTTGTCTTTTTTCTTTTTCTCAGCCCCGCTCTCAAGCTTGGCCCAAGGCCATCGGGCTCTGAGGGATCCGCAAGGACCTCAACCCCTCCTCCTCGTTCAAGCCCGGCACCATCTGGTGCCGGCAACACCTCTGCCTCCCTTTCGGGGGGCAGAACAAATTCGGGGCGTGCGGCCCCTTCACTGTCAGATCACCGCACGGAGGAGGATCTTTCCTTCCTCCCGGAACACCAAGACACCGGCGCCAGCAACACCGGCGCCGGAGAAGAAGAAGCTGCCGGGCGGGCGGAGCCTTTTGCTCCTCCCGTCCTCGAAAAGACAACTTCCGCGCCGGAATCTTCCGCGCCGGAAGGCTCCAAGACGGGTGACGCTCCTAGCGCTCCCCCTTCTCCACGCACCATCCTCATGCCTCCGCCTGAGGCTCCTCGCGCCCAGCCCTCCAAGGCCGCTCCTGGCGCGCCGCCGGCTAAGACTTCCGGGGCCTCTTCTACCGCGCCGCCGCCCAAGCCCTCCAAGCTCATCAAGGGGAAGGCGACGGCCCCCAGCGCCCCTTCGGGCGGCCAGCAGCCCTTGGTGCTGCACGTCTCCAAGGCTGCCAAAAGCGCCAGCATGAAGGCCACCGGCCTCCTTGGCCGCATTACGGAGTTCCAGCGCCAAGGCCGGGACCTGGGGCACCTCCTGCCGTATGCCCAAAAGTGGAACGCCGCGGACATCACTCCGGCGACCCGCGGCATGGGCAAGGATCGGCTGCCGGCACCTGATCCTGTCGGGGATCGGAGCTCTGAGGAGCACTTCATGCGGCTCCGGGCTGCCGTAAAAGAGCTTGACAGCGCGTGGTATGATTCCACGAACAATCTAACGGTACGTTCTACTAACTTTCAACCTTTGCCGGTTTCTTTGTTTCCGGTTCTGCCTTATCTTTTCCTTAGTTCGTGCCGGTTTCTCTCTTGTCTATCTTCCCAGTCCCCGAGTTTTGTGGTGAGAACGCAGCTCTTAGCGCAAAACTTAACTTAAGATTTTAGCGTGAAACCGGCACTGCCAGTCCCCGAGTTTCGGGTTAAGAACTTTGTTCTTAGCGCAAAACTTAACTCATTTCTTCTTTTTCTTGAACAGGTCACCGCTGACACTCGGAAGGCCCTTTTCGAGGAGCTTTTGTGGGAGCACCGGGAGCTCGCTGAGGCACATGACAAGTGCCAAGGTAAGTTTTTGTTCCACCGGCACCTTTGCTACCGGAAGCCCTTTTTTTTTTTTTTTTTTTTTTTTTTTTTTGTGATATTCATAATTTCTGTTCAACAGTGATCCCGGAAGCTTCCATCGATGCTCTGAAGGAGCAGCTCGCTGCGGCCCAACGTACTATTTTCTCCTTCCTTTGAACTTGGTTTCTTTTCATTTTTACCAGTGTAGCCTTGCTAACATTCATTTTTCCGGTTACAGGGGAGAAGGATGAGCTCAACCGGCAGCACCAGGAGGAGCTGAACGCCCTCAAGACCAGCTACCAGGAGCTCAAGTCCCAGCTGATTCAGCTGGGGCTTGACCACGCCAAGGTCCTCAAAGCCGCTGAAGTGACCGCAGCGGCCAAGTTGGACGAGGCTCTGGAGGATGCTTGCAACGCCACTGTGGTGTTGCGGGCAGAGCTGGAGGAGATGGCCAAGGCCCGGAAGGGTGCCGAGGAGAAGGCCGCGCGGCTGGAGGAGGTGCACAAGGAGTGCGATCAGCTGATCCTGCAGACCGACACTCTTGCCCTCCGTAAGTTGTTTTCTTTTACACTTTGACTACTGCACACAAGCCTTTTTTCTTTCTACCCCATTCTCTTTCCGTTATCTTTCATTCCGGACTCTTTTCCTTCCGGTCTCTTTTCTCTCCGGTCTCTTTTTCTTCCGGTCTCTTTTTCTTCCGGTCTCTTTTCCTTAAGCTTTTTCTTTCTTTGCACAGGCCTCTTTCCGGACTCGCAGAGGTATGCCGTCAAGAAGGTCGACGCGCAGCGCAAGGACAAAGGCCAAGCGGATCTTACCGTGCCATGGACGCCCAAGGACCATCTGGTCGCGCTTAACGCGCGGGTGTCCCATATGCGCTGCATAGACCGCAATCTTTCGGACATCCCTGATGTAGCTACCCAGCTACACAGGACTTTATGGCCTGGCGAGGAGGTGCCGGACACCTTCTCCCTTATCAGCGACCGTCTGAAAGGTGCCGGCAGGAGGATCCGGGAGTGGCAGTGCTCTGCTGCCCGCGCTGGAGCGGACTCCGCCCTCCGCGTCGCCTGCTCCTGGTACCCGGAGCTCAATCTGGACGCCCTTACCGGTGTGCGCGAAGGTGCAGAAACGGATCTGGACCCGATCCTCTCCGCCAAGCGGCAGGATCGCGCGTACCGCATCGCTGAGTATGCCGACATGCGCACCTTCATCCCTCCCCCTCCTGGCGTCACGGACTATCTCGACGAGGAGGAGGGTGAAGCCGAAGAAGAGGTCCTGGGCGATGCTGATGCCGGCGCTGCTCCTCCGGAAGCCCCTGCTGCGTGATTATGCTCTTTGAAGTGTTTGCCTGCTATCTGTTCGTTGGCCCTGCTGCCTTAAGACAATATCTGTTAAATTCTGCCCCGGAATGCCGGGGCTTATGATGTAAGACTTAAGTTTGCCTGTGGTTGTGCTACAACATTTCCTGCCGGTAGGTTATACCGGTAGCTAAGTATTTATGAGTTTGCCTTAGCATAATTTGCTTTTGGTTTTGATTTTATCCTGCACTGCAAAGATTTCTCAATTGCTCCCGCATCCAATTTGATGCATACTTGGTTCTTTTGCCTTGGCTCTGCCTGCCTTCTCTGGGCGTTCTTTGGCGTATGAGCACAAGGTTCTTTCACCAAACAAGCATCTTCTTGAACTTAGAAATAACTTTGAAATTTTGCAAAAAACCGGTTCAACCGGGGTTAGTTAACCTTTCCGGATTGTTCTTTCCTGCTCTCCCTTTTCGCAGTTCATGTGCTTATCTCCTACCGGTTTATCTTGCTTGCCATGAAGCCGGTTTGCGGACAGCAGCAGAGTCGAAGACTCCGGTAGGATTTAGCACACTACTAAACCGGAAAGAAAAAACATTCAATAAGCAACCGGTAAACTGAAAAAAATAAACAAGTTACATGCAACTTAAGTTGGGGTAGTCCCCGAGATTCACTCGAGGTTCCGGCATCTTTTATTCATAGCATATAAGGTACAAAAAGGAACTTCTTACACCACCACTTCAAGAGTAGAAAGGGCGCAACAGAGCTACGTTCCATGGACGCTTGCTCTCCTCTCCGGACCTGTCCGCCTTTCCTTTCTTCCACTCCTGTGCATCGATCAAGTAGTATGCATCATTGTGAAGCACCTTGCTTACAATGAAGGGACCTTCCCATGGTGGCAAGAGCTTATGCCGGCCTTCAGTGCGCTGCACCAGGCGAAGTACAAGATCTCCTTCCCGGAAAACTCTCGGGTTAACCTTCCGGTTATGATAGCGTCTTAGGTTTTGCTGGTAAATGGCTGTTCTTGCCAAAGCCAGCTCTCTTGCTTCTTCTAGCAAGTCCACATCATTTTCTCTGGCCTCTTTGACCTCCTGCTCGGTATAGAGCTGTACCCTTGGTGAATCATGAATGATATCGGTTGGTATCACCGCTTCTGCTCCATAGACCATGAAGAAAGGAGTGTATCCGGTAGACCGGTTTGGGGTTGTTCTTATACTCCACAGTACTGATGGTAGCTCATCGAGCCAACATCCCGGTGACTTTTCCACCGCATCAATGAGTCTGGGCTTGATACCAGAAAGCACCAAAGCATTCATTCTTTCCACTTGGCCATTGCCTTGTGGATGTGCCACTGAGCACAAATCCAGCCGGATGTTCTTTTCTTCACAGAACCTTTTGAACTCACCTTGAGCAAAGTTGGTTCCATTGTCAGTGATGATGCTGTGCGGGTATCCATACCGCAAAATGACATCTTTCAAGAATTTCACAGCTGTATGCCCATCACACTTTGCGATAGGTTTTACTTCCAGCCACTTGGTGAACTTGTCCACCATGACCAAGATGTGAGTCATGCTGCTTCTTGCAGTTTTGAATGGTCCAACCATGTCAAGGCACCAAACAGCAAATGGCCATGTTAGCGGTATTGTCTTTAAACCGGATGCTGGGGTATGGTTTTGCTTGGCGTACCTCTGGCAGCCGTTGCATTTTCTTACCAAATCCTCAGCGTCCTCCAAAGCAGTGGGCCAATAGAACCCATGCCGGAATACCTTTGCTACTAGCGCCCTTGACGAAGCATGATGCCCACATTCTCCTTGGTGAATTTCCTCAAGCATTTCCTTCCCTTCTTCCGGTTCCACACATCTTTGAAGGACACCGGTAACGCTTCTCTTGTACACCTCACCATTGATGAATGTGTAAGCTTTGGACCTTCTTTGTATCTTCCTTGATTCATTTTCGTCAGCCGGCAAGGTGCCGCTGATCAGGAATTCCTTAATAGGTTTAACCCACGATGGTATTTCTCTAACCAAAAACACCGGTGCGTCTATCTCCATGCTATCCACCAGCATCATTTCTTCCGGTATGGGTACAGCAGTCCCCGAGCCTACCGGAGCAGTCCCCGAGCTTGCCGGAGCAGTCCCCGGGTTCCCTTCATCGATATCCATGGGTACTATGTGTGACTCTGGTACAAAAATTGATTCTGACTCCGGGCTCGGTTTGATCGATGGCACTCTTAGGTGAGCCAAAGCTATTCCGGGAGGAATTTCTTGCCTAGATGAGCCCAGCTTGGACAAAGCATCCGCGGCCTCATTTTCTGCTCGCGGCACATGGTGAAACTCACACCCTTCGAAGAATCCGGCAATCTTTTGCACGTGAAACCGGTACGAGGCCATGTTGGCATCTTTTGCATCCCAATCTCCGGAACACTGCTGTACCACAAGGTCTGAATCTCCGTAGCAAATGATCCGGTGCGCACCGATTTCTTTTGCGACCTTAAGCCCATGGATCAAAGCTTCATATTCAGCGACATTGTTTGATGCCCTGAAATGCACTTGTAAAACATACCGGAGGTGATCTCCTTTTGGGGAAGTGAGCACCACACCGGCACCTAGACCTTCCTTGAGCTTGGATCCGTCAAAGTGCATCTTCCAGTATTCTATCCTCTGATCTGGCGGCTTGTACTGCATCTCGCCCAATCAACAAGGAAATCAGCCAAAGCCTGTGATTTTATGGCATCTCTTCTTTCATACACCGGTACGTACGGTGATATCTGGATTGCCCATTTCGCAATCCGGCCGCTGGCATCTTTGTTGCACATGATGTCGGAAATTGGTGCTTCGCTCACCACTTTCATGGGGTGCTCCTCAAAGTAGTGCTTGAGCTTGGTGGCGGCCATGTACACGCCATAAGTCATTTTCTGGAAGTGAGGGTAGTTTTGTTTTGAGAGGGAGAGCACCTCGCTCAAGTAGTATACCGGCCTCTGGACGGTTTTTTCTTCCTCTTCTCTTTCAACTACAACCACTACACTCACAACCCGGTTTGTTGCTGCTATGTATAACAGCATAGGCTCTCTTTCTAAAGGTGAAGCCAGTATGGGTGCTGTGGCTAGCATTGTTTTCAGCTCTTTAAACGCTGCGTCTGCCTGAGGGGTCCAGACGAACGTGTCGGATTTTTTCATGAGAGCATAGAGTGGCAGAGCTTTTTCTCCCAACCTGCTTACAAACCGGCTCAGCGATGCTAAGCTTCCGGTAAACTTTTGCACATCTTTTAACTCTCGAGGGATAGCCATTCTTTCTATTGCCCGGATCTTTACCGGATTAACCTCTATGCCCCGGCTTGACACCAGGAAACCGAGCAGCTTGCCGGCAGGGACACCAAAGGTGCATTTTGCCGGATTGAGTTTCATCCGGAACCGCCTTAGGTTATCGAATGTTTGCCGGATGTCATTGATTAAAGTGTTCTTTACCTTAGTTTTTATCACGATGTCATCCACATAGACTTGTACATTTTTTCCAATTTGATCAAACAAGCATTTCTGCATACAGCGCTGGTACGTTGCACCAGCGTTGCGCAACCCAAAAGGCATAGTGACATAGCAATAAGCCCCGTGCGGGGTAATGAACGCAGTTTTTATTTGATCTTCCTTTTTCAAAGGAATTTGATGGAAACCGGAATAGGCATCCAAGAAGGACAACAACTCACACCCAGCAGTTGAATCAATCACTTGATCGATTCGTGGCAAAGGAAAAGGATCTCTTGGGCAAGCCTTGTTCAGGTTGGTGTAGTCGATGCACATGCGCCACACCTTCGGAGCTTTTGCCTCCAGGTTCTCATCTTTCTTCTTTTCAACCATTACCGGATTGGCCAGCCACTCTGTGTGCGTGACCTCCACAATGAACCCGGCAACTAGCAGCTTGGTTACCTCTTCTCCTATGATCTTTCTTCTGTCTTCAGCGAACCGGCGCAGTGGTTGCCGCACCGGCTTGGCATCTTTCCGGACGTTTAGAGAGTGCTCAGCCAGCTCCCTCGGAACACCTACCAAATCATCAGTTGACCAGGCAAAGATATTCCGATTCTCACGGAGGAAGCTGACGAGCGCGCCTTCCTATGCTTGGTCAAGGCCAGCACCGATACGAACGGTGCGCTCTGGGTAAGCCGGATCCAGCACAATGTTCTTTGTTTCATTGGTTGGCTTGAATGCCGGTGTGCCCATGTTTTCACTCATTGCTGCTAAGCTCATTTGCGAGGATTGAGCCAGCGCAACAGCTGTCTGCATTCTTTTCTTTTCCTCCGCGATCACCAGCGATTCTGCTAAGTTTGATCCGGCAGATGCTGTTTCCAGTGAGATCTTATAGTTTCCCACCACAGTCAATGGCCCACGAGGTGCCGGCATCTTCATCTTGAGGTAAGCCGTATGAGTGGTGGCCATGAAGGCTGCCAATGCCGGTCTCCCCAGCAATGCATGGTAGGGGCTGTCTAGATCCACCACCTCAAACTCCAGATTTTCCACCCGACAATTGTCACGTCCTCCAAATGCCACGTCCACCCGAACTTTTCCTATCGGGGCACAGGACAAGCCAGGAACAATCCCGTGGAACGTTGTGCGCGTTGGCTGAAGCATGTTTTCTGTTATGCCCAGCGTTTGCATGGTGTGCTTGTACATGATGTTGATGCTACTGCCATTGTCTATCAGCACCTTGCTGAACTTCACTCGAGTTTGCGGCCCTTTCATGATCGGGTCCACAACAAGAGCATATCCACCCGGATTAGGCATGATCTTTGGGTGATCCTTGGATGACCAGGTAATTTCCTGATTGGACCACATCATGTACTTGGGAACTGCCGGCATCACAGCATTGACCTCCATGGAGCGCCGGTGTACACTTTGCCGGTCTGTTGGCTCAGTGACAAAGACAACACAGCACAGATGCGGATCTTCGTAAACATTCCGGCCTAAAGGTGCCGGTGGAGGTGGCTGGTTATCATTTTGCTCCACCCGGTTAACTTGCTGGTATTGCTGCCGGTTTGGCTGCACCGGTAAGGCGTTTGCCCCGGTAAGTGGTGGTGGTGGCGGTAGCTGTTGTTGCTGCTGCGGCATGTCTTGCGGTGGCCGCGCATCTTTTACTGTTCCTTTTTGCATCAAGTACTTGGTCCAGGTACAATCCTTTGTCAGATGGTTTGACGGATGTGCCGGATTCGGCGTGTGCCACCGGCAAGGTTGATCCATGGCAGCTTCCATGGTGTATTTTGCGGGTTCTTGCCAGTTCTTCTTCTGGACCCAAGGTTTCTTTTCCACCCATTGTTTCTTAGGACCCGCCCATGGCTGCGATCCGGTTTTTTGCCTCTGGCTGTCGCTGGCCTCAAAGTTTTCCTGCACAGCAGCAACTTGCTGCGGACCGTACCTTCGATCCGGAAACTCTTCTCTTCTTTTGTTATTCCGGTTGTCCCGGTGCTGTTCGTGGCGCAGCTGTTCCGGCTCCGGTTGTACTGCCGGCTGCGTTGGGTCTCCCAACGCATAGCTATCCGCCACACGTATCATCTCTGCCAACGTTGTCGGCATGTTGCGCTGCAACTTTTGCCACAACGGTGAACCTCTTCTGCATCCACTGCTAAACCAAGCAATGGCTTGTGCCTCGATTACTCCTTCACAGGAGTTCCTTGTGGTGTTCCACCGGGCCAGATAATCCCGGTCTGTTTCGTTCGGACGCTGCACACACAGAGCAAGTTGCTGCGGCCTGTTTGGCCTCTGATAAGTGCTGCTGAAATTGCTCACAAAGGCCTCCTCAAAATCCAGCCAGCCATTTATGCTTCCTGCCGGCAAGTTGTTTAGCCAGATTCTTGCCGGTCCAACCAAAAACGATGGTATGATCCTCACGGCCCAACGCCGGTTTCCTCCTCCTGCTACGGTTCCTCCACCGCCTGCAACGTATACCGCGGTCACGTAATCCGCGAGCCAATCTTCCGGCTTTGTGGTGCCGTCGTACGTCTTTGTGTCACGGGGCAGCATAAAGTTGCGAACTGGTGGTTTCTCTTTCATGATCCTTGGGCCAAAACACTTTGGACCTGGAGGACCTTCCTCCTCGATCATTTCTGACAAGTACACTCTATCCAGACGGTGCCTCGCATCCCGTTTCGGTAAGTATCTCTCTCCCAAGCGTTCTCCCAACGAGCTCCGGTATGCTGCCGGTCTGGTGGAATCGGCTTCATCGTAACACTCCGGTACCGCGGCCCTTGCCTGCCGGTACCTTGGGGGGTCCATTTCCTCCTCGTCGTACGCTGCCCTTGCAGCCCGATAATTTTGCCCGGTCTCATACCTGCCGGCATGATTGTTTCCGGCATGGCCTCTGGCGTAGCCTCGCTCTGCCCCTTGGCTTTTTCTACCGGCATCGTGTTGCCCGGCTTGTTGCTTTCCGGCAAGAACCGGATCGTACACGGTCATCTGCTGCGCATTTACTTCTTTTTCTCTCCTTCTATCCGGATGGGGGGACGAAGCCTGCCCATGGGATTTGCTACCGGCATTCTTTGTCGAACGCGCGGATTTTGAGGCCGCTGCCTTGTTCAGCTTAGCCAGCTGAATAATTTTGTTGAATTGTGTGAAATGCAAAAATATAAAGATGTAGATGGTGACATTATAAAATTAAAATTGTTCCCTTTCTCATTAAGAGGAAGAGCTAAAGATTGGTTGCTATCTCTGCCTAAGAATAGTATTGATTCATGGACTAAATGCAAGGATGCTTTTATTGGTAGATATTATCCCCCTGCTAAAATTATATCTTTGAGGAGTAGCATAATGAATTTTAAACAATTAGATACTGAGCATATTGCACAAGCATGGGAAAGAATGAAATCTTTGGTTAAAAATTTCCCAACCCATGGACTGACTACTTGGATGATCATCCAAACCTTTTATGCAGGACTGAATTTTTCTTCGCGGAACCTATTGGATTCAGCTGCTGGAGGTACCTTTATGTCCATCACTCTTGGTGAAGCAACAAAGCTTCTTGATAATATGATGATTAATTACTCTGAATGGCACACGGAAAGAGCTCCACAAGGTAAGAAGGTAAATTCTGTCGAAGAAACCTCTTCCTTGAGTGATAAGATTGATGCTATTATGTCTATGCTTGTGAATGGTAGGCCTAGTGTTGATCCTAATAATGTTCCGTTAGCTTCATTGGTTGCTCAAGAAGAACATGTTGATGTAAACTTCATTAAAAATAATAATTTCAACAACAATGCTTACCGGAACAATTCTAGTAACAACTATAGGCCATATCCTTATAATAATGGCAACGGCTATGGTAATTCTTATGGGAATTCTTACAATAATAATAGGAACACACCCCCTGGACTTGAAGCCATGCTTAAATAATTTATTAGTACACAAACTTCTTTTAACAAATCTGTTGAAGAAAAGCTTGGGAAAATTGATATACTTGCTTCTAAAGTCGATAGTCTTGCTGCTGATGTTGATCTTTTGAAATCAAAAGTTATGCCTAATGAAAATCATCATAATAAAATTGTTACTACAACAAATGCCATCCAAGTTAGAATTAATGAGAATATAAGATTGATGGCCGAATTGCGTGCTAGGTGGGAAAGAGAAGAAAATGAAAAAGAAGAGAATATAGCTAAAGTTTGGACTATTACCACCACTAGTAATGCTAATGCTACACAAGTTGCTGCACCTCCTACTACTAATAATAAAAGAATTGGTGTTAGCAATGTTTCCACTTCTAATGCAAAGCGCGAGAAACTGCCTGAAACTGCATGTGATAAAACTGCTGAAATTTTTTCCAACATTGGGGATGATGATCCCATTGCTTTAGATTATAATGGTTTGAATTTTGATGATTGCCACATCTCTGAAGTTATAAAGTTCTTACAAAAACTTGCTAAAAGTCCTAATGCTAGTGCTATAAATTTGGCTTTCACGCAACATATTACAAATGCTCTCATAAAAGCTAGAGAAGAGAAACTAGAGCGCGAAGCCTCTATTCCTAAAAAGCTAGAGGATGGTTGGGAACCCATCATTAAGATGAAGGTCAAAGATTTTGATTGTAATGCTTTATGTGATCTTGGTGCAAGTATTTCTGTTATGCCTAAGAAAATCTATAATATGCTTGACTTGCCACCGCTGATAAATTGTTATTTGGATGTTAATCTTGCTGATCATTCTACAAAGAAACCTTTGGGGAAAGTTGATAATGTTCGCATTACCGTTAACAATAACCTTGTCCCCGTTGATTTTGTTGTCTTGGATATTGAATGCAATGCATCTTGTCCCATCATATTGGGAAGACCTTTTCTTCGAACCGTTGGTGCTATCATTGATATGAAGGAAGGTAATATAAAATATCAATTTCCTCTCAAGAAAGGTATGGAACACTTACCTAGAAAGAGAATGAAGTTACCTTTTGATTCTATTATTAGAACAAACTATGATGTTGACACTTCGTCTCTTGATAACACTTGATACACACTTTCTGCGCCTAGCTGAAAGGCGTTAAAGAAAAGCGCTTATGGGAGACAACCCATGTTTTTACTACAGTACTTTGTTTTTATTTTGTGTCTTGGAAGTTGTTTACTACTGTAGCAACCTCTCCTTATCTTAGTTTAGTGTTTTATTGTGCCAAGTAAAGTCGTTGATAGAAAAGTTCATACTAGATTTGGATTACTGCGCAGAAACAGATTTCTTTGCTGTCACGAATCTGGGCAAAATTCTCTGTAGGTAACTCTGAAAATTATGCCAATTTACGTGAGTGATCCTCAGATATGTACGCAACTTTCATTCAATTTGAGTATTTTCATTTGAGCAAGTCTGGTGCCTCGATAAAATTCGTTATTACGAACTGTTCTGTTTTTGACAGATTCTGCCTTTTATTTCGCATTGCCAGTTTTGTTATGTTCGATGGATTTTTCGATTCCATTGACTTTAAGTAGCTTTGTGCAATGTCCAGAAGTGTTAAGAATGATTATGTCACCTCTGAACATGTATATTTTGATTGTGCACTGATGTCTACGCCCCCTCCTTTTCCTGTAGACAGTGTTGGGCCTCCAAGAGCAGAGGTTTGTAGAACAGCAGCAAGTTTTCCCTTAAGTGGATCACCCAAGGTTTATCGAACTCAGGGAGGAAGAGGTCAAAGATATCCCTCTCATCAACCCTGCAACCACAAAGCAAGAAGTCTCTTGTGTCCCCAACACACCTAATAGGTGCACTAGTTCGGCGAAGAGATAGTGAAATACAGGTGGTATAAATAAGTAGTAGCAACGGCACCAGAAAAGTGCTTTGCCCAGGACAGTAAACAAGCAGTAGTAACGCAGCAGTAGTAACGCAGTAAAACAGTAAACAAGCAGCGATAGCAGTATTTAGGAACAAGGCCTAGGGATCATACTTTCACTAGTGGACACTCTCAACATTGATCACATAACAGAATAGATAAATGCATACTCTACACTCTTGTTGGATGATGAACACCATTGCGTAGGATTACACGAACCCTCAATGCCGGAGTTAACAAGCTCCACAATTCAATGTTCATATTTAAATAACCTTAGAGTGCATGAAAGATCAACACGACTAAACCAAGTACTAACATAGCATGCACACTGTCACCTTCACACTATGTAGGAGGAATAGATCACATCAATACCATCATAGCAATAGTTAACTTCATAATCTACAAGAGATCATGATCATAGCCTACGCCAAGTACTAACACGGATGCACACACTGTCACCATTACACCGTGCAGGAGGAATAAACTACTTTAATAACATCACTAGAGTAGCACATAGATAAATTGTGATACAAAACACATTGCAATCATAAAGAGATATAAATAAGCACTTCACTATGCCATTCATAACAGTGAATAAGTATTCTGTGAAATATAGCCTAAGAGACCCACACGGTGCACACACTGTCACCTTTACACACGTGGGACAAGGAGTCTCCGGAGATCACATAAGTAAAATTCACTTGACTAGCATAACGACATCTAGATTACAAGCATCATCATATGAATCTCAATCATGTAAGGCAGCTCATGAGATTATTGTATTGAAGTACATAGGAGAGAGATGAACCACATAGCTACCGGTACAGCCCCGAGCCTCGATGGAGAACTACTCCCTCCTCATGGGAGACAACAACGTTGATGGAGATGGCGGTGGTGTCGATGGAGGAGCCTTCCGGGGGCACTTCCCCGTCCCGGCGGCGTGCCGGAACAGAGACTCCTGTCCCCCAGATCTTGGCTTCGCGATGGCGGCGGCTCTGGATGGTTTCTCGTATCGTGGCTTTTCCGTATCGAGGTTTTAGGTCGAGGGCCCTTAAATAGGCGAAGAGGCGGTGTTAGAAGGTCAACGGGGCGACGACACTATAGGGGGGCGCGGGCCACCCCCAGGCCGCGCCGGCCTATGGTCTGGTGGGCCTGTGGCCCCCCTCTGGCGACTCTCGGGTGTTCTGGATGCTTCCGGGGATTCTAAGATCTTCGGCGTTGATTTCGTCCGATTCCGACAATATTTCCTTACTAGGATTTCTGAAACCAAAAACAGCAGAAAACAGCAACTGGCCCTTCGGCATCTCGTCAATAGGTTAGTCCCGGAAAATGCACGAATATGACATAAAGTGTGCATAAAACATGTAGATATCATCAATAATGTGGCATGGAACATAAGAAATTATCGATACGTCGGAGACGTATCAGCATCCCCAAGCTTAGTTCCTGCTCGTCCCGAGCAGGTAAACGATAAACAAAGATAATTTCTGGAGTGACATGCCATCATAACCTTGATCATACTATTTGTAAGCATATGTAGTGAATGCAGCGATCAAAACAATGTATATGACATGAGTAAACAAGTGAATCATATAGCAAAGACTCTTCATGAATAGTACTTCAAGACAAGCATCAATAAGTCTTGCATAAGAGTTAACTCATAAAGCAATAATTCAAAGTAAAGGCATTGAAGCAACACATAGGAAGATTAAGTTTCAGCGGATGCTTTCAACTTGTAACATGTATATCTCATGGATATTGTCAACATAGAGTAATATAATAAGTGCAATATGCAAGTATGTAGGAATCAATGCACAGTTCACACAAGTGTTTGCTTCTTGAGGTGGAGAGAAATAGGTGAACTGACTCAACAATAAAAGTAAAAGAATGGTCCTTCAAAGAGGAAAGCATCGATTGCTATATTTGTGCTAGAGCTTTGATTTTGAAAACAAGAAACAATTTTGTCAACGGTAGTAATAAAGCATATGTATCATGTAAATTATATCTTACAAGTTGCAAGTCTCATGCATAGTATACTAATAGTGCCCGCACCTTGTCCTAATTAGCTTGGATTACCGGGATTATCGCAATGCACATGTTTTAACCAAGTGTCACAAAGGGGTACCTCTATGCCGCCTGTACAAAGGTCTAAGGAGAAAGCTCGCATTGGATTTCTCACTATTGATTATTCTCAACTTAGACATCCATACCGGGACAACATAGACAACAGATAATGGACTCCTCTTTAATGCATAAGCATGTAGCAACAAATAATGTTCTCATATGAGATTGAGGATATATGTCCAAAACTGAAACTTCCACCATGGATCATGGCTTTAGTTAGCGGCCCAATGTTCTTCTCTAACAATATGCATGCTCTAACCATTAAATGAGTGGTAAATCGCCCTTACTTCAGACAAGACGGACATGCATAGCAACTCACATGATATTCAACAAAGAGTAGTTGATGGCGTCCCCAGTGAACATGGTTATCGCACAACAAGCAACTTAATAAGAGATAAAGTGCATAAGTACATATTCAATACCACAATAGTCCCATGAGCTATATATTGTAAAGGTGAAGAATGGAAATTTAAAGGTAGCACTCAAGCAATTTACTTTGGAATGGCGGAGAAATACCATGTAGTAGGTAGGTATGGTGGACACAAATGGCATAGTGGTTGGCTCAAGTATTTTGGATGCATGAGAAGTATTCCCTCTCGATACAAGGTTTAGGCTAGCAAGGTTATTTGAAACAAACACAAGGATGAAGCGGTGCAGCAAAACTTACATAAAAGACTTATTGAAAGCATTATAAGACTCTACACCGTCTTCCTTGTTGTTCAAACTCAATACTAGAAATTATCTAGACTTTTAGAGAGACCAAATATGCAAACCAAATTTTAGCATGCTCTATGTATTTCTTCATTAATAGGTGCAAAGTATATGATGCAAGAGCTTAAACATGAGCACAACAATTGCCAAGTATCACATTGTTCAAGACATTTTAGCAATTACTACATGTATCATTTTCCAATTCCAACCATATAACAATTAACGAAGCAGTTTCAACCTTCGCCATGAAAATTAAGAGCTAAGAACACATGTGTTCATACGAACCAGCGGAGCATGTCTCTCTCCTACACAATCATTTATTCAAACAAAAACAAAAACAAAAACAAACAGACGCTCCAAGTAAAGTACATAAGATGTGACCGAATAAAAATATAGTTTCAAGAGAAGGAACCTGATAATTTGTCGATGAAGAAGGGGATGCCTTGGGCATCCCCAAGCTTAGATGCTTGAGTCTTCTTGAAATATGCAGGGATGAACCACCGGGGCATCCCGAAGCTTAGAGCTTTCACTCTCCTTGATCATGTTGTATCATCTCCCTCTCTTGATCCTTGAAAACTTCCTCCACACCAAACTTAGAACAACTCATTAGAGGGTTAGTGCACAATCAGAATATACATGTTCAGAGGTGACATAATCATTCTTAACACTTCTGGACATTGCACAAGGCTACTGAAAGTCAATGGAATCGAAATATCCATCGAACATAACAAAACAGGCAATGCGAAATAAAAGGCAGAATCTGTCAAAACAGAACAGTTCGTATTGACGAATTTTATCGAGGCACCAGACTTGCTCAAATGAAAATGCTCAAATTGAATGAAAGTTGCGTACATATCTGAGGATCACTCACGTAAATTGGTATAATTTTCTGAGTTACCTACAGAGAATTTTACCCAGATTCGTGACAGCAAAGAAATCTGTTTCTGCGCAGTAATCCAAATCTCGTATGAACTTTTCTATCAACGACTTTACTTGGCACAATAAAACACTAAACTAAGATAAGGAGAGGTTGCTACAGTAGTAAACAACTTCCAAGACACAAATATAAAACAAAAGTACTGTAGTAAAACAAACACATGGGTTATCTCCCAAGAAGTTCTTTCTTTATAGCCATTAAGATGGGCTCAACAATTTTAATGATGCACTCGCAAGAAATAGTATTTGAAGCAAAAGAGAGCATCAAGAGGCAAATTCAAAACACATTTAAGCCTAACATGCTTCCTATGAAAAGGAATCTTGTAAATAAACAAGTTCATGAAGAGCAAAGTAACAAGCATAGGAAGATAGAACAAGTGTAGCTTCAAAAATTTCAGCATATAGAGAGGCATTTTAGTAACACGAAAATTTCTACAACCATATTTTCCTCTCTCATAATAACTTTCAGTAGTGTCATGAGCAAACTCAACAATATAACTATCACATAAAGCATTCTTATCATGAGTCTCATGCATAAAATTATTACTCTCCACATAAGCATAATCAATTTTATTAGTTGTAGTGGAAGCAAATTCAACAAAGTAGCTATCATTATTATTCTCATCATCAAATATAGGAGGCATATTGTAATCATAATCAAATTTATCCTCCATAGTAGGTGGCAACAAAAGACTACTATCATTATAATCATCATAAATAGGAGGCAAAGTATCATCAAAGTAAATTTCCTCCTCAATTCTTGGGGGACTAAAAAGATCATGCTCATCGAAGCCAGCTTCCCCAAGCTTAGAATTTTCCATAGCATTAGCAACAATAGTGTTCAAAGCATTCATAGTAATAACATTCCCATTAGCATGCATATAATGTTCCATGGGTTTTTTAATTCTCTCTTCAAACACATCATGTCCTAATTCAAGATAAAGTTCATAAAGATCTCTCATATTTTTGTTGTTTTCCATTATGCCTAACTAGTGTAAACAAGAAACAAAAAGATGCAATTGCAGGATCTAAAGGAAATAGCTTCGAGCACAAACACAATGGCGCCAGAAAAGTACTGTTACCTGGAACCGGAGTATGAGTGCCTTTTACCTTTCCTCCCCGGCAACGGCGCCAGAAAATAGCTTGACTGCCTACAACTGGCGCGTGGTTGACGAGGGAGGAAATCCCTGTATTGTAGCTTTTTGTTCCCCGGCAACGGCGCCAGAAAATAGCTTGATGTCTACGCCCCCTCCTTTTCCTGTAGACAGTGTTGGGCCTCCAAGAGGGAGAGGTTTGTAGAACAGCAGCAAGTTTTCCCTTAAGTGGATCACCCAAGGTTTATCGAACTCAGGGAGGAAGAGGTCAAAGATATCCCTCTCATCAACCCTGCAACCACAAAGCAAGAAGTCTCTTGTGTCCCCAACACACCTAATAGGTGCACTAGTTCGGCGAAGAGATAGTGAAATACAGGTGGTATAAATAAGTAGTAGCAACGGCACCAGAAAAGTGCTTTGCCCAGGACAGTAAACAAGCAGTAGTAACGCAGCAGTAGTAACGCAGTAAAACAGTAAACAAGCAGCGATAGCAGTATTTAGGAACAAGGCCTAGGGATCATACTTTCACTAGTGGACACTCTCAACATTGATCACATAACAGAATAGATAAATGCATACTCTACACTCTTGTTGGATGATGAACACCATTGCGTAGGACTACACGAACCCTCAATGCCGGAGTTAACAAGCTCCACAATTCAATGTTCATATTTAAATAACCTTAGAGTGCATGAAAGATCAACACGACTAAACCAAGTACTAACATAGCATGCACACTGTCACCTTCACACTATGTAGGAGGAATAGATCACATCAATACTATCATAGCAATAATTAACTTCATAATCTACAAGAGATCATGAGCATAGCCTACGCCAAGTACTAACACGGATGTACACACTGTCACCATTACACCGTGCAGGAGGAATAAACTACTTTAATAACTTCACTAGAGTAGCACATAGATAAATTGTGACACAAAACACATTGCAATCATAAAGAGATATAAATAAGCACTTCACTATGCCATTCATAACAGTGAATAAGTATTCTGTGAAATATAGCCTAAGAGACCCACACGGTGCACACACTGTCACCTTTACACACGTGGGACAAGGAGTCTCCGGAGATCACATAAGTAAAATTCACTTGACTAGCATAACGACATCTAGATTACAAGCATCATCATATGAATCTCAATCATGTAAGGCAGCTCACGAGATTATTGTATTGAAGTACATAGGAGAGAGATGAACCACATAGCTACCGGTACAGCCCCGAGCCTCGATGGAGAACTACTCCCTCCTCATGGGAGACAGCAGCGTTGATGGAGATGGCGGTGGTGTCGATGGAGGAGCCTTCCGGGGGCACTTCCCCGTCCCGGCGGCGTGCCGGAACAGAGACTCCTGTCCCCCAGATCTTGGCTTCGCGATGGCGGCGGCTCTGGATGGTTTCTCGTACCGTGGCTTTTCCGTATCGAGGTTTTAGGTCGAGGGCCCTTAAATAGGCGAAGAGGCGGTGTCAGAAGGTCAACGGGGCGACGACACTATAGGGGGGCGCGGGCCACCCCCAGGCCGCGCTGGCCTATGGTCTGGTGGGCCTGTGGCCCCCCTCTGGCGACTCTCGGGTGTTCTGGATGCTTCCGGGGATTCTAAGATCTTCGGCATTGATTTCGTCCGATTCCGAGAATATTTCCTTACTAGGATTTCTGAAACCAAAAACAGCAGAAAACAGCAACTGGCCCTTCGGCATCTCGTCAATAGGTTAGTTCCGGAAAATGCACGAATATGACATAAAGTGTGCATAAAACATGTAGATATCATCAATAATGTGGCATGGAACATAAGAAATTATCGATACGTCGGAGACGTATCATGCACTAACCCTCTAATGAGTTGTTCTAAGTTTGGTGTGGAGGAAGTTTTCAAGGATCAAGAGAGGGAGATGATACAACATGATCAAGGAGAGTGAAAGCTCTAAGCTTGGGGATGCCCCGGTGGTTCACCCCTGCATATATCAAGAAGACTCAAGCGTCTAAGCTTGGGGATGCTCAAGGCATCCCCTTCTTCATCGACAACATTATCAGGTTCCTCCCCTGAAACTATATTTTTATTCCATCACATCTTATGTGCTTTTCTTGGAGCGTCGGTTTGTTTTTGTTTTTGTTTTGTTTGAATAAAATGGATCCTAGCATTCATTGTATGGGAGAGAGACACGCTCCGCTGTAGCATATGGACAAGTATGTCCTTAGGCTCTACTCATAATATTCATGGCAAAGTTTCTTCTTCGTTAAATTGTTATATGGTTGGAATTAGAAAATGATACATGTAGTAATTTCTAAAATGTCTTGGATAATGTGATACTTGGCAATTGTTGTGCTCATGGTTAAGCTCTTGCATCATATACTTTGCACCCATTAATGAAGAAATACATAGAGCATGCTAAAATTTGGTTTGCATATTTGGTCTCTCTAAAGTCTAGATAATTTCTAGTATTGAGTTTGAACAACAAGGAAGACGGTGTAGAGTCTTATAATATTTTCAATATGTCTTTTATGTGAGTTTTGCTGCACCGCTTCATCCTTGTGTTTGTTTCAAATAGCCTTGCTAGCCTAAACCTTGTATCGAGAGGGAATACTTCTCATGCATCCAAAATACTTGAGCCAACCACTATGCCATTTGTGTCCACCATACCTACCTACTACATGGAATTTCTCCGCCATTCCAAAGTAAATTGCTTGAGTGCTACCTTTAAACAATTCAAAATTTATCACCTCTGATTTGTGTCAATGTTTTATAGCTCATGAGGAAGTATGTGGTGTTTATCTTTCAATCTTGTTGGGCAACTTTCACCAATGGACTAGTGGCTTCATCCGCTTATCCAATAATTTTGCAAAAAGATCTGGCAATGGGATTCCCAGTCCCAAATTAATTAATAAAAATAGACACTCCTCCATGGTATGTGATTGATTGGACGGCACCCGAAGGATTCGGTTAGCCATGGCTTGAGAAAGCAAAGGTGGGGAGGAGTGCCATCATAATAAAACTAAAATAAAAAGGCACTCCTTCATGGTATGAGATTGTTGGCAGGCACCCGAAGGATTCGGTTAGCCATGGTTTGTGAAAGAAAGGTTGGAAGGAGTGCCACACAAAAATAAAATAAAATGGGAGCCGCTCTTTGAAGGTTTGTCTGGCAAGGGGGTTAGAGTGCCCACTACCATTCGTTGACAACAACAAACACCTCTCAAATTTTTTACTTTTATTGCTCTCTATATGTTTTCAAAATCAAAGCTCTAGCACAAATATAGCAATCGATGCTTTCCTCTTTGAAGGACCATTCTTTTACTTTTATGTTGAGTCAGTTCACCTATTTCTCTCCACCTCAAGAAGCAAACACTTGTGTGAACTGTGCATTGATTCCTACATACTTGCATATTGCACTTATTATATTACTCTATGTTGACAATATCCATGAGATATACATGTTACAAGTTGAAAGCAACCGCTGAAACTTAATCTTCCTATGTGTTGCTTCAATGCTTTTACTATGAATTATTGCTTTATGAGTTAACTCTTATGCAAGACTTATTGATGCTTGTCTTGAAGTACTATTCATGAAAAGTCTTTGCTATATGATTCACTTGTTTACTCATGTCATATACATTGTTTTGATCGCTGCATTCACTACATATGCTTTACAATAGTATGATCAAGGTTATGATGGCATGTCACTCCAAAAAATTATCTTTGTTTATCGTTTACCTGCTCGGGACGAGCAGGAACTAAGCTTGGGGATGCTGATACGTCTCCGACGTATCGATAATTTCTTATGTTCCATGCCACATTATTGATGATATCTACATGTTTTATGCACACTTTATGTCATATTCGTGCATTTTCTGGAACTAACCTATTAACAAGATGCCGAAGTGCCAGTTGCTGTTTTCTGCTGTTTTTGGTTTCAGAAATCCTAGTAAGGAAATATTCTCGGAATTGGACGAAATCAACGCCCAGGGTCCTATTTTGCCACGAAGCTTCCAGAAGACCGAAGAGGAGACGAAGTGGGGCCACGAGGTGGCCAGACTATAGGGCGGCGCAGCCCAGGTCTTGGCCGCGCCGACCTGTAGTGTGGGCCCCTCGTGACGCCCCTTGACCTGCCCTTCCGCCTACAAATAGCCTTCGTCACGAAACCCCCAGTACCGAGAGCCACGATACGGAAAACCTTCCAGAGACGCCGCCGCTGCCAATCCCATCTCGGGGGATTCAGGAGATCGCCTCCGGCACCCTGCCGGAGAGGGGAATCATCTCCCGGAGGACTCTACGCCGCCATGGTCGCCTCCGGTGTGATGTGTGAGTAGTCTACCCCTGGACTATGGGTCCATAGCAGTAGCTAGATGGTTGTCTTCTCCCCATTGTGCTTAATTGTCGGGTCTTGTGAGCTGCCGAACATGATCAAGATCATCTATCTGTAATTCTATATGTTGCGTTTGTTGGGATCCGATGAATAGAGAATACTTGTTATGTTGATTATCAAAGTTATGTCTATGTGTTGTTTATGATCTTGCATGCTCTCCGTTATTAGTAGATGCTCTGGCCAAGTTAATGCTAGTAACTCCAAGAGGGAGTATTTATGCTCGATAGTGGGTTCATGTCTCCGTGAATCTGGGGGAGTGAGAGAAACCTCTAAGATTATGGATGTGCTGTTGCCACTAGGGATAAAACATTGGTGCTATGTTCGAGGATGTAGTTACTGATTACATTACGCGCAATACTTAATGCAATTGTCTGTTGTTAGCAACTTAATACTGGAGGGGGTTCGGATGATAACCTGAAGGTGGACTTTTTAGGCATAGATGCATGCTGGATAGCGGTCTATGTACTTTGTCGTAATGCCCAATTAAATCTCACAATACTCATCATAATATGTATGTGCATGGTCATGCCCTCTCTATTTGTCAATTGCCCAACTGTAATTTGTTCACCCAACATGCTGTTTATCTTATGGGAGAGACACCTCTAGTGAACTGTGGACCCCGGTCCAATTCTCTATACTGAAATACAATCTACTGCAATCTTTCTCTTGTTTTCTGCAAACAATCATCATCCACACTATACATCTAATCCTTTGTTACAGCAAGCCGGTGAGATTGACAACCTCGCTGTTTCGTTGGGGCAAAGTACTTGGTTTGTGTTGTGCAGGTTCCACGTTGGCGCCGGAATCCCTGGTGTTGCGCCGCACTACATCTCGCCGCCATCAACCTTCAACGTGCTTCTTGACTCCTACTGGTTCGATAAACCTTGGTTTCTAACTGAGGGAAACTTACTGCTGTACGCATCACACCTTCCACTTGGGGTTCCCAACGGTCGCGTGCTGTACGCGTGTCACTAATCACTTCCTTTTGTAGACCAATGATACCTCTAGCGGAGACGTCGAAGAGGTACTGATGCCGTCCGCCACGCTAGACCTAGCCACCTCGACGATCGTGGCTGACCAAGTGGCTAACCTAGCCAAGTCCACGGAAAAACCGACTATCAGAACATCGGCTGCTCCTCCTACCTTGGGAGAGGTACACTCCACTCCCTTGGCTCTATCCTTTTCTTTGTTGTATACTAATACCACTCTTGTTCGTCTTGTCAGGGTTGCGATCTTTCAAGCTTGCTGACGTTCGATCCTGAATCCATCGAACCAGCTGCTTCCAAGGCAGGTGAAGAGCCAAGTCCTAGCACGGTCCATGGTCCACTCCAGCGTGTCAAGGCTTTGCTCTCCTCCTCAGTTGAGACCCTGGTTGAAAACCCCGAGGAAGTCAAAGGTATCCTCGAAGACATCCAGCCCCATCTCCCGGTGACACTGCAGGTGAAGCTTTGGCCAGCTGTGACTCTATCGGTCTTCAGGTCAAGGGTGCAATCGGCTCGTCAAAGAATTATCCTTCGTCATGCCCAGCTACCGTTGAGGGCCGATATTGCAGACAAGTGTCATCGGCTCAACGAGAAAAAGGCTGCTTTAGACGCCAAAACTGACACTTCTGCCAATAGTGCCAAACTCGAGACCCTGCATAAGGAACTGGAAAACCTTGAAGAGAGGGTCAGGGTGACCAAGCAGCTTATCCAAGACAAGGAAGCCCTTATTGCCCGCTTTCAAGAGGAAGCAAAGGGCCTCACAGCCGATCTGAAGACCGATCCGGCTGAAATTCGTGCCCTGAGCAGTCAGCTGGTGACGGGCAAGGACGAGGACGACGAGGCCGAGATCGCCGAGGTGGATCGTATCCGTGCTGACGCCCTTCACGCCCTCAACGTGTTTCTTCAGTAAAGCCTCTCTGTATAAACTGACAAATGTTTTGCTGAACTTGTACCTCCACAGTCGATGACTGTGCATCGGCTGTACTTGTATGCTGTTGTCTTCGCATATTTCCTCAAGTCGATGTCTGTGCATCGGCTATGACTTGCATGTAAATTTTTTTTTACTGGCCGATTTTTCTATCGGCCCCTCACATTTCACTGCCCATGTATCGCACATGTTCCTCTGATTAGGTGCCCCCCGAGCCGAATCTGTCAGGTTACTGCAGATATCGGCTCTGCAGTTATCCAAAGAACTATACCTGAACATCGGCTCTGCGAACATGACCAATGCCGATTTCTTCGAGCTCACAAGCCTATGTAAACCCATACCCTAGTTTTCCGTCACCTGTTAGGTCGACACTGAACACAGGGAAAACGTGTGGTAAGGATAATATGGGCCGATTGCCGGAATCGGCCCCCATTTTGGTTGCATTGCTCAATGAAGGTTTACGTCGTGGTCTTGCTCTACTATGACTACGTGACATACTTGAGACAAGATCATTACTTTTTATTTTTTGGGGCCGATCACAAGGATCGGCCTTGCCACGTACGTCCATAGCTTTTGCTCTTGTTACACGGTCAGGCCGGTGGATAAGACCAGCCTCACCCCGTTTTTGTCACGTCGATGCGCTCGCAGTCGTCCAAAGTGATGCCTGAGAGTGGCTCTTGGCCTGCCGTCTCCCAAACGTTCATGCCAGCCATTGAAATCTCGGCTGAGTCATCTGCGTGGACGACCTCGACTTCATCTCCATCCCACTGTATCAAGCATTTGTGCACTGTAGATGGGATGCAACAGTTGGCGTGGATCCAATCTCTGCCTAGCAGGACAGCATAAGTGCTCTTGCTGTCGACGATGAAGAATGTCGTAGGGATGGTTTTCCTCCCTACGGTCAGATCCACGTTTAGAACACCTTGTGCTTCAGATGCTTGGCCGTTGAAATCGCTCAGTGTAACGTTGGTCTTGATCAGATCCGAGCTAGAGCGTCCCAACCGACGTAGCATGGAGTATGGCATGATGTTGACTGCCGCTCCGGTGTCCACCAGCATCTTGTTGACAGGTTGCCCATTGATATAACCTCGTAAGTACAGGGCTTTCAGGTGTCTGTAGCTTCTTTCTCGTGGCTTCTCGAAGATAACTGGCCGTGGGCCACAGTCAAGTTGTGCCACAGGTGCTTCGTCTAATCCTGGAGCACAAAACTCCGCTGGAAGGATGAACACCATGTTTGTACCAGCCGATGTCTCATCATCGGCTTTCCTTTGCTTGGGGCGCCACTCCGTCTTTTGTGGTCGACCCTCTTCATCCAGGGTTCGTTGAATTTTCGCGGCCAGATCAGGCCGCGCCTTCCTTAACGTGTGCAGGTATAACCTTTCGGCTTCCTCCAAACCACGTAGTCGCTGAACCCTATGCTTTTGGGAACAGCTGAGTCCATCAGGGCACCACCTTGGCCGGTGGTACTTATCTTCTTCTTCTTCATCGTCATCTTCTAACTCCTCGAGATCTTCCACCCGAGAGGACTCAGCTTGCTCGTTCCGAGATGGGAGAGGTCCCAGACGCTTGAACACTGACACGTCTCCTGTGCTCTTCTTCTTCTGTCTACATTCTGGGCAGTTGCCGATTATAGGCAATCGGCTCATTCCTGAATCCCAGCAGTGTTTGAAGAAAGGACAGTCCCAGTGCTTGTCCACGTCATCTTGCTCTCTTGACGCGTTCTTGGTACGGCGCTCATATCTCTCCTCGTCTCGATCCTGCCGACGATGTCTCCTGGCGTCCCTGTTAGCCAGACGATCTCTTTCATCGTCATCGCTGTATCGTCGGCGTTGGTCGTACTGACTCACATATTTGTTGAGGAGATGATCAGAGAGAGGTCGTTGATATCGCACATTCTTCACTTCTCCCTCTGTGATGTAGCGCTTGCCATCGTGTCGGAGCCGATCGCGCGGAACGGCTTCTTCCTTGTCCTTGCTATGAGAGCGGCTGCCCTCGTCTCTGTCCTTACCAGAGTGGTGCCCAGGCCCTACCATGTTAATGCTGAACGAGAAACCTGGCTGGCACCTCCCAGGGTAAGTGCACTCCACCATGTTAACGGCGGGGAAGGGGTGTGTGTCGACTTTCATGGCGTACTGGTTAAAGATTAGACGCCCTTTCTCTATCGCCATTTGGATCTGCTGACGCCACACCCTGCATTCGTTGGTGGTATGGGTGAACGTGTTATGCCATTTGCAGTATGGCTTTCCGTTCAACTCCTGTGCCGTGGGGTTTTTTAGGCCTTCGGGTAACTTTAGCTGCTTCTCCTTGAGTAAGAGGTCGAAAATTTGCTCAGCTTTGGTCACGTCGAAGTCAAACCCTCTTGGAGGCCCTTGTGGCTTAACCCACTTGCAGGACACGGGGCATGCTCCCCGAGTCCATTCAGCCACTGCTACCTCTTGATCTCCCGCAGAGCCTTCATCTTCATCGGCCTCAACCAGGACTACTGCACGCTTGAATTTGTCCTGGTACAAGTCTGGGTGGCGATGTTCATATAATGATAGTTTCTGAACCATATGCGCCAGTGAAGGGTAGTCGGCTTGGGAAGCCATATCCTTGATCGGCGATGCGAGACCCACCACCGCCAACTCGACCGCTTCTTTTTCTGTCAAACGAGCCGAATAGCATCGGTTCCTAACGGTCCTGAAGCGCTGGATGTACTCTGACACTGTTTCTCCGCGCTTCTGACCTACTTGTGCTAGATCGGCAATGCCAGCCTCGGAAGCCTCTGAATGATATTGCATGTGGAACTGCTCTTCCATCTGCTTCCAAGTCCGGATTGAATTTGGTGGCAGCGAGGTGTACCACCCGAAAGCCGATCCTGTGAGGGACTGTGCAAAGAACCTCACACGTAGTTCATCTGATGCTGAGATCGTGCCCAGCTGCGCCAAATATCGGCTCACATGCTCGATTGAACTGGAGCTATCCGACCCAGTAAACTCGGAGAATTCAGGGAGCCGATATTTGGGTGGTAGTGGGATCAAATCATACTCGTTGGGGTACGGCTTGGAATAGCCGATTGCCCTCCTTTTCGGAACCATGCCGAACTGGTCTCTCAAGATTGTACTGATCTGATCTGCGGTGCTGGCTGCAGGAGTCGAGCTCTGAAGATTCGCTGGAGTGGCGTACTTAGCCAGCCACGCTTGCTTCTCAAGCTCTGAGCTAGCTGCAGAAGTTGAGCCTTGGAGGTTTGTTGGCGTGGCATACTTAGCTAGCCACGTCTACTTCTCACGGTCTGAGCCAGCTGCAGGGGTTGAGTTCTGGAGGTTCGTCGGAGTGGCGTACTTAGCTAGCCACGTCTGCTTCTCAAGTTCTGATCCAGAAACTCCTCCTGCTGTTCCGGAAGTCCCTGCTGTTGTAGTCTGATTCGTGAGTGCCCAGCCACTGCAATCTGGCACGTATGTGCACGTGTATCCGTGAGGGATCTCCTTGGGCGCCTCATACAAGAACTGGTAATCACTAGGGTCACCACCGATCTTGTGGACGACGAATGCCGGTGAGCTCGGCACTTCTGGTGCTGCCAACGTGAACGATAGCGGTGGTCGGGACTGGAGTGGTATCTCTCCTTGGTGAGTCCCTAGAGCAGGTCCGGACGGAGAGTACTGATGCCTCATGATTTCCTGGATCACCCGAAGGGCGACACGCTCCAAAGTGTTCACCAGGTTCTCAGAATGGCGTTGTAGCGAATGCGCTACCATGAAATTAATCTCCTGACGCAGAGCCCTGGTGCGTTCTTCTGAAGGGGTAGACAGGTCCACTCCATCGAGCGCGCCTTCAGGCGAGAACCCTTTCCACCTGATGCCGTGTGAGCGGGTCCTCTGGAAAGAGCCGATGAGGTCGGCTTCGAGGATGGCTTTGACCTCGTCATACTTCTTCTTGAGCTCCTCGGTCAGATCCTCGTACGTGACTGGAGTACCTTCCGCCATCTCAGATGTAGATGGCGATGCAGTTGATGTTGAAGACTGTCCCACCGGGCGTGCCAGAATGTGTTGGCGTCCGAAACCCACCGGCGAGCAACGGCTGGCAACACGAAGAGCCGGGAACAACCTAGGGCTGCGGCTGGCCCTGGTCCCTCCGAGCGACGGCCCGCAAAGCTCCTGGTACGCACGTCCCGATGCTGGTGCAAGGGCGTGCCACCTGATCTATACCTGATCAGGAAGGTGATGGATTTGCTTCGCTTAGTTTCCTGCATGGCATACACGTAAACATTAAATACGAGCCTCGATCGGCTCTCAGGTTGTCCTGTGAATCGGCTCAAGGAGCCGATCCACCCATGGTTCGTATGAGGTCTACGATCACATGGTGGTCCTGCTTGATCGATATATAGCTAAAAGGACCTACGACGATTTAGGGTTTTCACTGCATAATCGGAACATCCTACGCGTGGTTGAGCCTGGCAGCCACGCACGGTGATAATAAACCAACCCTAGACAAGGCCTAAAAACCAACATGAAGTTGATCCCCGGAACATCTTGTCTAGGGCTAGCAAACTACACCCTACGTGCTACTGGATCCTTCAACCCGTTTGCAAGGCCTAACTATGCAGATATTAAACTAATCCTCGAAGAACAAGGAGCAATCATAACGGATCGGATCTACTAAACATGGATCAAGCAAGGTGCCGCCCCTACACCTAAGATAGGTGTAAGGGCGGCTAGACGTCTAAGGGTTGCATGGACGAAAGCATATGACACGATGAAACAATGCTAACCCTAACACATCTATGATAACTACGTTGCTTGCCATCAACAAGGCTTCAACACGAGCAACGCATGAATGGCGAATAAACGTGTACTGATGCTTACCCGGAAGAAACCCTCGAAACAAAAGGGGTTGGCGATGCGCCTAGATTGGTTTGTGATGAATGTGATTGTTGTTTTTCTCAATAACCCTAGATACATATTTATAGTCCGTAGACTTTCTATCGTGGGAATAATCTCAACCGTGCACGAGCCAAATTCTAACTAACCGACACGTATCCTACTATGTTTACAGATACAAGGGCAAACTAGCCCAAACTTCGTGTACAAGGCCGCTTCATGTATATCTTCCATGCATATTCTTCAAGCCCAATCTTGATCGCGGCCCACCTCTAATCCAGTCAAATTCTGGTGATAACATGATCTTTTTTAGTAACCTTATTAACTTTTCGATAATCAATGCACATTCTATATCCTACAACTACTCTTTGAGGTATGAGCTCATCATTATCATTAGGCACAACAGTCATTCCTCCTTTCTTAGGAACACAATGCACAGGACTAACCCATCTACTATCAACAATAGGATATATAATACCAGCTTCAAGAAGTCTTAATACCTCATTTCTTACCACATCCTTCATCTTAGGAATTAGACGACGCTGAGGTTCAACAACAGGCTTCGCATCATCTTCCATATTAATGGCGTGTTGGCAAATAGAGGGAGAAATCCCCTTCAAGTCATCAAGAGTGTAGCCAATAGCACCTCGGTGTTTCTTCAATATTTCCAATAGCCTTTCTTCTTCAAACTCTGAAAGCTTAGAACTAATAATAATAGGATATATTTTCTTATCATCAATATGAGCATATTTAAGATTATCAGGCAAAGGTTTTAAATCAAAGACATGATCTTCCTTTGGTGGCGGTGTTGTACCCAGATCTTCCACCGGTAGATCATGCTTAAGAATAGGTTGGCGAAGAAAATTTCATCAAGCTCATCTCTTTCTTGCCTAAAAACTTCACTCTCGCTATTCTCCAAATGTTGCTGCAAAGGATTATTAGGAACAAGAACAATAGATGCACACTGTTCCATTTTAAAATCATCATTAGGCGGATCAATTTTATAAGGAGTTTTGGTAAATTTAGAGAAGTTAAACTCATAAGATTCACCAGCAAATTTAGTCAAAATTTTCTCTTTCTTGCAATCTATAATAGCTCCACAAGTATTTAGAAAAGGTCTACCAAAAATGATAGGACAATATTCACTAGCAGCGGAACCAAGTACCAAAAAGTCAGCAGGATATTTAATCTTACCACATAGAACTTCCACATCTCGAACAATACCAATTGGAGAAATAGTTTCTCTATTAGCCAGCTGAATAACCACATCAATATCTTCAAGTTCACAAGAACCAATTTCGTGCATAATCTCCGTGTAAAGCTCATAAGGAATAGCACTAATACTTGCACCAATATCACATAAACCATAATAGCAATGATCACCAATTCTAACAGATAGCATAGGAACACTAGCTTTCTTGGCCTTATTAGGATGTGAAACAATATTAGAAGCATCTTCACAGAAAATAATATGACCATCCTCCACAATTTCAGTCACAAGATCTTTAACTATTGCAACAGCAGGTTCAACTTTTATTTGTTCTTCAGGTTCTACAGGTTTCTTTTCACTTTTATGAACCGCACTATTTATAACAGAGTACTCCTTCATTTTAGCAGGGAAAGGAGTTTTTTCAATATAAGCTTCAGGAATAACATGATCAACAGTTTCAACTACAACGCATTTATTAATAGATGAATCAATTTTATCTTTATACGGTTCATGATACTTATCAAAATTCTTCTTAGGCAATTCATAATGAGAGGCAAAAGCTTTATAAAGATTTGCAGCAACTTGAGAATCAAGACCATAAGTAGCACTCATATTACGAAATTTATCAGTATCCATAAAAGCTTCAATGCATTTATAATCATAATTTATACCTGATTCTCTATCTTTGTCGATCTCCCATCCTTCGGTATTTTCCTGGATCCGATTGAGAAGGTCCCTTTTAAACTCTTCTTTGTTGCGTGTGAATGATCCAGAACAAGAAGTATCCAGCAAGGTCTTGCATAGAAATTATCAATAATAATATTACCAGGAAGCTCATGAATGGGGCATTTGAGCATTAAAGACTTCAGTCTCCCCCAAGCTTGTGCAATACTCTCTCCATCGTGAGGCCAAAAATTATATATGCGATTCCGATCCTTGTGAATTTCACTTGGAGGATAGAACTTAGAATAAAACCGGGGCACAATATCATTCCATTCAAGAGAATCCCCATTATCCAGTAATTTATACCAATGCGCCGCTTTACCAGACAGCGATATAGAGAATAGTTTCTTCCTCACTTCATCCATAGCAATACATGCACACTTGAATAAACCGCATAATTCATGTAAGAACAGTAAATAATCTCCAGGGTGGATAGTTCCATCCCCTGTATAACGGTTACCCACTACGCGTTCAATAATTTTCATAGGTATTTTGTATGGTATATCTTCCTCACCTGGCGCCTCATCCACTACCTTTGCAGTAGTAGCAGATTTCCCAAATAAACATTCAAAAGGAGATCTCTCCATAATGAATTATGGCAGCAGGTAGAAATAAAATCAGCACAAACAGTAGAAGTTTCCCTTACCAATTCCACTTACCAATAGCGCTTCACTCCCCGGCAACGGCGCCAGAAAATAGTCTTGATGACCCACAAGTATATGGGTGTATCGTAGTATCTTCGATAAGTAAGAATGTCGATCCCAACGAGGAGCAGAAGGTGTTGACAAGCAGTTTCGATGAAGGATTCACTGTAAATGCTCACAGACAAGTATTCAGGGGGTTTTGATGTAACAGATGAATAAAGTACGAGTAAGTAAAGTGCGAGAGTAATAATTGCAGCGAGTGTCCCAATCCTTTTTAGCACAAAGGACAAGCCGGTTTGTTTACTTATAATGACCAAACGTTCTCGAGGACACACGGGATTTTAGTCTAGTGCTTTCGCTACATACGGCTAATTAATCTTCATTGTTTTGATAAGTGTTGTGTGGGTGAACCTGTGCTAATGTACCGCCCTTCCTAGGACTAATACATACTTGTGATTATACCCCTTGCAAGCATCCGCAACTACAAGAAAGTAATTAAGATAAATCTAACCACAGCCTTAAACTCGAGATCCACTGCTTTATCCCTCCCGCATCGATATACCAACGGGGGCTTAGGTTTCTGTCACTCCGGCAACCCCGCAATTGGCAAACGAGTACAAGATGCATTCCCCTAGGCCCATAAAGGTGAAGTGTCGTGTAGTCGACGTTCACACGACACCACTAGAAGAATAACACCACAACTTAAATATCATAACATTGAATATTACTCAACCATACTTCACTACTAACATTTAGACTTCACCCATGTCCTCAAGAACTAAACGGACTACTCACGAGACATCATATGGAACATGATCCGAGGTGATATGATGATAAATAACAATCTAAACATAAACCTTGGTCCAACGGTTTCACTCAATAGCATCAATAACAAGTAGAAATCAATACCGGGAGAGTTTCCCCTATCAAACAATCAAGATCAAACCCAAATTGCTACGGCGGTGACGATGTCCAGCGGTGGAGACGGCGGTGATGATGGTGAAGATGATGATGATGGCGATGGAGATGATGTCCAGCTCGATGACGGTGACGATGGCGTCGATTTCCCCCTCCCGGAGGGAATTTCCCCGGCGGATCTCAGCCCGCCGGAGAGCTCTTTTCTCTCTGGTGTTCTCCGCCCCGCAGAGGCGGCTGTAACTCTTCGCGAGGTACCCTCTGGAGCTTAGGTCTTCGGGACGAAGGATTTCGCGAAGAAAAGGAGGCGAGAGGGGCTGTGGCCCCCCCTCCTCACTGGGCGGCGCGGCCAGGCCCTGGGCCGCGCCGGCCTATGGGGTGGGCCCACCTCGGGTCCCCTCAGCTCCCCCTTCTGGCTCCCTTCATCATCTGGAAAAATAGGATTTTTGGTATAATTTCCGTCAACTGTTGATCTTCCGAAATATTGCATTCTGACGGTGCTTTTTCCAGCAGAATCCTAGCTCCGGTGCTCGATCCTCCAATAATCATGAAACATGCAAAATAGATGAAATAACATAAGTATTATGTCCAAATATGAAATATATCAATGAATAACAGCAAATTATGATATAAAATAGTGATGCAAATTGGACGTATCACCGCCCCAACCCTCGACGCCACCCCTGGACCCCCACTCCACCTGCTGAGCTTCGCCGCCGTGACACAAACCCGCCAGACATGCGCCCATGCTCTCGCTAGCGCCGTCGCCGTCGACCACCTTGCCGAACTCCCGCAACCATGTCGCCGGACATCAACGCCGCCCTCGCTCACCAGGTCGTCCCCCACCTCGCCAGCAGGCTCCCTAGCACCGCATGGACGTCGTCTATCTAGAGCTGCCCTCGCCTACCCCGCTCGCTCGCCGGAATCGCCGCACCGCTGTCGCCCTCGCCGCAGACCCACGGTCACCTCGCGCCACTATAAAAGGAGAAAGCCCCGACCCTCTCTCAGCACACCAGTCGCCTCCCTGATACGTCTCAAACGTATCTATAATTTCTTATGTTTCATGCTTGTTTTATGACAATACCTACATGTTTTATACATACTTTATGTCATATTTATGCATTTTCCAGCACTAACCTATTAACAAGATGCCGAAGAGCCAGTTGCTATTTTCTGCTGTTTTTGGTTTCAGAAATCCTAGTAAGGAAATATTCTCGGAATCGGACGAAATCAACGCCCAGGATCTTATTTTTCCACGAAGCTTCCAGAACACTGAAAGGGAAACGAAGTGGGGCGACGAGGCGACGCCAAGCTAGGGCGGCGTGGCCTAGGTCCTGGCCGCGCGGCCCTACTGTGTGGGTCCCTCGTGTCACCCCTAAACCTACCTCTTCGCCTATAAGAAGCCTTCGTCGCGAATACCCCAGGACCGAGAGCCACGATACGGAAAAGCTTCCAGAGACGCCGCCGCCGCCAATCCCATCTCGGGGGATTCACGAGATCGCCTCCGGCACCCTGCCGGATAGGGGAATCATCTCCCGGAGGACTCTTCACCGCCATGGTCGCCTCCGGAGTGATGAGTGAGTAGTTCACCCCTGGACTATGGGTCCATAGCAGTAGCTAGATGGTCGTCTTCTCCTAATTGTGCTATCATTGTTGGATCTTGTGAGCTGCCTAACATGATCAAGATCATCTATTTGTAATGCTACATGTTGTGTTTGTTGGGATCCGATGAATATTGAATGCTATGTTAGGTTGATTATCAATCTATCATCTATGTGTTGTTTATGATCTTGCATGCTCTCCGTTATTAGTAGAGGCTCTGGCCAAATCGTTACTTGTAACTCCAAGAGGGAGTATTTATGCTCGATAGTGGGTTCATGCCTCCATTAAATCTGGGACAGTGACAGAAAGTTCTAAGGTTGTGGATGTGCTGTTGCCACTAGGGATAAAACATCAATGCTATGTCTAAGGATGTATTTGTTGATTACATTACGCACCATACTTAATGCAATTGTCTGTTGTTTGCAACTTAATACTGGAAGGGGTTCGGATGATAACCTGAAGGTGGACTTTTTAGGCATAGATGCATGCTGGATAGCGGTCTATGTACTTTGTCGTAATGCCCAATTGAATTTCACACTACTCATCATAACATGTATGTGCATTGTCATGCTATCTTTATTTGTCAATTGCCCAACTGTAATTTGTTCACCCAACATGCTATTTATCTTATGGGAGAGACACCACTAGTGAACTGTGGACCCCGGTCCATTCTTTTACATCGAATACAATCTACTGCAATACTCGTTCTACTGTTCTCTGCAAACATCATCATCCACACTATACATCTAATCCTTTGTTACAGCAAGCCGGTGAGATTGAAAACTTCATTGTTAAGTTGGGGCAAAGTACTTTGGTTGTGTTGTGCAGGTTCCACGTTGGCGCCGGAATCCCTGGTGTTGCGCCGCACTACACTCCGCCGCCATCAACCTTCAACGTGCTTCTTGGCTCCTACTGGTTCGATAACATTGGTTTCTTACTGAGGGAAAAACTTGCCGCTGTACGCATCATACCTTCCTCTTGGGGTTCCCAACGGACGTGTGCTTTACCGTCACAAGCAGCAAAGCTTTTTTCTGGCACCGTTGCCGGGGAGATCAAGACACGCTGCAAGGGGAGTCTCCACTTCCAATCTCTTTACTTTGTTTTTTGTCTTGCTTTATTTTTATTTACTTCTTTGTTTGTTGCACTAAAACAAAACACAAAAAAATTAGTTACTTGCATTTACTTTATTTGCTTTTTGTTTATTTCATCATGTTTCCTCCTAAGTTTATTCTTAAAGATGTACCGGTAGGCCGATGGTCTATCCTTGGGAAAGATAATATAGAAGATTTTTTCACTCATATTAGTACAGTTGAAGATTTTGAAGATAGACACTTGGTAGAACTTGCTCCTACTTATGAAATTGCTGTTGCTTCTTTAGTACACGTGTTAGAAGCTAGATTTTTTAATCTCAATCCCGTGATTCAACATATGTTTTTTACACTCAGTGATATGGAAGAAGGAGAAAAGAAAGATTTTGTATTAGAAACCCTTCTTAAAGAATTTGGTGGTGTAGCAAGAGAAGCTAGAAAAGTCTTTGCTAAATATAATATGCTTGGCTCTTATACCAACTTTGCTAGTACCCTTGAAAAGATGGAAAAAGATAGACAAAAGTACACTAATCAAGTTAATTATGAGGGGGACATTAAAACATCAATACCTTGCAAGCTCTTAGGAATGTGCGAGGCACTAGAAAATAACTATGCTTGGCTTGTCCCTGAAAATTTGTTTGATGAGAATAGCAAGCCTAAGACTAATGAAAAGGGAGCCTATGAAACTTACATAGATAAGATACAATGCATAGTTGAGAAAACTCCAAACCCCGCTGTTGATGCATCATCTCTTGATAATACTTGATACACACTTTCTGCGCCTAGCTGAAAGGCGTTAAAGAAAAGCGCTTATGGGAGACAACCCATAATTTTACTACAGAACTTTTGTTTTATATTTGAGTATTGGAAGTTGTTACTACTGTAGCAAACTCTCCTTATCTTAATTTTGTTGCATTGTTGTGCCAAGTAAAGTCTTTGATAGTAAGGTTCATACTAGATTTGGATTGCTGCACAGAAACAGATTTCTTGCTGTCACGAATTTGAGCAGTAGTCTCTGTAGGTAACTCAGAAAAATCTGCCAATTTACGTGAGTGATCCTCAGATATGTACGCAACTTTCATTCAATTTGAGCATTTTCATTTGAGCAAGTCTGGTGCACCTAACAAATTCGTCTTTACGGACTGTTCTGTTTTGACAGATTCTGCCTTTTATTTCACATTGCCTGTTTTGCTATGCTTGATGGATTTGTTTATTCCATTAACTTTCAGTAGCTTTGTGCAATGTCCAGAAGTGTTAAGAATGATTATGTCACCTCTGAACATGTGAATTTTGATTATGAACTAACCCTCTAATGAGTTGTTTTGAGTTTGGTGTGGAGGAAGTTTTCAAGGATCAAGAGAGGAGGATGATACAATATGATCAAGGAGAGTGAAAGCTCTAAGCTTGGGGATGCCCCCGTGGTTCATCCCTGCATATTTCAAGAAGACTCAAGCATCTAAACTTGGGGATGCCCAAGACATCCCCTTCTTCATCGACAACATTATCAGGTTCCTCTAATGAAACTATATTTTTATTCCATCACATCTTATGCGCTTTACTTGGAGTGTCTGTATGCTTTTGTTTTTGTTTTGTTTGAATAAGTTGGATCCTAGCATTCATTGTGTGGGAGAGAGACACGCTCCACTGTTGCATATGGACAAATACGTCCTTAGCTTTACTCATAATATTCATGGCGAAGGTTGAATTGTTTCGTTAAATTGTTATATGGTTGGAAACGGGAAATGCTACATGTGGTAATTGGTAGAATGTCTTGAATAATGTGATACTTGGCAATTGTTGTGCTCATGTTTAAGCTCTTGCATCATATACTTTTCACCTATTAATGAAGAAATACATAGAGCTTGCTAAAATTTGGTTTGCATGATTGGTCTCTCTAAGGTCTAGATATTTTCTAGTAAGGGTCGAACAACAAGGAAGATGGTGTAGATTCTTATAATGCTTGCAATATGTCTTTTATGTGAGTTTTGTTGTACCGGTTCATACTTGTGTTTGTTTCAAATAGCCTTGCTAGCCTAAGCATTGTATTGAGAGGGAATACTTCTCGTGCATCCAAGTCCTTGAGCCAATAACTATGCCATTTGTGTCCACCATACCTACCTACTACATGGTATTTCTCTGCCATTCCAAAGTAAATTGCTTGAGTGCTATCTTTAAACACTTCAAAAGTTATTACCTCTTATTTGTGTCAATGTTTTATAGCTCATGAGGAAGTATGTGGTGTTTATCTTTCAATCTTGTTGGGCAACTTTCACCAATGGACTAGTGGCTTCATCCTCTTATCCAATAATTTTGCAAAAAGAGCTGGCAACGGGGTTCCCAGTCCCAAATTAATTAACCTTCATAATTTTACAAAAAAATAGACACTCCTCCATGGTATGTGATTGTTGGACGGCACCCGAGGATTCGGTTAGCCATGGCTTGAGAAAGCAAAGGTGGGGAGGAGTGTCATCTAAACAAAACTAAAATAAAAAGGCACTCCTTCATGGTATGAGATTGTTGGCAGGCACCCGAGGATTCGGTTAGCCATGGTTTGTGAAAGCAAAGGTTGGAAGGAGTGCCACCCAAAAATAAAAAATTTCATGGGAGCCGCTCTTTGAAGGTTTGTCTGGCAAGGGGGTTAGAGTGCCCACTACCATTCGTTGACAACAACAAACACCTCTCAAAACTTTACTTTTATGCTCTCTTTATGTTTTCAAAATAAAAGCTCTAGCACAAATATAGAAATCAATGCTTCCCTCTGCGAAGGGCCTTTCTTCTACTTTTATGTTGAGTCAGTTTACCCATTTCCTTCTGTCTTAGAAGCAAACACTTGTGTTAACTGTGCATTGATTCCTACATACTTGCATATTGCACTTATTATATTACTTTATGTTGACAATATCCATGAGGTATACATGTTACAAGTTGAAAGCAACCGCTGAAACTTAATCTTCCTTTGTGTTGCTTCAATGCCTTTACTATGAATTTATTGCTTTATGAGTTAACTCTTATGCAAGACTTATTGATGCTTGTCTTGAAAGTACTATTCATGAAAAGTCTTTGCTATATGATTCAGTTGTTTAACCATTGTTTTTACCATTGCTTCGAATCGCTGCATTCATTACATGTGCTTACAATAGTATTGATCAAGATTATGATAGCATGTCACTTCAGAAATTATCTTTGTTATCGTTTACCTACTCGGGACGAGTAGGAACTAAGCTTGGGGATGCTTGATACGTCTCAAACGTATCTATAAACTCTTATGTTCCATGCTTGTTTTATGACAATACCTACATGTTTTATACATACTTTATGTCATATTTATGCATTTTCCGGCACTAACCTATTAACAAGATGCCAAAGAGCCAGTTGCTGTTTTCTGCTGTTTTTGGTTTCAGAAATCCTAGTAAGGAAATATTCTCGGAATTGGACGAAATCAATGATGACCCACAAGTATAGGGGATCGCAGCAGTCTTCGCGGGTAGTATAACCCAATTTATTGATTCGACACAAGGGGAGACAAAGAACACTTGGAAGCCTTAACAGCGGAGTTGTCAATTCAGCTGCACCTGGAAACAGACTTGCTCGCAAGAGTTTATCAGTAGTAACAGTTTTATAGCGATAGCAGTGAAGTAACAAGATAGCAGAGTAACAGAGACAGCAGTAGTGATTATAGTAAACAGCAGGATTAAAATACTGTAGGCACGGGGACGGATGACGGGCGTTGCATGGATGAGAGAAACTCATGTAACAATCATAGCAGGGCATTTGCAGATAATAATAAAACGGTGTCCAAGTACAAAGCAATCAATAGGCATGTGTTCCAATTATAGTCGTACGTGCTCGCAATGAGAAACTTGCACAACATCTTTTGTCCTACCAGCCGGTGGCAGCCGGGCCTCAAGGGAATCTACTGGATATTAAGGTACTCCTTTTAATAGAGTACCGGAGCAAAGCATTAACACTTCGTGAACACATGTGATCCTCACATCACTACCATCCCCTCCGGTTGTCCCGATTCTTGTCACTTCGGGGCCATTGGTTCCGGACAGTGACATGTGTATACAACTTGCAGGTAAGACCATAAACAATGAATATCATGATGAAACAATAACATGTTCAGATCTGAGATCATGGCACTCGGGCCCTAGTGGCAAGCATTAAGCATAACAAGTTGCAACAATATCATCAAAGTACCAATTACGGACACTAGGCACTATGCCCTAACAATCTTATGCTATTACATGACCAATCTCATCCAATCCCTACCATCCCCTTCGGCCTACAGCGGGGGAATTACTCACACATGGATGAGGGAAGCATGGCTAGTTGATGGAGAGGCGTCGGTGATGATGATGGCGATGATCTCCTCCAATTCCCCGTCCCGGCGGAGTGCCAGAACGGAGACTTCTGGCTCCCGAGACGGAGTTTCGCGATGTGGCGGCGTTCTGGAGGCTTTCTGGCGACTTCGACTTCTCCCCGTGCGTTTTTAGGTCGAAGGCAATATATAGTCCGAAGGAGGGCGTCGGAGGCTGGCCGAGGGGGCCACACCACATGGCCGCGCGGGCCCCCCTGGGCCGCGCCGCCCTATGGTGTGGGGCCCTCGGGCCTCCACCTGGCTTGTCCTTCTGGCTCCGCCAATATTCTGTGAAAATAGGGCCTTCTGCATAAATTCCGAGGATTTTCCTGAAAGTTGGATTTCTGCACAAAAACGAGACACCAGAACAGTTCTGCTAAAAACAGCGTTAGTCCTTGTTAGTTGCATCCAAAATACACAAATTAGAGGCAAAACAATAGCAAAAGTGTTCGGGAAAGTAGATACGTTTTGGACGTATCAACTCCCCCAAGCTTAGCTTATTGCTTGTCCTCAAGCAATTCAGTTAACAACTGAGCGATAAAAGAACTTTCATGAACACATTTGCTCATATGATGTATATATTCTCATGCTATGGCTAACACTTAGGCAGTTCATAATGAGATGCATACAAATAAGATCATCTAACAACTATGCCAATCATGGAGAGGTACCAACAATTAATAATAAGCATCATGAATCATGTATATAAGCAGGATTGCAATGTTCATAAGAGAGTATGATAAAGTGGTATCTCGCTTGCCCGTATTTGATCGGCAAAACATAAATGCCTGTGCACCTCACGAAGTTCATAGAAAGACTAGAAGTAGTGATTGTCAAAGATAAAAGCATCAAAGTTATATCACAATCAATCATATTTTGAGACAAGCATATTATACTAAGAATGACAGTTGTGCTCTCAAGATAGTGCTCAAAGAAAGAATGGAGACACAACACAAAAAGTAAAAGATTGACCCTTCGCAGAGGGAAGCAGGGATTAACATGTGCTAGAGCTTTTCATTTTTAAAACAGGAGTAAAATTATTTTGAGAGGTGTTTGTTGTTGTCAACGAATGGTAATGGGTACACTAACTACCTCGCCAACTGGACTTCCAAGAGCGGCTCCCATGAATTATTTTTATGTTTATGTGGCACTCCTTCCAACCTTTCTTTCACAATCCATGGCTAACCGAATCCTCGGGTGCCTGCCAACAATCACATACCATGAAGGAGTGCCTTTTTATTTTAGTTTTATTATGATAACACTCCCCCCAACCTTTGCTTACACAAGCCATGGCTAACCGAATCCTTCGGGTGCCGTCCAACAATCACATACCATGGAGGAGTGTCTATTTAGGTTAATTAATTTGGGACTGGGAATCCCATTGCCAGCTCTTTTTGCAAAATTATTGGATAAGCGGATGTGCCACTAGTCCATGATGAAAGTCCGTCAAAAGTAAATGACAAGGTTGAAAGTTAAACACCACATACTTCCTCATGAGCTATGAAACATTAACACAAATTGAGAAGCATTTTGAAGGTTTTAAAGGTAGCGCATGAGAATTTACTTGGAATGGTTTGAAATGCCATGCATAGGTATTTATGGTGGACACTTTGGAACAACTTGGTTTTCAGGTGTTTGGAAGCACGAGCAGCGTTCCCGCTCATTACAAGTGAAGGCTAGCAATAGACTAGGGAGCGACAAATCAAGAGAGCAGTAACTATCATAATCTTGCTTGCGGCAAAATAAATTAACGGAGGCATAAAAGTGATACAAGAACTCTGAAGCAATATAAATCATTGAGGCTTAATTGACTTTTATTCAGTCATATGCATGCGTGAGCATGTGCCAAGTCGATATAAATGAATTATTCAGAGGAGGATACCATAATGTCATACCTACTTATGAATAAAACAATGCAAGCAAACATCCATGACATGCTACTCATATTAATAAATTGGAGCTAAACATGAGAGATCATGAACTACTAGACTTTCTCAAATGACATATACCTCACATGAACCAACTAAGCATGCTCACATGGATGAGTATATGTACAAAAATGAAAACAAATAGAGTTCATACCAGCCTCTCACCACAATCCAATTGTCGTAGATCGTCATTATTGCCTTTCACTTGTGTAGCTTGGATAATATGAAATGAAAACCACACTCCAGCCACCGAAGACCATTGAACTCATGATGAACTTTACAAACCAAAGAAGAACAGCAAATATTTTTGGTGTTTTCGAATTAGAAACAAGAACAAAAGGAAACAAACAAACAAAGCAAAATCTTTTTGGGTTTTCTTGTAGCAAACCAACGATAGCAAATAAAGCGAAACAAATTCAAGAAACCAAAGTAAACAAATGGTGAAGAGAAACAACAGAAATATTTTTGGTCTTTTTGTGTTTTGGGAAAGAAACAAAACAAAAACAAGAAATAGCAAACTAGAAGACTCACATAAACACAAAGCAGCAGAAATTCGTTAAACTTGACAGCAGTATAGTACTCGATTTTTAATAAATTCTTCCACTACTCAAATCGAAAAGTGTTCAGCTAATGAAAGTTTGATAACAACCTGGGGAACATGCACAAAAATTGGCTTCGCAAAATACTGTTCTGGCTATTTTTGAGAATTTTTTCGGTAACAGTCCAGAATCTGTTTTCAGACAGCACTTCCCCAAATATCATCTCCCTCTCATTGGAAAACCACTCAAACAAACTAAACAAGTATATACAAGTATCCAAAAATCATAATATGCAGAGAATGAGTGATGCCGGTATACCTCCCCCCAAGCTTAGGCTTTTGTCCTAAGTGGAGTTCAACCCCAGCGAGGGTCGCTGTTCCTCGCCGGTGGATAATGCATGGCGTAATCATAGTAAGGTTCCTGTGCAGAAGAAAAGCGTGGAGGCTCGACATGCCCAACATGATGATGCGAGGAACTTGCTGCATCGGATGATGAATCGAGGTGTTCCTCGGCCTCCTCCGTGTTGTCTCTTGCATGATGGCCTCCTCCCTCTATGTGTGCATTCAGTGCACCTTCTGTGACTGACCAATCCTCCCTGGAATCAAGGTTAAATAGAACAGGCGCAGGCAATCTTACTAGTTTTTCAGTTTTCTTAGTTATTCTCCAAACTTTCTTATGAAATGTCATCTTGTAGAACAGGTTACCCAAATTAGATGAATCAGAAACAAATTCATGTTTAATCATAGAGACTATGTCAAGTTTTTCTATGGAAAGTTGAATATCAAGATGATGAGGTTCTACATTATGCAAAGCTAGTAAACGAGAGGCGATGAGACCTCCGCAAATTCCACCTTTCTCACGGTTAGTAGCAAGTCTATAGGCTATCAATGCCCCCAAATTATAAGTCCTACTACCTTGCAGTGCAGCAGCTAGAAAAGCTAAATCCTGGATAGATAGTTTACCACCACTCTTTCTAGCAAGAACGCATTTAGTAATGAAATAAGCAAAGTAGCGGATAGCTGGGAGTTGAATGCTAGTAATTTTACCACCATCCTCTGAGAAACTCCTTCCATGACAAATCATCTCGAAGAGACTTAAGAGCTCTCGCGGCGATCCCCTTATCTTCTCGCACGATCCCCATTGCGGTACTCTAATTGCTGTACAAAAATCATTGAATGGCAAGTTGATAGTTTTATTATAAATCTTATACTGAACCATGGGGTTAGATCGCGACCAATTGAACTTAAAATCCTACACAACAGACATAGTCAATTTTGCATATTGGCATGGTTCTCCTTCAACAAAATCATTCAATCCTGCACGAGAAATTAGATTCTGAACGTCTTCCAGTATTCCTGCGCTTCTCATGAAATCTGTGCACGGGTAGTAAGAGGGGTATACTCCCTCTTCGCGGTTCACTCTCATGACTTGTTGCACCTCCAATTCTTGTTGGTTTAGTTGATATCTATTCCCCTCCATTTTCTAAATTTTTTCAACAAACAATATAAAATTTGATTTGGTGACATATAATCAAGGGGAACTACTATAGGAACTTGCTAGAGTACTAATCATGCATCAAAACTAGTTTATACAACTTAGAACAAGCATGCAAGCTCACTAAACATGTTACCTACATCAGCAAAATATTCAAAATATACTCAACCAAACAAAATTCTACTTGGATGATCGGAGGAGTCACATACCGGAGAGCAAATGTGCCAAATTTCAGACAGAAATCTGGGCTGAGCAAAGAGATCGAAAAATCCTGAGCTCTTGAGCAAAAACGCGAGTGAGAGGAAGCTGGTGTCGATTTTTTCGGGAGAGAGAAGAGTCTGGGAGGAAGAGATGCTGAAGTGGGGTAAAGGGGGGCCCACACGCCAGGGTGGCGCGCCCCCCTTCCAGGCCGCGCCGGCCTGTGGGGTGCCACCCTGGGGTGCCCCACAGGTCATCGTCTGGTGCTCCCAGGTGCATTTTCGAAAAATAGGACCAACGGTATAATTTTTGTGAATTTTTGAAAACTTTGAAAAATGCACATTTCTGGGTATTAAATTTATTATTACTGGCCAGGAAATTTTTTGAAATCTCTAATTAACTAAGGAACTTTGCAAATCAAAAGTGCTAAAGCAAGTAAAACAAGTGGAGGGAGAAAGAGATGTTGTTTACCTCCTCTATGCACATAAAAAGTATTTGTTAACAAGGTTGATCAAGTCTTGCCACCAAATAAATTTTACATAGCATATGAAGAAATAAACCTCAAATCAATCATGTTACCTTGAATTGTATTGATATGGATCCAATCATAAGATTTTGATAACCTTCTTTAGGCTCATATATAGGACAATCAATAGTTCCAACTTTGATAGTTCTCACATTAGAAATAGTATTGACTCCACATACTTTATCAATCCTCTTGGGGAAATAGACGGTATGCTCCTTATCATCAACATTGAAAGTAACCTTTCCTTTATTGCAATCAATAACAGCCCCTGCGGTGTTAAGAAAAGGTCTCCCAAGAATAATAGACATATTATCATCTTCAGGCATTTCCAACACAACAAAATCAGTTAATATCAAGCAGTTATTAGTAACTTGAACAGGAACATCCTCACATATACCAACAGGAATAGCAGTAGATTTATCAGCCATTTGCAAAGATATATCAGTAGGTATCAACTTATCTAAATAAAGTCTCTTATAAAGAGAAAAAGGCATAACACTAACACCGGCTCCCAAGTCACATAGAGCAGTTTTAACATAATTATTCTTAATAGAACAAGGAATAGTAGGTATACCTAGGTCGCCCAACTTCTTTGGAACTTTGCCATTAAAAGAGTAATTAGCAAGCATAGTGGAAATCTCCTCATTGGGGATTTTCCTTTTGTTAGTAACAATATCTTTCATATACTTTGAATAAGGAGGCAATTTAATAGCATCAGTCAAAGAGATTTGCAAGAATAAAGGTTTCATCCAATCGCAAAATTTATTATAGTGTTCTTCTTCCTTTGATTTTAATTTCTTAGCAGGAAAAGGCATTTGCTTTTGCACCCAAGGTTCTTTTTCATTACCATGTTTCTTAGCAATAAAATCTTCTTTAGTATACTTTTCATTTTTATCATGCTTTTCAGGTTCATCTTCAACTTCTTCTTTATCAGAAGCATCATTCTTATCATTATCATTATCATTATCATGTTCATTACCACTTTCAGTTTCAGCATCGGAAATAGAAATGCTATTAGGATCATTAACAGGTTCAGAGGATTCTACAACATTTTTATGTTTCTTCTTCTTTTTCTTCTTAGAAGGAGCACTAGGTTCAATTCGTTGAGAATCTTGTTCAATTCTTTTGGGATGCCCTTCAGGATATAGAGGATCTTGGGTAGAGACACCACCTCTAGTTGTTACTTCATAAGCATGTTTCTCTTTAGAATTATTTTTTAGCAAGTCACTTTGCACTTTAGTGAGTTGATCAATTTGAGTTTGAATCATTTGAAAATGTTTAACAAGCATCTTAACATCATTGGAGGTTCTCTCCACAATATCATGCAAATTACTAATAGCTTGAGAATTTTCCATCAGATGATTCTCTACTCTCATATTAAAATTTTCTTGCTTAACAATATAATTATCAAACTCATCTAAGCATTGCGCAGGAGGTTTTGAATACGGAATATCTTCCCTAGTAAAGCGTTGAAGGGAGTTTACCTCAATCAAGGATGAAGGGGGAATTATCTCACATATATCTTCTATGGGAGGTAGATTCTTCACATCTTCGGATTTAATACCTTTCTCCTTGAGAGACTTCTTAGCTTCCCTCATATCTTCATCATTCAATTCAATTAAACCCCTCTTCTTCAATATTGGCGTTGGAGTTGGTTCAGGTGTATTCCAATCATCATGATTCCGGCTTATTTTAGCCAATAATTCTTCAGCTTCGTCTGGAGTTCTTTTCCTAAAAACACAACCAGCACAACTATCCAAATATGCTCTAGATTCAATGGTTAGTCCACTATAAAATATATCAAGTAGATCGTTCTTTTCTAAATCATGTCCAGGTCGAGCTCTGATAAGAGAATAAAATCTTGCCCATGCCGCAGGCAATTTCTCTTCATCTCCCTGGTCAAACCTATAAATTCTCTGCAAAGCAATATGTTGAGCACTAGCAGGAAAATATTTTCGAAAGAAAACATCACGCAAATCAGTTGGACTTTTAATAGAACTAGGAGGCAAATTATTATACCAAGTTTTAGCATCATCCTTTAATGAGAAAGGAAATTTTTTAATGACAAAGTAAGTACGCATCTTGTCATCATCAGAAAACAAGCTACTCATAGAAGAAAGTTCATTCATATGTTCTACAGCACTTTCTTTTTCAGTACCACAAAAGGGTGCTTTCTCTACAATAGCTATATGAGATAGATCAAGAGAAAAATCATAATCTTTATCCTTAATGCATATAGGAGATGTGGCAAATTCAGGATTAGGAGATAGCTTATGTCTAACAGTATATTGTGTAAGAAACTTTTTAATGTTTCTTGCATCGTGATAACATTGCATCTATTAATTAAATCATCATTAAGCTCCACATAATCTTCATCAGGATCATCACTAGAACAATCAAGTTCAGGTGAACTAACAGGTGTAGTGGCATTTTCATCAGGAGTTTCAGCATTTTCAATTTGTCTAGACCTAGCAATTGTAGTATCTAGAAAGGATCCCAATGAACCACTATCATCAAGCACAGCAGAAACATTATCAATATTATGAGAGTTTTCAGATTCAGCAGAAGTACCACCAAACGAAGCTTGCGGCGGTGAAATAAGTTGACTTATCACAGATGGTGAATCAAGTGTAGCAGAGGTACTCAGAGTTGTACCTTTTCTTGTAGTGGATGGTAATATGGCGACTTTAGAATCGCGAGGTTTACCCATGATGGAGAATTTGCAGCGAACAATATCAATCCAAGTGAACTTCCAAATAAAGCTATGCTCCCCGGCAACGGCGCCGTAAAACTTGATCTTGATGACCCACAAGTATAGGGGATCGCATCAGTCTTCGCGGGTAGTATAACCCAATTTATTGATTCGACACAAGGGGAGACAAAGAACACTTGGAAGCCTTAACAGCGGAGTTGTCAATTCAGCTGCACCTGGAAACAGACTTGCTCGCAAGAGTTTATCAGTAGTAACAGTTTTATAGCAGTAGCAGTAGTGAAGTAACGAGCAGAGTAACAGAGACAGCAGTAGTGATTATAGTAAACAGCAGGATTAAAATACTGTAGGCACGGGGACGGATGACGGGCGTTGCATGGATGAGAGAAACTCATGTAACAATCATAGCAGGGCATTTGCAGATAATAATAAAACGGTGTCCAAGTACAAAGCAATCAATAGGCATGTGTTCCAATTATAGTCGTACGTGCTCGCAATGAGAAACTTGCACAACATCTTTTGTCCTACCAGCCGGTGGCAGCCGGGCCTCAAGGGAATCTACTGGATATTAAGGTACTCCTTTTAATAGAGTACCGGAGCAAAGCATTAACACTTCGTGAACACATGTGATCCTCACATCACTACCATCCCCTCCGGTTGTCCCGATTCTTGTCACTACGGGGCCATTGGTTCCGGACAGTGACATGTGTATACAACTTGCAGGTAAGACCATAAACAATGAATATCATGATGAAACAATAACATGTTCAGATCTGAGATCATGGCACTCGGGCCCTAGTGACAAGCATTAAGCATAACAAGTTGCAACAATATCATCAAAGTACCAATTACGGACACTAGGCACTATGCCCTAACAATCTTATGCTATTACATGACCAATCTCATCCAATCCCTACCATCCCCTTCGGCCTACAGCGGGGGAATTACTCACACATGGATGGGGGAAGCATGGCTGGTTGATGGAGAGGCGTCGGTGATGATGATGGCGATGATCTCCTCCAATTCCCCGTCCCGACGGAGTGCCAGAACGGAGACTTCTGGCTCCCGAGACGGAGTTTCGCGATGTGGCGGCGTTCTGGAGGCTTTCTGGCGACTTCGACTTCTCCCCGTGCGTTTTTAGGTCGAAGGCAATATATAGTCTGAAGGAGGGCGTCGGAGGCTGGCCGAGGGGGCCACACCACATGGCCGCGCTGGCCCCCCCTGGGCCGCGCCGCCCTATGGTGTGGGGCCCTCGGGCCTCCACCTGGCTTGTCCTTCTGGCTCCGCCAATATTCTGTGAAAATAGGGCCTTCTGCATAAATTCCGAGGATTTTCCTGAAAGTTGGATTTCTGCACAAAAACGAGACACCAGAACAGTTCTGCTGAAAACAGCGTTAGTCCTTGTTAGTTGCATCCAAAATACACAAATTAGAGGCAAAACAATAGCAAAAGTGTTCGGGAAAGTAGATACGTTTTGGACGTATCAATCAACGCCCAGGATCTTATTTTTCCACGAAGCTTCCAGAACACCGAAAGGGAAACGAAGTGGGGCGACGAGGCGACGCCACGCTAGGGCACCGCGGCCCAGGTCCTGGCTGCGCGGCCCTACTGTGTGGGTCCCTCGTGTCGCCCCTAAACCTACCTCTTCGCCTATAAGAAGCCTTCGTCGCGAATACCCCAGGATCGAGAGCCACAATACGGAAAACCTTCCAGAGACGCCGCCGCCGCCAATCCCATCTCGGGGGATTCAGGAGATCGCCTCTGACACCCTGCCGGAGAGGGGAATCATCTCCCGGAGGACTCTTCACCGCCATGGTCGCCTCCGGAGTGATGAGTGAGTAGTTCACCCCTGGACTATGGGTCCATAGCAGTAGCTAGATGGTCGTCTTCTCCTAATTGTGCTATCATTGTTGGATCTTGTGAGCTGCCTAACATGATCAAGATCATCTATTTGTAATGCTACATGTTGTGTTTGTTGGGATCCGATGAATATTGAATGCTATGTTATGTTGATTATCAATCTATCATCTATGTGTTGTTTATGATCTTGCATGCTCTCCGTTATAAGTAGAGGCTCTGGCCAAATCGTTACTTGTAACTCCAAGAGGGAGTATTTATGCTCGATAGTGGGTTCATGCCTCCATTAAATGCAGGACAAGGTGAGAAAGTTCTAAGGTTGTGGATGTGCTGTTGCCACTAGGGATAAAACATCAATGCTATGTCTAAGGATGTATTTGTTGATTACATTACGCACCATACTTAATGCAATTGTCTATTGTTTGCAACTTAATACTGGAAGGGGTTCAGATGATAACCTGAAGGTGGACTTTTTAGGAATAGATGCATGCTGGATAGCGGTCTATGTACTTTGTCGTAATTCCCAATTGAATTTCACACTACTCATCATAACATGTATGTGAATTGTCATGCTATCTTTATTTGTTAATTGCCCAACTGTAATTTGTTCACCCAACATGCTATTTATCTTATGGGAGAGACACCACTAGTGAACTGTGGACCCCGGTCCATTCTTTTATATGAATACAATCTACTGCAATACTCGTTCTACTGTTCTCTGCAAATATCATCATCCACAATATACATCTAATCCTTTGTTACAACAAGCCGGTGAGATTGACAACCTCACTGTTAAGTTGGGGCAAAGTACTTTGGTTGTGTTGTGCAGGTTCCACATTGGCGCCGGAATCCCTGGTGTTGCGCCGCACTACACTCCGCCGCCATCAACCTTCAACGTGCTTCTTGGCTCCTACTGGTTCGATAACCTTGGTTTCTTACTGAGGGAAAAACTTGCCGCTGTACGCATCATACCTTCCTCTTGGGGTTCCCAACGGACGTGTGCTTTACTGTCACAAGCAACACTCCCCGCCTTCCTCTTGTTCGCCAAACCCCCTTCCCCTCCTCGATTTGGCCCTCCATCGCCGGAATTTGACCGGAGTCCGCCGCGCCAGTACCTCAGCAACGCCGACGATTGGCGTCGTCCCCGGAGCTCCCACGACCACCGTTGAGTCCGCCGTCGTCTGTAACCTCGACCTGCATCAACACCGCCGCTCGCCGGAGTCCCTGCTCGCCGTCGACCCCCTAGCCTCGCCGCGCCCGTAAGCTCTTCTCGTCGGAGGAGACGACAATCGTGCGCCGCACGATCTCATTTTAATCCAACGGCCATCTCTCCCCCGTACCGATTCGGGTTTAAAATCTCACTGACGCCTGGGTCCGACCGTCAGACGGCCCGCTAAGCGCAAACCACAGTTGGGCCGGCCTGTTAGGTTTTTCCCGCGCGGGCCCACCAATTTGAAATTGCTTTAAAACAAATCTGTTAAAATACAAACTGGTGTCCTTTTTAAATTCAAATAGTTTCAAATCCACTGCACCAAATTCAATGAATTTTATATTTTTGGAAAGCTTATGAAAAGCTCTATCCAACCACACTGGCCTCACTTTGAAATCTTTTGTAGAATTAATGTGAAAAAAATAACAAATCAGAGACTTTTACAACTTCAAATAATTCTTAAAAATCAACCAAAATTGATATTGAGTTGATTTGAACTCTCATAGCTCACATTTCACTTACACTAATTGTTTATGCAAAAAGATGGCAGGGTTACTTTGAGTGATCATGGCCCAAATTTAATAAAGGACTATATGGCTATTTTAGTTAGTTGATATTGTCCAAAACTATTATGCAAATCATATGAAGTGTTGTACTTCATTTAAATCTTGTCCCAAGTACTTTCATATGAATTTTTAACCCCTGGTCAAATACTCTCACATGAAATACTTGGTGATTTTAAATCATAATAAGCATTGCTAAATAGTATGAGGTATTCTACCTCATTTAAACCATTTTCTCAAATGATGATGATGAATGGTTGACTTAGGTCAACATGATTTCATGTATGATTGTTTGAGGAAGTTAAATCTTAAGAAGATTCAATGAGAGGAAATTATTCCTCAAGAACTAAATGGAAACTATCATTTACATATATAATGAGAGGAAATTATTTCTCTAACCGTAAGTAAGAAAACCCTAGATTAATTCTTGGTAGCAATGCTAAGTGATGATGCTAGATCATTTGGAGTGGGCCATTAAGGCTAATTAAGGCTACTTAAGTATTGTTTGGTGATTGTATCCTCGTATTCGTGTATAGACGCTAGTACCGGAGAATACCAGAAAGAGGAAGGATTCTACCCAGAAGAAGAAGAGAACTTTGACCACCTCAACAACCAAGGCAAGCTAACACCTTTGCAAGCTCTATGGTTGCAAGCTAATATTCTTGCAAAGTGCAAAGCCCTTTGGGGCAAGGCACCATTAGTCTTACCTTTCTTACCACATACCCATCCCAAGTTTGTACCATACAAGTTTTTACTTGTTTATTTAAACAGTTACTTTTATAGTTAACTTTGGTCTAAGTTAAGAGTATCACTAGAGTAGCAAAGTTAGTCTCAAAGCTAGCCAAGCAAGATAGCACCCCTCATGATTAGTGCTAGTGCTAAATATTAAAACTTGACTACTCTAGATGGGAACATGTGACTTGAACTGAATTTGAAACCTTGGAATGAGGAGTCATTCCATTGAATGATTTTTGAAGGTGAATATGACTTGGAGAAGATGGTGATTTTTTGATAAAACTGATATTGGTTTGGATGCGATACCTTTCCAATTTTTGAGTACTCCCACAATACCTGATTATGGGTAGGGCTTAACTGGAAATTTATGCATCTTAGTATGGGTTCCCTCTGAACACACATCATAGGGGTTATGCTTGAGGCTGCCTCCGTTGTTGAGAAATGATGTGAATTGAGGTGAATTGTACGACCAAGCCCTGTGCAGTTCCAAGGTTGACAGTTGGTCTTCACTGGGAGGCCAAGCTTATGGGGAGAGGTGCTCATACTAGGGTTTGTAAGTGAAAGGTTATGGTTGATGATCCGCGTAGTGTGTTACGATGATTCGGGGAAATCCCGACGGATAAAATCAAATGTTGTGGCACAAGTGTGCAACCTCTGCAGAGTGTAAACCTATTCGAATAGCCGTGTCCACGGTTACAGATGGTTGGAAAGGCCATACAGTTTCCGGTGTCAGATTCTTGAAAATGTTGGTGAAATGAATGGTGAATGGTGACTTGTGGTGAATCACATCTTGAGTTGTGGGAATGAAACTAATGTTCCCACTTGAGTTAGTGAGCACTTGAATAAGTCTTTTCTCAAATACTTGTGAACTAAAATTGGCTTTATGCAAATAAACAAGAGCTTAACACCCCTTACTAGAATTGTTAGCACTTACACTAGTATTAGTTTGCGAGTACTTTAAAGTACTCACGGCTGTGTCCCTGGCTATTCAAATGGCCAGACTATGAAGAGGAGCAGAACTACCAAGATGACGGCAACCAAGATGTCTACGACAACTAGGGAATCTTCTGACGTCAGACGTTGGCCTGTGGACTGATGTCTACGGGTGCTTCTATTCTTGTAGACAGTGTTGGGCCTCCAAGAGCAGAGGTTTGTAGAACAGCAGCAAGTTTCCCTTAAGTGGATCACCCAAGGTTTATCAAACTCAGGGAGGAAGAGGTCGAAGATATCCCTCTCGTGCAACCCTGCAACCACAAAGCAAGAAGTCTCTTGTGTCCCCAACACACCTAATAGGTGCACTAGTTCGGTGAAGAGATAGTGAAATACAGGTGGTATGAATGTATATGAGCAGCAGCAACGACACCAGAAAAGTGCTTTGCTGTCCAGGACTGGCATGTGGTTGATGGTGGTAATATTGCGAACAGTACAGATGCAGTAGAACAGTAAACAAGCAGCGATAGCAGTATTTAGCAACAAGGCCTAGGGATCATACTTTCACTAGTGGACACTCTCAACATTGATCACATAACAGAATAAATAGATAGATGCTAGACTCTACACTCTCTTGTTGGATGATGAACACCACTAACTGTGTAGGATTACACGAACCCTCAATGCCGGAGTTAACAAGCTCCACAATATTCGATGTTCATATTTAAATAACCTTAGAGTGCAAGATAGATCAACATAACCAAATAGATCACATCAATACCATCATAGTAATAGTTAACTTCATAATCTTCAAGAGATCACAATCATAAACTACGCCAAGTACTACATGATGCACACACTGTCCACATTACATCATGCAGGAGGAATAGAGTACTTTAATAACATCACTAGAGTAGCACATAGACGAATAGTGATACAAAACTCATATGAATCTCAATCATGTAAGGCAGCTCATGAGATCATTGTATTGAAGTACATAGGAGATAGATTAACCACATAGCTACCGGTACAGCCCCGAGCCTCGATGGAGAACTACTCCCTCCTCATGGGAGACAGCAGCGTTGATGAAGATGGCGGTGGAGATGGCAGCGGTGTCGATGGAGAAGCCTTCCGGGGGCACTTCCCCGTCCCGGCGGCGTGTCGGAACAGAGACTCCTGTCCCCCAGATCTTGGCTTCGCGATGGCGGTGGCTCTGGATGGTTTCTCGTACCGTGGCTTTTCCGTATCGAAGATTTAGGTCAGGGACCTTTATATAGGCGAAGAGGCGGAGTCGGAGGGTCAACGAGGCGACGACACAACAGGGGGGCGCGGGCCCCCCTTGGCCGCGCCATGGTGTCATCTGGTGGCCCTGTGGCCCCTGTCTGGCGACTCTCGGGTGTTCTGGAAGCTTCGTCCAATTCTAAGACTCTGGGCGTTGATTTCGTCCAATTCCGAGAATATTTCCTTACTAGGATTTCTGAAACCAAAAACAACAGAAAACAGGAACTGGCCCTTCGGCATCTCGTCAATAGGTTAGTTCCGAAAAACGCATAAATATGACATAAAGTATGCATAAAACATGTAGATATCATCAATAATGTGGCATGGAACATAAGAAATTATCGATACGTCAGAGACGTATCAGCATCCCCAAGCTTAGTTTCTGCTCGTCCCGAGCAGGTAAACGATAACAAAGATAATTTCTGGAGTGACATGCCATCATAACCTTGATCATACTATTGTAAGCACATGTAATGAATGCAGCGATCAAAACAATGGTAAATGACATGATTAAACAAATGAATCATAAAGCAAAGACTTTTCATGAATAATACTTTCAAGACAAGCATCAATAAGACTTGCATAAGAGTTACTCATAAAGCAATAAATTCAAAGTAAAGGCATTGAAGCAACACAAAGGAAGATTAAGTTTCAGCGGTTGCTTTCAACTTGCGACATGTATATCTCATGGATAGTTGTCGATGCAAAGCAATATAACAAGTGCAATATGCAAGCATGTAAGAATCAATGCACAGTTAACACAAGTGTTTGCTTCTTAAGATAGAAGGAAGTAGGTAAACTGACTCAACATAAAAGTAGAAGAATGGCCCTTCGACGAGGGAAGCATTGATTGCTATATTTGTGCTAGAGCTTTGGTTTTGAAAGCAAGAAACAATTTTGTCAACGGTAGTAATAAAGCATATGCATCATGTAAATTATATCCTACAAGTTGCAAGTCTCATGCATAGTATACTAATAGTGCCCGCACCTTGTCCTAATTAGCTCGGATTACCTGGATTATCATCGCAATGCACATGTTTTAACCAAGTGTCACAAAGGGGTACCTCTATGCCGCCTGTACAAAGGTCTAAGGAGAAAGCTCGCATCGGATTTCTCGCTATTGATTATTCTCAACTTAGACATCCATACCGAGACAACATAGACAACAGATAATGGACTCCTCTTATATGCATAAGCATGTAGCAACAATTAATTTTCTCATATGAGATTGAGGATATTTGTCCAAAACTGAAACTTCCACCATGGATCATGGCTTTAGTTAGCAGCCCAATGTTCTTCTCTAATAGTATGCATGCTCAAACCATTCAACTCATGGTAAATCTCCCTTACTTCAGACAAGACGGACATGCATAGCAACTCACATGATATTCAACAAAGAGTAGTTGATGGCGTCCCCAGGAACATGGTTATCGCACAACAAGCAACTTAATAAGAGATAAAGTGCATAAGTACATATTCAATACCACAATAGTTTTTAAGCTATTTGTCCCATGAGCTATATATTGCAAAGACAAAGAATGGAAATTTAAAGGTAGCACTCAAGAAATTTACTTTGGAATGGCGGATAAATACCATGTAGTAGGTAGGTATGGTGGACACAAATGGCATAGTGGTTGGCTCAAGGATTTTGGATGCATGAGAAGTATTCCCTCTCGATACAAGGTTTAGGCTAGCAAGGCTATTTGAAACAAACACAAGGATGAACCGGTGCAGCAAAACTCACATAAAAGACATATTGTAAATATTATAAGACTCTACACCGTCTTCCTTGTTGTTCAAACTCTTTACTAGAAATTATCTAGACCTTAGAGAGACCAATTATGCAAACCAAATTTTAGCAAGCTCTATGTATTTCTTCATTAATAGGTGCAAAGTATATGATGCAAGAGCTTAAACATGAGCACAACAATTTCCAAGTATCAAATTATCCAAGACATTTTACCAATTACTACATGTAGCATTTTCCGATTCCAACCATATAACAATTTAACGAAGCAGTTTCAACCTTCGCCATGAAAATTAAAAGCTAAGAACACGTGTGTTCATATGAACCAGCGGAGCGTGTCTCTATCCCACACAAGCATTTATTCAAACAAAAACAAAAACGAAAGCAAACAGACGCTCCAAGTAAAGTACATAAGATGTGGCCGAATAAAAATATAGTTTCAAGAGAAGGAACCTGATAATTTGTCGATGAAGAAGGGGATGCCTTGGGCATCCCCAAGCTTAGACGCTTGAGTCTTCTTGATATATGCAGGGGTGAACCACCGGGGCATCCCCAAGCTTAGAGCTTTCACTCTCCTTGATCATGTTGTATCATCTCCCTCTCTTGACCCTTGAAAACTTCCTCCACACCAAACTCAAAACAACTCATTAGAGGGTTAGTGCATAATCAAAAACTCACATGTTCAGAGGTGACACATTCATTCTTAACACTTCTGGACATTGCTCAAAGCTACTGGAAGTTAATGGAACAAAGAAATCCATCCCACATAGCAAAAGAAGCAATGCGAAATAAAAGGCAGAATCTATCAAAACAGAACAGTCTGTAAAGACGAATTTTATTGAGGCACCAGACTTGCTCAAATGAAAATGCTCAAATTGAATGAAAGTTGCGTACATATCTGAGGATCACTCACGTAAATTTTCATAATTTTCTGAGTTTCCTACAGAGAATTAGGCCCAGATTCGTGACAGCAAGAAATCTGTTTCTGCGCAGTAATCCTAATCTAGTATGAACCTTACTATCAAAGACTTTACTTGGCACAACAATGCAATAAAATAAGATAAGGAGAGGTTGCTACAGTAGTAACAACTTCCAAGACTCAAATATAAAACAAAGTACTGTAGTAAAATAAACACATGGGTTATCTCCCAAGAAGTTCTTTCTTTATAGCCATTAAGATGGGCTCAACAGTTTTAATGATGCACTCGCAAGAAATAGTAGTTGAAGCAAAAGAGAGCATCAAGAAGCAAATTCAAAACACATTTAAGCCTAACATGCTTCCTATGCATAGGAATCTTGTAAATAAACAAATTCAAGAAGCATAATGCAACAAGCATAGAAAGATAGAACAAGTGTAGCTTCAAAAATTTCAGCACATAGAGAGGTGTTTTAGTAACATGAAAATTTCTACAACCATATTTTCCTCTCTCATAATAATAGCCAGTAGCATCATGAGCAAACTCAACAATATAACTATCAAATGAAACACTCTTATCATGAGTCTCATGCATAAAATTATTACTCTCCACATAAGCATAGTCAATTTTATTAGTTGTAGTGGGAGCAAATTCAACAAAGTAGCTATCAAATATAGGAGGCATATTGTAATCATAATCAAATTTATCCTCCATAACAGGTGGCAACAAAAGACTACTATCATTATAATCATCATATATAGGAGGCAAAGTATCATCAAAAAAAAAATTCTCCTCAATGCCCGGGGGACTAAAAAGATCATGCTCATCAAAGCCAGCTTCTCCAAGCTTAGAATTTTCCATATCATTAGCAACAATAGTGTTCAATGTGTTCATGCTAATATGTTCCATGGGTTTTTTAATTTTCGGATCAAACCATCCATGTCTTAAATCAGGAAATAGAGTAAGAAGCTCATTGTTGTCCATTATGCCTTACTAGTGTAAAACAAGAAACAAAAAGATGCAATTGCAGGATCTAAAGGAAATAGCTTCGAGCACACACACAATGGCGCCAGAAAAGTACTGTTACCTGGAACCAGAGTATGAGTGCCTTTTACCTTTCCTCCCCGGCAACGGCGCCAGAAAAGTGCTTGATGTCTACGGGTGCTTCTATTCTTGTAGACAGTGTTGGGCCTCCAAGAGCAGAGGTTTGTAGAACAGCAGCAAGTTTCCCTTAAGTGGATCACCCAAGGTTTATCGAACTCAGGGAGGAAGAGGTCGAAGATATCCCTCTCATGTAACCCTGCAACCACAAAGCAAGAAGTCTCTTGTGTCCCCAACACACCTAATAGGTGCACTAGTTCGGCGAAGAGATAGTGAAATACAGGTGGTATGAATGTATATGAGCAGCAGCAACGGCACCAGAAAAGTGCTTTGCTGTCCAGGACTGGCGTGTGGTTGATGGTGGTAATATTTCGAACAGTACAAATGCAGTAGAACAGTAAACAAGCAGCGATAGCAGTATTTAGGAACAAGGCCTAGGGATCATACTTTCACTAGTGGACACTCTCAACATTGATCACATAACAGAATAAATAGATAGATGCTAGACTCTACACTCTCTTGTTGGATGATGAACACCACTAACTGTGTAGGATTACACGAACCCTCAATGCCGGAGTTAACAAGCTCCACAATATTCGATGTTCATATTTAAATAACCTTAGAGTGCAAGATAGATCAACATAACCAAATAGATCACATCAATACCATCATAGTAATAGTTAACTTCATAATCTTCAAGAGATCACAATCATAAACTACGCCAAGTACTACATGATGCACACACTGTCCACATTACATCATGCAGGAGGAATAGAGTACTTTAATAACATCACTAGAGTAGCACATAGACGAATAGTGATACAAAACTCATATGAATCTCAATCATGTAAGGCAGCTCATGATATCATTGTATTGAAGTACATAGGAGAGAGATTAACCACATAGCTACCGGTACAGCCCCGAGCCTCGATGGAGAACTACTCCCTCCTCATGGGAGACAGCAGCGTTGATGAAGATGGCGGTGGAGATGGCAGCGGTGTCGATGGAGAAGCCTTCCGGGCGCACTTCCCCGTCCCGGCGGCGTGCCGGAACAGAGACTCCTGTCCCCCAGATCTTGGCTTCGCGATGGCGGCGGCTCTGGATGGTTTCTCGTACCGTGGCTTTTCCATATCGAAGATTTAGGTCAGAGACCTTTATATAGGCGAAGAGGCAGAGTCGGAGGGTCAACGAGGTGACGACACAACAGGGGGGGCGCGGGCCCCCCCTTGGCCGCGCTAGGGTGTCATCTGGTGGCCCTGTGGCCCCTCTCTGGTGACTCTCGGGTGTTCTGGAAGCTTCGTCCAATTCTAAGACTCTGGGCGTTGATTTCGTCCAATTCCGAGAATATTTCCTTACTAGGATTTCTGAAACCAAAAACAGCAGAAAACAGGAACTGGCCCTTCGGCATCTCGTCAATAGGTTAGTTCCGGAAAACGCATAAATATGACATAAAGTATGCATAAAACATGTAGATATCATCAATAATGTGGCATGGAACATAAGAAATTATCGATACGTCGGAGACGTATCATGGACTAGAAGAGTCCATTTTATTTACGCTTCCGCTTTGAACTATGTGTGTTGATCAATAGATCAACTATTTGTGTAATAGGGATCATGTGATCTGAATTTGAAAGATGACTATGGTATGTAATGAATGATGACTTATGATATTCAACTGTTATGTCTCGCAACAACAATATTCCTGGGATTGCGATGAATGGCATAACAGGAATCTGGACCTAAAAATCCGGGTCTTGACAGTGCGGATGCTAACCCGAAGGTGGACTTTTTAGGCATAGATGCATGCTTGATGGCGGTCTATGTTATTTGTCGTAATGCCCTAAGTAAATCTCATAGTAGTCATCATGATATGTATGTGCATTGTTATGCCCTCTCTATTTGTCAATTGCCCAACTGTAGTTTGTTTACCCAACATGTTATTTATCTTATTGGAGAGACACCATGATACGTCTCCGACGTATCGATAATTTCTTATGTTCCATGCCACATTATTGATGTTATCTACATGTTTTATGCACACTTTATGTCATATTCGTGCATTTTCTGGAACTAACCTATTAACAAGATGCCGAAGAGCCAGTTGCTGTTTTCTGCTGTTTTTGGTTTCAGAAATCCTAGTAACGAAATATTCTCGGAATCGGACGAAATCAACGCCCAGGTTCCTATTTTCACCAGAAGCATCCAGAACACCCGGGAAGGACCAGAGGGGGGGCACTGGGCCCCCAGACCATAGGCCGGCGCGGCCCAGGCCCTGGCCGCACCGCCCTATGGTGTCGTCGCCCCTTCGACCCTCCTGCGCCGCCTCTTCGCCTATTTAAAGCCTCCGTCGCGAAAACCCTGATACGTTCGATGAAACCCACAGAAACCTTCCAGAGCCGCCACCATCGCGAGGCCAAGATCTGGGGGACAGGAGTCTCTGTTCCGGCAAGCCGCCGGAACGGGGAAGTGCCCCCGGAAGGCTCCTCCATCGACACCACCGCCATCTTCATCAACGCTGCTGTCTCCCATGAGGAGGGAGTAGTTCTCCATCGAGGCTCGGGGCTGTACCGGTAGCTATGTGGTTCATCTCTCTCCTATGTACTTCAATACAATAATCTCATGAGCTGCCTTACATGATTGAGATTCATATGATGATGCTTGTAATCTAGATGTCATTATGCTAGTCAAGTGAGTTTTACTTATGTGATCTCCGGAGACTCCTTGTCCCACGTGTGTAAAGGTGACAGTGTGTGCACCGTGTGGGTCTCTTAGGCTATATTTCACAGAATACTTATTCACTGATGAATGGCATAGTGAGGTGCTTATTTATATCTCTTTATGATTGCAATGTGTTTGTATCACAATTTATCTATGTGCTACTCTAGCAATGTTATTAAAGTAGTTTTATTCCTCCTGCACGGTGTAAAGGTGACAGTGTGTGCATCCGTGTTAGTACTTGGTTTATGCTATGATCATGATCTCTTGTAGATTGCGAAGTTAACTATTGCTATGATAGTATTGATGTGATCTATTCCTCCTACATATGCATGAAGGTGACAGTGTGCATGCTATGTTAGTACTTGGTTAGTCGAATTGATCTATCTTACACTCTAAGGTTACTTAAATATGAACATTGAATTGTGGAGCTTGTTAACTCCGGCATTGAGGGTTCGTGTAATCCTACGCAATGTGTTCATCATCCAACAAGAGTGTAGAGTATGCATTTATCTATTCTGTTATGTGATCAATGTTGAGAGTGTCCACTAGTGAAAGTGTAATCCCTAGGCCTTGTTCCTAAATACTGCTATCGCTGCTTGTTTACTGTTTTATTGCGTTACTACTGCTGCAATATTACCACCATCAACTACACGCCAGCAAGCTATTTTCTGGCACCATTGCTACTGCTCATATATATTATACCACCTGTATTTCACTATCTCTTCGCCGAACTAGTGCACCTATTAGGTGTGTTGGGGACACAAGAGACTTCTTGCTTTGTGGTTGCAGGGTTGCATGAGAGGGATATCTTTGACCTCTTCCTCCCTGAGTTCGATAAACCTTGGGTGATCCACTTAAGGGAAAACTTGCTGCTGTTCTACAAACCTCTGCTCTTGGAGGCCCAACACTGTCTACAGGAAAAGGAGGGAAGTAGACATCAAGCTATTTTCCGGCGCCGTTGCGGGGAGGAAAGGTAAAAGGTACTCACACTCCGGATCTCGGCTACTAAGCTATTTTCCGGCGCCGTAAGTACTCGAAGCTATTTCCTTTAGATCCTGCAATTGCAACTTTTTGTTTCTTGTTTACACTAGTTTGGCATAATGGACAACAGTGAGCTTCTTATTCTATTTCCTGATTTAAGACATGGATGGTTTGATCCGAAAATTTAAAAACCCATGGAACATGTTAGTATGAACACTTTGAATACCATTGTTGCTAATGCTATGGAAAATTCTAAGCTTGGGGAAGCTGGTTTTGATGAGCATGATCTTTTTAGTCCCCCAAGAATTGAGGAGAAAATTTACTTTGATGATACTATGCCTCCTATATTTGATGATGAGAATAATAATGATAGCTACTTTGTTGGATTTGCTCCCACTACAACTAATAAAATTGATTATGCTTATGTGGAGAGTAATAATTTTATGCATGAGACTCATGATAAGAATGCTTTATGTGATGGTTATATTGTTGAGTTTTCTCATGACACTACTGAAAGTTATTATGAGAGAGGAAAATATGGTTGTAGAAATTTTCATGTTACTAAAACACCTCTCTATGTGCTGAAATTTTTGAAGCTACACTTGTTTTATCTTCCTATGCTTGTTACTTTGCCCTTCATGAACTTGTTTATTTACAAGATTCCTATGCATAGGAAGCATGTTAGACTTAAATGTGTTTTGAATTTGCCTCTTGATGCTCTCTTTTGCTTCAAATATTATTTCTTGCGAGTGCATCATTTAAACTGCTGAGCCCATCTTAATGGCTATAAAGAAAGAACTTCTCGGGAGATAACCCATGTGTTATTTTGCTACAGTACTTTGTTTTTTTTGTGTCTTGGAAGTTGTTTACTACTGTAGCAACCTCTCCTTATCTTAGTTTTGTGTTTTGTTGTGCCAAGTGAAGCCTCTAATCGAAGGTTGATACTAGATTTGGATTTCTGCGCAGAAACAGATTTCTATCTGTCACGAATCTGGGCTGTTTTCTCTGTAGGTAACTCAGAAAAATATGCCAATTTACGTGCGTGTTCCTCAGATATGTACGCAACTTTCATTTGTTTTGAGTTTTCTGATCTGAGCAACGGAAGTATTTATTAAAAATTCGTCTTTACGGACTGTTCTGTTTTGATAGATTCTGCCTTTTATTTCGCATTGCTTCTTTCGCTGTGTTGGGTGGATTTCTTTGTTCCATTACCTTCCAGTAGCTTTGAGCAATGTCCAGAAGTGTTAAGAATGATTGTGTCACCTCTGAACATGTGAGTTTTTGATTATGTACTAACCCCTCTAATGAAGTTTATGAGAAGTTTGGTGTGAAGGAAGTTTTCAAGGGTCAAGAGAGGAGGATGATATACTATGATCAAGAAGAGTGAAAGCTCTAAGCTTGGGGATGCCCCGGTGGTTCACCCCTGCATATATCAAGAAGACTCAAGCGTCTAAGCTTGGGGATGCCCAAGGCATCCCCTTCTTCATCGACAACATTATCAGGTTCCTCCCCTGAAACTATATTTTTATTCCATCACATCTTATGTGCTTTGCTTGGAGCGTCTGTTTGTTTTTGTTTTTGTTTGTGTTTGAATAAATTGGATTACATCATGCTTGTGTGGGAGAGAGACACGCTCCGCTGGTTCGTATGAACACATGTGTTCTTAGCTTTTAATTTTCATGGCGAAGGTTGAAACTGCTTCGTTAAATTGTTATATGGTTGGAATTGGAAAATGATACATGTAGTAATTGCTAAAATGTCTTGGATAATGTGATACTTGGCAATTGTTGTGCTCATGTTTAAGCTCTTGGATCATATACTTTGCACCCATTAATGAAGAAATACATAGAGCATGCTAAAATTTGGTTTGCATATTTGGTCTCTCTAAGGTCTAGATAATTTCTAGTATTGAGTTTGAACAACAAGGAAGACGGTGTAGAGTCTTATAATATTTACAATATGTCTTTTATGTGAGTTTTGCTGCACCGCTTCATCCTTGTGTTTGTTTCAAATAGCCTTGCTAGCCTAAACCTTGTATCGAGAGGGAATACTTCTCATGCATCCAAAATACTTGAGCCAACCACTATGCCATTTGTGTCCACCATACCTACCTACTACATGGTATTTTCCGCCATTCCAAAGTAAATTGCTTGAGTGCTACCTTTAAAATTCCATCATTCACCTTTGCAATATATAGCTCATGGGACAAATAGCTTAAAAACTATTGTGGTATTGAATATGTACTTATGCACTTTATCTCTTATTAAGTTGCTTGTTGTGCGATAACCATGTTCACTGGGGACGCCATCAACTACTCTTTGTTGAATTTCATGTGAGTTGCTATGCATGTTCGTCTTGTCTGAAGTAAGAGCGATCTACCACCTTATGGTTAAGCATGCATATTGTTAGAGAAGAACATTGGGCCGCTAACTAAAGCCATGATCCATGGTGGAAGTTTCAGTTTTGGACATATATCCTCAATCTCATATGAGAAAATTATTAATTGTTGTTACATGCTTATGCATAAAAGAGGAGTCCATTATCTGTTGTCTATGTTGTCCCGGTATGGATGTCTAAGTTGAGAATAATCAATAGCGAGAAATCCAATGCGAGCTTTCTCCTTAGACCTTTGTACAGGCGGCATAGAGGTACCCCTTTGTGACACTTGGTTAAAACATGTGCATTGCGATGATCCGGTAGTCCAAGCTAATTAGGACAAGGTGCGGGCACTATTAGTATACTATGCATGAGGCTTACAACTTGTAAGATATAATTTACATGATACATATGCTTTATTACTACCGTTGACAAAATTGTTTCATGTTTTCAAAATCAAAGCTCTAGCACAAATATAGCAATCGATGCTTTTCCTCTATGGAGGACCATTCTTTTACTTTCATTGTTGAGTCAGTTCACCTATTTCTCTCCACCTCAAGAAGCAAATACTTGTGTGAACTGTGCATTGATTCCTACATATTTGCTTATTGCACTTATTATATTACTCTATGTTGACAATATCCATGAGATATACATGTTACAAGTTGAAAGCAACCGCTGAAACTTAATTTTCCTTTGTGTTGCTTCAATGCTTTTACTATGAATTATTGCTTTATGAGTTAACTCTTATGCAAGACTTATTGATGCTTGTCTTGAAGTGCTATTCATGAAAAGTCTTTGCTATATGATTCACTTGTTTACTCATGTCATATACATTGTTTTGATCGCTGCATTCACTACATATGCTTTACAAATAGTATGATCAAGTTTATGATGGCATGTCACTCCAGAAATTATCTTTGTTATCGCTTTTACTCGCTTCGGGACGAGCAGAACTAAGCTTGGGGATGCTGATACGTCTCCGACGTATCGATAATTTCTTATGTTCCATGCCACATTATTGATGTTATCTACATGTTTTATGCACACTTTATGTCATATTCGTGCATTTTCTGGAACTAACCTATTAACAAGATGCCGAAGAGCCAGTTGCTGTTTTCTGCTGTTTTTGGTTTCAGAAATCCTAGTAACGAAATATTCTCGGAATCGGACGAAATCAACGCCCAGGTTCCTATTTTCACCAGAAGCATCCAGAACACCCGGGAAGGACCAGAGGGGGGGCACTGGGCCCCCAGACCATAGGCCGGCGCGGCCCAGGCCCTGGCCGCGCCGCCCTATGGTGTCGTCGCCCCTTCGACCCTCCTGCGCCGCCTCTTCGCCTATTTAAAGCCTCCGTCGCGAAAACCCTGATACGTTCGACGAAACCCACAGAAACCTTCCAGAGCCGCCGCCATCGCGAGGCCAAGATCTGGGGGACAGGAGTCTCTATTCCGGCAAGCCGCCGGAACGGGGAAGTGCCCCCGGAAGGCTCCTCCATCGACACCACCGCCATCTTCATCAACGCTGCTGTCTCCCATGAGGAGGGAGTAGTTCTCCATCGAGGCTCGGGGCTGTACCGGTAGCTATGTGGTTCATCTCTCTCCTATGTACTTCAATACAATAATCTCATGAGCTGCCTTACATGATTGAGATTCATATGATGATGCTTGTAATCTAGATGTCATTATGCTAGTCAAGTGAGTTTTACTTATGTGATCTCCGGAGACTCCTTGTCCCACGTGTGTAAAGGTGACAGTGTGTGCACCGTGTGGGTCTCTTAGGCTATATTTCACAGAATACTTATTCACTGATGAATGGCATAGTGAGGTGCTTATTTATATCTCTTTATGATTGCAATGTGTTTGTATCACAATTTATCTATGTGCTACTCTAGCAATGTTATTAAAGTAGTTTTATTCCTCCTGCAAGGTGTAAAGGTGACAGTGTGTGCATCCGTGTTAGTACTTGGTTTATGCTATGATCATGATCTCTTGTAGATTGCGAAGTTAACTATTGCTATGATAGTATTGATGTGATCTATTCCTCCTACATATGCATGAAGGTGACAGTGTGCATGCTATGTTAGTACTTGGTTAGTCGAATTGATCTATCTTACACTCTAAGGTTACTTAAATGTGAACATTGAATTGTGGAGCTTGTTAACTCCGGCATTGAGGGTTCGTGTAATCCTACGCAATGTGTTCATCATCCAACAAGAGTGTAGAGTATGCATTTATCTATTCTGTTATGTGATCAATGTTGAGAGTGTCCACTAGTGAAAGTGTAATCCCTAGGCCTTGTTCCTAAATACTGCTATCGCTGCTTGTTTACTGTTTTACTGCGTTACTACTGCTGCAATATTACCACCATCAACTACACGCCAGCAAGCTATTTTCTGGCACCATTGCTACTGCTCATATATATTCATACCACCTGTATTTCACTATCTCTTCGCCGAACTAGTGCACCTATTAGGTGTGTTGGGGACACAAGAGACTTCTTGCTTTGTGGTTGCAGGGTTGCATGAGAGGGATATCTTTGACCTCTTCCTCCCTGAGTTCGATAAACCTTGGGTGATCCACTTAAGGGAAAACTTGCTGCTGTTCTACAAACCTCTGCTCTTGGAGGCCCAACACTGTCTACAGGAAAAGGAGGGGAAGTAGACATCAAGCTATTTTCTCGGCGCCGTTGCCGGGGAGGAAAGGTAAAAGGTACTCACACTCCGGATCTCGGCTACTAAGCTATTTTCCGGCGCCGTAAGTACTCGAAGCTATTTCCTTTAGATCCTGCAATTGCAACTTTTTGTTTCTTGTTTACACTAGTTTGGCATAATGGACAACAGTGAGCTTCTTATTCTATTTCCTGATTTAAGACATGGATGGTTTGATCCGAAAATTAAAAAACCCATGGAACATGTTAGTATGAACACTTTGAATACCATTGTTGCTAATGCTATGGAAAATTCTAAGCTTGGGGAAGCTGGTTTTGATGAGCATGATCTTTTTAGTCCCCCAAGAATTGAGGAGAAAATTTACTTTGATGATACTATGCCTCCTATATTTGATGATGAGAATAATAATGATAGCTACTTTGTTGGATTTGCTCCCACTACAACTAATAAAATTGATTATGCTTATGTGGAGAGTAATAATTTTATGCATGAGACTCATGATAAGAATGCTTTATGTGATGGTTATATTGTTGAGTTTTCTCATGACACTACTGAAAGTTATTATGAGAGAGGAAAATATGGTTGTAGAAATTTTCATGTTACTAAAACACCTCTCTATGTGCTGAAATTTTTGAAGCTACACTTGTTTTATCTTCCTATGCTTGTTACTTTGCCCTTCATGAACTTGTTTATTTACAAGATTCCTATGCATAGGAAGCATGTTAGACTTAAATGTGTTTTGAATTTGCCTCTTGATGCTCTCTTTTGCTTCAAATATTATTTCTTGCGAGTGCATCATTTAAACTGCTGAGCCCATCTTAATGGCTATAAAGAAAGAACTTCTCGGAGATAACCCATGTGTTATTTTGCTACAGTACTTTGTTTTTTTTGTGTCTTGGAAGTTGTTTACTACTGTAGCAACCTCTCCTTATCTTAGTTTTGTGTTTTGTTGTGCCAAGTGAAGCCTCTAATCGAAGGTTGATACTAGATTTGGATTTCTGCGCAGAAACAGATTTCTATCTGTCACGAATCTGGGCTGTTTTCTCTGTAGGTAACTCAGAAAAATATGCCAATTTACGTGCGTGTTCCTCAGATATGTACGCAACTTTCATTTGTTTTGAGTTTTCTGATCTGAGCAACGGAAGTATTTATTAAAAATTCGTCTTTACGGACTGTTCTGTTTTGATAGATTCTGCCTTTTATTTCGCATTGCTTCTTTCGCTGTGTTGGGTGGATTTCTTTGTTCCATTACCTTCCAGTAGCTTTGAGCAATGTCCAGAAGTGTTAAGAATGATTGTGTCACCTCTGAACATGTGAGTTTTTGATTATGTACTAACCCCTCTAATGAAGTTTATGAGAAGTTTGGTGTGAAGGAAGTTTTCAAGGGTCAAGAGAGGAGGATGATATACTATGATCAAGAAGAGTGAAAGCTCTAAGCTTGGGGATGCCCCGGTGGTTCACCCCTGCATATATCAAGAAGACTCAAGCGTCTAAGCTTGGGGATGCCCAAGGCATCCCCTTCTTCATCGACAACATTATCGGGTTCCTCCCCTGAAACTATATTTTTATTCCATCACATCTTATGTGCTTTGCTTGGAGCGTCTGTTTGTTTTTGTTTTTGTTTGTGTTTGAATAAATTGGATTACATCATGCTTGTGTGGGAGAGAGACACGCTCCGCTGGTTCGTATGAACACATGTGTTCTTAGCTTTTAATTTTCATGGCGAAGGTTGAAACTGCTTCGTTAAATTGTTATATGGTTGGAATTGGAAAATGATACATGTAGTAATTGCTAAAATGTCTTGGATAATGTGATACTTGGCAATTGTTGTGCTCATGTTTAAGCTCTTGGATCATATACTTTGCACCCATTAATGAAGAAATACATAGAGCATGCTAAAATTTGGTTTGCATATTTGGTCTCTCTAAGGTCTAGATAATTTCTAGTATTGAGTTTGAACAACAAGGAAGACGGTGTAGAGTCTTATAATATTTACAATATGTCTTTTATGTGAGTTTTGCTGCACCGCTTCATCCTTGTGTTTGTTTCAAATAGCCTTGCTAGCCTAAACCTTGTATCGAGAGGGAATACTTCTCATGCATCCAAAATACTTGAGCCAACCACTATGCCATTTGTGTCCACCATACCTACCTACTACATGGTATTTTCCGCCATTCCAAAGTAAATTGCTTGAGTGCTACCTTTAAAATTCCATCATTCACCTTTGCAATATATAGCTCATGGGACAAATAGCTTAAAAACTATTGTGGTATTGAATATGTACTTATGCACTTTATCTCTTATTAAGTTGCTTGTTGTGCGATAACCATGTTCACTGGGGACGCCATCAACTACTCTTTGTTGAATTTCATGTGAGTTGCTATGCATGTTCGTCTTGTCTGAAGTAAGAGCGATCTACCACCTTATGGTTAAGCATGCATATTGTTAGAGAAGAACATTGGGCCGCTAACTAAAGCCATAATCCATGGTGGAAGTTTCAGTTTTGGACATATATCCTCAATCTCATATGAGAAAATTATTAATTGTTGTTACATGCTTATGCATAAAAGAGGAGTCCATTATCTGTTGTCTATGTTGTCCCGGTATGGATGTCTAAGTTGAGAATAATCAATAGCGAGAAATCCAATGCGAGCTTTCTCCTTAGACCTTTGTACAGGCGGCATAGAGGTACCCCTTTGTGACACTTGGTTAAAACATGTGCATTGCGATGATCCGGTAGTCCAAGCTAATTAGGACAAGGTGCGGGCACTATTAGTATACTATGCATGAGGCTTACAACTTGTAAGATATAATTTACATGATACATATGCTTTATTACTACCGTTGACAAAATTGTTTCATGTTTTCAAAATCAAAGCTCTAGCACAAATATAGCAATCGATGCTTTTCCTCTATGGAGGACCATTCTTTTACTTTCATTGTTGAGTCAGTTCACCTATTTCTCTCCACCTCAAGAAGCAAATACTTGTGTGAACTGTGCATTGATTCCTACATATTTGCTTATTGCACTTATTATATTACTCTATGTTGACAATATCCATGAGATATACATGTTACAAGTTGAAAGCAACCGCTGAAACTTAATTTTCCTTTGTGTTGCTTCAATGCTTTTACTATGAATTATTGCTTTATGAGTTAACTCTTATGCAAGACTTATTGATGCTTGTCTTGAAGTGCTATTCATGAAAAGTCTTTGCTATATGATTCACTTGTTTACTCATGTCATATACATTGTTTTGATCGCTGCATTCACTACATATGCTTTACAAATAGTATGATCAAGTTTATGATGGCATGTCACTCCAGAAATTATCTTTGTTATCGTTTTACCTGCTCGGGACGAGCAGAACTAAGCTTGGGGATGCTGATACGTCTCCGACGTATCGATAATTTCTTATGTTCCATGCCACATTATTGATGTTATCTACATGTTTTATGCACACTTTATGTCATATTCGTGCATTTTCTGGAACTAACCTATTAACAAGATGCCGAAGAGCCAGTTGCTGTTTTCTGCTGTTTTTGGTTTCAGAAATCCTAGTAACGAAATATTCTCGGAATCGGACGAAATCAACGCCCAGGTTCCTATTTTCACCAGAAGCATCCGTAACACCCGGAAGGACCAGAGGGGGGGCACTGGGCCCCCAGACCATAGGCCGGCGCGGCCCAGGCCCTGGCCGCGCCGCCCTATGGTGTCGTCGCCCCTTCGACCCTCCTGCGCCGCCTCTTCGCCTATTTAAAGCCTCCGTCGCGAAAACCCTGATACGTTCGACGAAACCCACAGAAACCTTCCAGAGCCGCCGCCATCGCGAGGCCAAGATCTGGGGGACAGGAGTCTCTATTCCGGCAAGCCGCCGGAACGGGGAAGTGCCCCCGGAAGGCTCCTCCATCGACACCACCGCCATCTTCATCAACGCTGCTGTCTCCCATGAGGAGGGAGTAGTTCTCCATCGAGGCTCGGGGCTGTACCGGTAGCTATGTGGTTCATCTCTCTCCTATGTACTTCAATACAATAATCTCATGAGCTGCCTTACATGATCGAGATTCATATGATGATGCTTGTAATCTAGATGTCATTATGCTAGTCAAGTGAGTTTTACTTATGTGATCTCCGGAGACTCCTTGTCCCACGTGTGTAAAGGTGACAGTGTGTGCACCGTGTGGGTCTCTTAGGCTATATTTCACAGAATACTTATTCACTGATGAATGGCATAGTGAGGTGCTTATTTATATCTCTTTATGATTGCAATGTGTTTGTATCACAATTTATCTATGTGCTACTCTAGCAATGTTATTAAAGTAGTTTTATTCCTCCTGCAAGGTGTAAAGGTGACAGTGTGTGCATCCGTGTTAGTACTTGGTTTATGCTATGATCATGATCTCTTGTAGATTGCGAAGTTAACTATTGCTATGATAGTATTGATGTGATCTATTCCTCCTACATATGCATGAAGGTGACAGTGTGCATGCTATGTTAGTACTTGGTTAGTCGAATTGATCTATCTTACACTCTAAGGTTACTTAAATGTGAACATTGAATTGTGGAGCTTGTTAACTCCGGCATTGAGGGTTCGTGTAATCCTACGCAATGTGTTCATCATCCAACAAGAGTGTAGAGTATGCATTTATCTATTCTGTTATGTGATCAATGTTGAGAGTGTCCACTAGTGAAAGTGTAATCCCTAGGCCTTGTTCCTAAATACTGCTATCGCTGCTTGTTTACTGTTTTACTGCGTTACTACTGCTGCAATATTACCACCATCAACTACACGCCAGCAAGCTATTTTCTGGCACCATTGCTACTGCTCATATATATTCATACCACCTGTATTTCACTATCTCTTCGCCGAACTAGTGCACCTATTAGGTGTGTTGGGGACACAAGAGACTTCTTGCTTTGTGGTTGCAGGGTTGCATGAGAGGGATATCTTTGACCTCTTCCTCCCTGAGTTCGATAAACCTTGGGTGATCCACTTAAGGGAAAACTTGCTGCTGTTCTACAAACCTCTGCTCTTGGAGGCCCAACACTGTCTACAGGAAAAGGAGGGGGAAGTAGACATCAAGCTATTTTCTGGCGCCGTTGCCGGGGAGGAAAGGTAAAAGGTACTCACACTCCGGATCTCGGCTACTAAGCTATTTTCCGGCGCCGTAAGTACTCGAAGCTATTTCCTTTAGATCCTGCAATTGCAACTTTTTGTTTCTTGTTTACACTAGTTTGGCATAATGGACAACAGTGAGCTTCTTATTCTATTTCCTGATTTAAGACATGGATGGTTTGATCCGAAAATTAAAAAACCCATGGAACATGTTAGTATGAACACTTTGAATACCATTGTTGCTAATGCTATGGAAAATTCTAAGCTTGGGGAAGCTGGTTTTGATGAGCATGATCTTTTTAGTCCCCCAAGAATTGAGGAGAAAATTTACTTTGATGATACTATGCCTCCTATATTTGATGATGAGAATAATAATGATAGCTACTTTGTTGGATTTGCTCCCACTACAACTAATAAAATTGATTATGCTTATGTGGAGAGTAATAATTTTATGCATGAGACTCATGATAAGAATGCTTTATGTGATGGTTATATTGTTGAGTTTTCTCATGACACTACTGAAAGTTATTATGAGAGAGGAAAATATGGTTGTAGAAATTTTCATGTTACTAAAACACCTCTCTATGTGCTGAAATTTTTGAAGCTACACTTGTTTTATCTTCCTATGCTTGTTACTTTGCCCTTCATGAACTTGTTTATTTACAAGATTCCTATGCATAGGAAGCATGTTAGACTTAAATGTGTTTTGAATTTGCCTCTTGATGCTCTCTTTTGCTTCAAATATTATTTCTTGCGAGTGCATCATTTAAACTGCTGAGCCCATCTTAATGGCTATAAAGAAAGAACTTCTCGGGAGATAACCCATGTGTTATTTTGCTACAGTACTTTGTTTTTTTTGTGTCTTGGAAGTTGTTTACTACTGTAGCAACCTCTCCTTATCTTAGTTTTGTGTTTTGTTGTGCCAAGTGAAGCCTCTAATCGAAGGTTGATACTAGATTTGGATTTCTGCGCAGAAACAGATTTCTATCTGTCACGAATCTGGGCTGTTTTCTCTGTAGGTAACTCAGAAAAATATGCCAATTTACGTGCGTGTTCCTCAGATATGTACGCAACTTTCATTTGTTTTGAGTTTTCTGATCTGAGCAACGGAAGTATTTATTAAAAATTCGTCTTTACGGACTGTTCTGTTTTGATAGATTCTGCCTTTTATTTCGCATTGCTTCTTTCGCTGTGTTGGGTGGATTTCTTTGTTCCATTACCTTCCAGTAGCTTTGAGCAATGTCCAGAAGTGTTAAGAATGATTGTGTCACCTCTGAACATGTGAGTTTTTGATTATGTACTAACCCCTCTAATGAAGTTTATGAGAAGTTTGGTGTGAAGGAAGTTTTCAAGGGTCAAGAGAGGAGGATGATATACTATGATCAAGAAGAGTGAAAGCTCTAAGCTTGGGGATGCCCCGGTGGTTCACCCCTGCATATATCAAGAAGACTCAAGCGTCTAAGCTTGGGGATGCCCAAGGCATCCCCTTCTTCATCGACAACATTATCAGGTTCCTCCCTGAAACTATATTTTTATTCCATCACATCTTATGTGCTTTGCTTGGAGCGTCTGTTTGTTTTTGTTTTTGTTTGTGTTTGAATAAATTGGATTACATCATGCTTGTGTGGGAGAGAGACACGCTCCGCTGGTTCGTATGAACACATGTGTTCTTAGCTTTTAATTTTCATGGCGAAGGTTGAAACTGCTTCGTTAAATTGTTATATGGTTGGAATTGGAAAATGATACATGTAGTAATTGCTAAAATGTCTTGGATAATGTGATACTTGGCAATTGTTGTGCTCATGTTTAAGCTCTTGGATCATATACTTTGCACCCATTAATGAAGAAATACATAGAGCATGCTAAAATTTGGTTTGCATATTTGGTCTCTCTAAGGTCTAGATAATTTCTAGTATTGAGTTTGAACAACAAGGAAGATGGTGTAGAGTCTTATAATATTTACAATATGTCTTTTATGTGAGTTTTGCTGCACCGCTTCATCCTTGTGTTTGTTTCAAATAGCCTTGCTAGCCTAAACCTTGTATCGAGAGGGAATACTTCTCATGCATCCAAAATACTTGAGCCAACCACTATGCCATTTGTGTCCACCATACCTACCTACTACATGGTATTTTCCGCCATTCCAAAGTAAATTGCTTGAGTGCTACCTTTAAAATTCCATCATTCACCTTTGCAATATATAGCTCATGGGACAAATAGCTTAAAAACTATTGTGGTATTATATGTACTTATGCACTTTATCTCTTATTAAGTTGCTTGTTGTGCGATAACCATGTTCACTGGGGACGCCATCAACTACTCTTTGTTGAATTTCATGTGAGTTGCTATGCATGTTCGTCTTGTCTGAAGTAAGAGCGATCTACCACCTTATGGTTAAGCATGCATATTGTTAGAGAAGAACATTGGGCCGCTAACTAAAGCCATGATCCATGGTGGAAGTTTCAGTTTTGGACATATATCCTCAATCTCATATGAGAAAATTATTAATTGTTGTTACATGCTTATGCATAAAAGAGGAGTCCATTATCTGTTGTCTATGTTGTCCCGGTATGGATGTCTAAGTTGAGAATAATCAATAGCGAGAAATCCAATGCGAGCTTTCTCCTTAGACCTTTGTACAGGCGGCATAGAGGTACCCCTTTGTGACACTTGGTTAAAACATGTGCATTGCGATGATCCGGTAGTCCAAGCTAATTAGGACAAGGTGCGGGCACTATTAGTATACTATGCATGAGGCTTGCAACTTGTAAGATATAATTTACATGATACATATGCTTTATTACTACCGTTGACAAAATTGTTTCATGTTTTCAAAATCAAAGCTCTAGCACAAATATAGCAATCGATGCTTTTCCTCTATGGAGGACCATTCTTTTACTTTCATTGTTGAGTCAGTTCACCTATTTCTCTCCACCTCAAGAAGCAAACACTTGTGTGAACTGTGCATTGATTCCTACATATTTGCTTATTGCACTTATTATATTACTCTATGTTGACAATATCCATGAGATATACATGTTACAAGTTGAAAGCAACCGCTGAAACTTAATTTTCCTTTGTGTTGCTTCAATGCTTTTACTATGAATTATTGCTTTATGAGTTAACTCTTATGCAAGACTTATTGATGCTTGTTTTGAAGTGCTATTCATGAAAAGTCTTTGCTATATGATTCACTTGTTTACTCATGTCATATACATTGTTTTGATCGCTGCATTCACTACATATGCTTTACAAATAGTATGATCAAGTTTATGATGGCATGTCACTCCAGAAATTATCTTTGTTATCGTTTTACCTGCTCGGGACGAGCAGAACTAAGCTTGGGGATGCTGATACGTCTCCGACGTATCGATAATTTCTTATGTTCCATGCCACATTATTGATGTTATCTACATGTTTTATGCACACTTTATGTCATATTCGTGCATTTTCTGGAACTAACCTATTAACAAGATGCCGAAGAGCCAGTTGCTGTTTTCTGCTGTTTTTGGTTTCAGAAATCCTAGTAACGAAATATTCTCGGAATCGGACGAAATCAACGCCCAGGTTCCTATTTTCACCAGAAGCATCCGTAACACCCGGAAGGACCAGAGGGGGCACTGGGCCCCCGGACCATAGGCCGGCGCGGCCTGTGCCCCGGCCGCGCCGCCCTATGGTGTCATCGCCCCTTCGACCCTCCCGCGCCGCCTCTTCGCCTATTTAAAGCCTCCGTCGCGAAAACCCTGATACGTTCGACGAAACCCACAGAAACCTTCCAGAGCCGCCGCCATCGCGAGGCCAAGATCTGGGGGACAGGAGTCTCTGTTCCGGCAAGCCGCCGGAACGGGGAAGTGCCCCCGGAAGGCTCCTCCATCGACACCACCGCCATCTTCATCAACGCTGTTGTCTCCCATGAGGAGGGAGTAGTTCTCCATCGAGGCTCGGGGCTGTACCGGTAGCTATGTGGTTCATCTCTCTCCTATGTACTTCAATACAATAATCTCATGAGCTGCCTTACATGATTGAGATTCATATGATGATGCTTGTAATCTAGATGTCATTATGCTAGTCAAGTGAGTTTTACTTATGTGATCTCCGGAGACTCCTTGTCCCACGTGTGTAAAGGTGACAGTGTGTGCACCGTGTGGGTCTCTTAGGCTATATTTCACAGAATACTTATTCACTGATGAATGGCATAGTGAGGTGCTTATTTATATCTCTTTATGATTGCAATGTGTTTGTATCACAATTTATCTATGTGCTACTCTAGCAATGTTATTAAAGTAGTTTTATTCCTCCTGCACGGTGTAAAGGTGACAGTGTGTGCATCCGTGTTAGTACTTGGTTTATGCTATGATCATGATCTCTTGTAGATTGCGAAGTTAACTATTGCTATGATAGTATTGATGTGATCTATTCCTCCTACATATGCATGAAGGTGACAGTGTGCATGCTATGTTAGTACTTGGTTAGTCGAATTGATCTATCTTACACTCTAAGGTTACTTAAATATGAACATTGAATTGTGGAGCTTGTTAACTCCGGCATTGAGGGTTCGTGTAATCCTACGCAATGTGTTCATCATCCAACAAGAGTGTAGAGTATGCATTTATCTATTCTGTTATGTGATCAATGTTGAGAGTGTCCACTAGTGAAAGTGTAATCCCTAGGCCTTGTTCCTAAATACTGCTATCGCTGCTTGTTTACTGTTTTACTGCGTTACTACTGCTGCAATATTACCACCATCAACTACACGCCAGCAAGCTATTTTCTGGCACCGTTGCTACTGCTCATATATATTCATACCACCTGTATTTCACTATCTCTTCGCCGAACTAGTGCACCTATTAGGTGTGTTGGGGACACAAGAGACTTCTTGCTTTGTGGTTGCAGGGTTGCATGAGAGGGATATCTTTGACCTCTTCCTCCCTGAGTTCGATAAACCTTGGGTGATCCACTTAAGGGAAAACTTGCTGCTGTTCTACAAACCTCTGCTCTTGGAGGCCCAACACTGTCTACAGGAAAAGGAGGGGGAAGTAGACATCACACCACTAGTGAACTATGGACCCCGGTCCATTCTTTTACATCTGAAATACAACCTACTGCAATCATTGTTCTCTTTTGTTTTCTGCAAGCAAACATCATTTTCCACACCATACGTTTAATCCTTTGTTTTCAGCAAGCCGGTGAGATTGACAACCTCATTGTTAAGTTGGGGCAACGTAGTTTGATTGTGTTGTGCAGGTTCCACGTTGGCACTGGAATCCCTGGTGTTGCGCCGCACTACACTCCTTCACCAACAACCTTCACGTGATCTTCATCTCCTACTGGTTCGATAACCTTGGTTTCTTACTGAGGGAAAACTCGCTGTTGTACTCATCATACCTTACTCATGGGGTTCCCAACGGACGTGTGCTTTACCGTCACAAGCAGCTACTTTTCTGGCGCCGTTGCCGGGGAGATCAAGACACGCTGCAAGGGGAGTCTCTCACACCCAATCTCTTTACTTTATTTATTGTCTTGCTTTATTTTATTTTCTGTCTTGTTTGCTTTCTTTATATCAAAAAACACAAAAAAAATAGTTACTTGCATTTAATTTATTTTGTTATCATGTCTAGTCATGTACTTGTTACTCTGTCACCTGAGGAATTGATCTTTACTTTTAAACAAGGGGATGAGGAGAGTTTTAAAGAAGCTTGGTCTAGAATTTTTTATTCTTATGGTAAAACTGAACCTAAAATGACTCTAAGCCTGCTTCTTAGTAACTTCTATTTTGGGCTTATTCTTCGCTATAGATATGCTTTGGATGCTGTAGTGGGAGGAGATTTCCTTCACTGCGATGGGAATCAAGCTTTTAATGCCATAAAAAAATTGGTTGCATCATCTAGCTCAGCTAATAAATTTGATTCATCTCTTGCTAGCATTCATGATAGATTAAACACTTTCGAGAAAAATATATCTATTTTAAAAGAAGGGTATAATCAGATTTGTGAATATTATGATTATGTTCCAGTAAACTTTGAACCTTCAATGTGGGTCCCTACTATTAAGGTTGCTATTTGTGGTGAAACTTATGCCCGTTGTGATATCATGTCTTAGTTTTGCCTTATGCCTAAAAGTATTTATGAATCTTTGAAACTTTGGGGACTTACTGAAGGTGGAGAAGGAATAACTCTTGCTGATAATTCTGTTATAATTCTTAAGGGGATAGCAGAAGGTGTGTTCACAACCTTTCTTGGAAGAACGGTATCCACTGATTATCTCGTTATTGAATGTGTAGGGACAGGACAAATCACACTTGGAAGATCCCTGCTGAAACTCTTGGGAGCAACCATAGATGTGGGAAAAAGACACTCTAAATTTTACCGCTACACCCGGATGCGGTCATGTATTCCCTAGACCAAAGAGTAAGAGGGGTAGGCGTCAAGCCCTTGGTAATAATGTTAATGCTTCTTCTCTTGATGTTACTTGATTTTCACTTTCTGCGCCTAGCTGAAAGGCGTTAAAGAAAAGCGCTTATGGGAGACAACCCATTATTTTATTTCTGTAATTTTTGTTTTATATTTGAGTCAAGGTGCTTTCTACTACTGTAGCAATATCTTTGTATCTTTATTTTCTTGCATTGTTGTGCCAAGTAAAGTCTTTGATAGAAAGTTGATACTAGATTTGGATTTCTGCGTAGAAACAGATTTTTAGCTGTCACGAATTTGAGCTTTTCTATCTGTAAAAAAATCTAAAAATTCTGAAAAAATTCATGAGTTATCCTCAGATATGTACGCAACTTTCATTCAACTAGAGCTTTTCCATCTGAGCATCTTAAGTGCCTCGAAAAAATTCGTCTTTATGGACTATTCTGTTTTTGACAGATTCTACCTTTTATTTCGCATTGCCTCTTTTACTGTGTTTGAGTGGATTTCTTTGCTCCATTAAATCTCAGTAGCCTTGGGTAATGTCCAGAAGTGTTGGAAATGATTGTGTCCTTGCTGAACATGTGAATTTTTGATTATGCACTAACCCTCTAATGAGATTACTTTGAGTTTGGTGTGAATGAAGTTTTCAAGGATCAAGAGAGGAGGATGATATAATATGATCAAGAATAGTGAAAATTCTAAGCTTAGGGATGCCCCCGTGGTTCATCCCTGCATATTTCAAGAAGACTCAAGCGTCTAAGCTTGGCGATGCCCAAGGAATCCCCTTCTTCATCAAACTTATCAGGTTACCTCTAGTGAAACTATATTTTAATTCCGTCACATCTTATGTGCTTTACTTGGAGCGTCTGTGTGCTTTTATTCTCGTTTGTTATTTTAGTTTTCTTAATAAATCGGATTCTAACATGCTTATGTGGGAGAGAGACACGCTCTGCTTTTTCATTTGAACACTTGTGTTCTTCGTTTTATTTTTCATGTTCATGGCGAAAGCTGAAAGCCGCAGGACTTATTGTTATTTGGTTGGAAACAGAAAATGCTTCATGTGGTAGTTGGTATATTGTCTTGAATAATTTGATACTTGGCAATTGTTTTGAGCTCTCAAGAAGATCATGTTTAAGCTCTTGCATCATGTAGTTTAAACCTATTAGTGGAGAACTACCGTAGAGCTTGTTGAAATTTGGTTTGCATGATTGGTCTCTCTAAGGTCTAGATATTTTCTGGTAAAAGTGTTTGAGCAACAAGGAAGATAGTGTAGAGTCTTATAATGCTTGCAATATGTTCTTATGTAAGTTTTGCTGTACCGGTTTATACTTGTGTTTGCTTCAAACAACCTTGCTAGCCAAAGCCTTGTACTTAGAGGGAATGCTTCTCGTGTATCCAAAACCTTGAGCCAAAACCTATGCCATTTGTGTCCACCATAACTACCTACTATGTGGTATTTTTCTGCCATTCCAAGTAAATACTTCATGTGCTACCTTTAAACGATTCAAAACTTTATTACTCCTTATTTGTGTCAATGTTTTATAGCTCATGAGGAAGTATGTGGTGTTTTATCTTTAAATCTTGTTGGGCAGACTTTCACCAATGGACTAGTGGCATATACATCCGCTTATCCAATAATTTTGCAAAAAGAGCTGGCAACGGGGTGCCCAGCCCCAATTAATTAACTTTCATTAATAATTCTCTTCACATGTTTTGCCCTGATTTATCAGTAAGCAACTTAATTTTGCAATAGACACTCCTCCATGGTATGTGAAATGTTGGAAGGCACCCGAGGATTCGGTTAGCCATGGCTTGTGAAAGCAAAAGGTTGGGAGGAGTGTCATCTATAAATAAAACTAAAATACATGTGTAAACAAAAGAGAAGAGGGATGATCTACCTTGCTGGTAGAGTTAACGTCCTTCATGGGAGCCGCTCTTTGAAAGTCTATTTGACAAGCGGGTTAGAGTGCCCACTACCATTCGTTGACAACAACAAACACCTCTCAAAACTTTATTTTTATGCTCTCTATATGATTTTAAAACTTGAAAAGCTCTAGCACATGATTTAATCCCTGCTTCCCTCTACGAAGGGCCTTTCTTTTACTTTATGCTGAGTCAGTTTACCAACTTCTTTCTATCTTAGAAGCAAACACTTGTGTCAACTGTGTGCATTGATTCTTACATGCTTGCTTATTGCACTTATTATATTACTTTGCGTTGACAATTATCCACGAGATATACATGTTGAAAGTTGAAGGCAATTGCTGAAACTTAAATCTTCCTTTGTGTTGCTTCAAAACCTTTTATTAAGAATCTATTGCTTTATGTGTTAACTCTTATGCAAAACTTTTTGATGCTTGTCTTGAAAGTACTATTCATGAAAAGTTTTTGATATACGATTTAGTTGTTTAGTCATTATCTTTTTGTTAGCAAACTATAGACCATTGCTTTGAGTCACTTCATTCATCTCATATGCTTTACAATAGTATTGATCAAGATTATGTTGGTAGCATGTCACTTCAGAAATTATTCTTTTTATCGTTTACCTACTCGAGGGCGAGTAGGAACTAAGCTTGGGGATGCTTGATACGTCTCCAACGTATCTATAATTTCTTATGTTCCATGCTAGTTTTATGACAATACCTACATGTTTTATTCACACTTTATAATGTTTTTATGCATTTTCTGGGACTAACCTATTAACAAGATGCCACAGTGCCAGTTCCTGTTTTCTGCTGTTTTTGATTTCAGAAAAGTTTTTTTACAAATGTTCTCGGAATTGGAAGAAACAAAAGCCCACGGCCCTATTTTCCACGGAGTATTCCAGAAGACCGAAGAGGAGTCGAGGAAGGCCAGCAGGGGCCCCTCTCCATATGGCGGCGCGGGGGGCCCCACTGCCGCGCCGTGACGTGGGGAGGGAGCCCCCTGGCTCCCCCGACGCTGCCCCTTCGCCTATTTATTCCTTCGTTCCCGAAAACCCTAGTACGGAAAGCCAAAATACCAGAACAGTTATAGAGACGCCGCCGCCGTCAACCCTAACTCGGGGGTTCAGAAGATCTCCTCCGGCACCCTGCCGGAGAGGGGAATCATCACCGGAGGGCTCTACATCACCATGCCCCCTCCGGACTGATGCGCGAGTAGTTCATCCTTGGACTACGGGTCCATAGCAGTAGCTAGATGGTTGTCTTCTCCTATTGTGCCATCATGTTTAGATCTTGTGAGCTGCCTATCATGATCAAGATCATCTATTTGTAATGCTACATGTTGTGTTTGTTGGGATCCGATGAATATGGAATACTATGTCAAGTTGATTATTGATCTATCATATATGTGTTGTTTATGATCTTGCATGCTCTCCATTGCTAGTAGAGGCTCTGGCCAAGTTGATACTTGTAACTCCAAGAGGGGGTATTTATGCTAGATAGTGGGTTCATGTCTCCATTGAATCTGGGGATGCTGACAAAGAACCCCTAAGGTTGTGGATGTACTGTTGCCACTAGGGATAAAACATCAATGCTTTGTCTAAGGATATTTGTATTGTTTACATTACGCACAGTACTTAATGCAATTGTCTGTTGCTTGCAACTTAATACTGGAAGGGGTGCGGATGCTAACCCGAAGGTGGAATTTTTAGGCATAGATGCATGCTGGATGGCGGTCTATGTTCTTTGTCGTAATGCCCTAAATAAATCTCATAGTAGTCATCGATATGTATGTGCATTGTTATGCCCTCTATATTTTTCAATTGCCCAACTGTAATTTGTTTACCCAACATGTTATTTATCTTATTGGAGAGACACCACTAGTGAACTGTGGACCCCGGTCCATTCTTTTACATCTGAAATACAACCTACTGCAATCATTGTTCTCTTTTGTTTTCTGCAAGCAAACATCATTTTCCACACCATACGTTTAATCCTTTGTTTTCAGCAAGCCGGTGAGATTGACAACCTCACTGTTAAGTTGGGGCAACGTAGTTTGATTGTCTTGTGCAGGTTCCACGTTGGCACTGGAATCCCTGGTGTTGCGCCGCACTACACTCCTTCACCAACAACCTTCACGTGATCTTCATCTCCTACTGGTTCGATAACCTTGGTTTCTTACTGAGGGAAAACTCGCTGCTGTACTGATCATACCTTCCTCTTGGGGTTCCCAACGGACGTGTGCTTTACCGTCACAAGCAACGGGGTGTTCGGAGATGGCTGATACGTCTCCAACGTATCTATAATTTCCGATGTTCCATGCTTGTTTTATGACAATACCAACATGTTTTGTTCACACTTTATATCATTTTTATGCGTTTTCTGGAACTAACCTATTGACGAGATGCCGAGAGGCCAGTTGCTGTTTTCTGCTGTTTTTGGTTTCAGAAATCCTAGTAACGAAATATTCTCGGAATCGGACGAAATCAACGCCCAAGTTCCTATTTTCATCGGAAGCATCCAGAACACCCGGGAAGGACAAGAGGGGAGCCCTGGGCTCGGAATCGGACGAAATCAACGCCCAAGTTCCTATTTTCATCGGAAGCATCCAGAACACCCGGGAAGGACAAGAGGGGAGCCCTGGGGGCCCCACACCACACCCCGGCGCGGCCAGGGGGGGGGCCGCGCCCCCCTATAGTGTGGGCCCCCCAGAGACCCTCCGACTCCGATTCTTCGCCTATTTAAGCCGTCGTGACCTAAAACTTCGATACCAATTGACGAAACTCCAGAAAGACTCCAGGGGCGCCGCCACCGTCGCGAAACTCCAATTCGGGGGACAGAAATCTCTGTTCCGGCACCCTGCCGGACGGGGAATTGCCCCCGGAGCCATCTCCACCGCCGTCTTCACCGCCATCTTCATCACCGCTGCTGCTCCCATGAGGAGGGAGTAGTTCTCCATCGAGGCTCGGGGCTGTACCGGTAGCTATGTGGTTAATCTCTCTCCTATGTACCTCAATACAATGATCTCATGAGCTGCTTTACATGATTGAGATTCATATGAGTTTTGTATCACTACTATCTATGTGCTACTCTAGCAATGTTATTAAAGTAGTTCTATTCCTCCTGCACGTGTGTAAAGGTGACAGTGTGTGCACCGTGTTAGTGCTTGGTTTATGCTATGATCATGATCTCTTGTAGATTGCGAAGTTAACTATTGCTATGATAATATTGATGTGATCTATTCCTCCTACATATGCATGAAGGTGACAGTGTGCATGCTATGTTAGTACTTGGTTTAGTCTGTTGATCTATCTTACACTATAAGGTTACTAAAACATGAGCATTATTGTGGAGCTTGTTAACTCTGGCATTGAGGGTTCGTGTAATCCTACGCAATGTGTTCATCATCCAACAAAAGTGTAGAGTATGCATTTATCTGTTCTGTTATGTGATCAATGTTGAGAGAGTGTCCACTAGTGAAAGTCTAATCCCTAGGCCTTGTTCCTAAATACTACTGCGTTACTACTGCTTGTTTACTGTTTCACTGTGTTACTACTGCTGCAATACTACCACCATCAACTACACGCCCGAAAGCTATTTTCTGGCACCGTTGCTACTGCTCATATATATTCATACCACCTGTATTTCACTATCTCTTCGCCGAACTAGTGCACCTATTAGGTGTGTTGGGGACACAAGAGACTTCTTGCTTTGTGGTTGCAGGGTTGCATGAGAGGGATATCTTTGACCTCTTCCACCCTGAGTTCGATAAACCTTGGGTGATCCACTTAAGGGAAAACTTGCTGCTGTTCTACAAACCTCTGCTCTTGGAGGCCCAACACTGTCTACAGGAAAGGAGGGGGAACGTAGACATCAAGCACTTTTCTGGCGCCGTTGCCGGGGAGGAAAGGTAAAAGGTACTCACACTCCGGATCTCGGCTACTAAGCTATTTCCCGCCGTTGTAAGTACTCGAAGCTATTTCCTTTAGATTCTGCAATTGCATCTTTTTGTTTCTTGTTTACACTAGTTAGGCATAATGGAAAACAACAAAAAAATTGGTGAGCTTTTTAGTCTTTTTCCTGATTTAGAATTGTTTGATGCGAAAATTAAAAAACCTATGGAACCTTATTTGCATGCTAGTAGCGATGTTATTAGTATGAATGCAATTACTGCTAATGCTATGAAGAATTCTAAGCTTGGGGAAGCTAGTTTTTGTGATCTTTTTAGCTTCCCATCTTTAGGGGAGAAAATTTGTTCTGATAATGCTTCATCTTCCATATGCGATAACTCTAATGATGCTCCTGATATTTTGAATCCACCTGCTGAAAGTATTCCGTATAAAATACCTATGAAAATTATTGAACGTGTTATGGATAATCACTATAAAGGGGATGGAACTGTCCATCCTAGAGATCATTTACTGTTTTTGCACGAATTATGCGGGTTATTCAAGTGTGCAGGTATCTCTATGGATGAAGTGAGGAAGAAGCTATTCTCTGTTTCGCTGTCTGGTAAAGCGGCGCATTGGTATAAATTGTTGGAGAATAGACATTCTCTTGGTTGGAAGGAAATTGCATCTCTCTTTTATTCTAAATTTTATCCTCCTCATGAAGTGCATATTGATAGGAATTATATTTATAACTTTTATCCTCGTGATGGAGAGAGTATTTCTCAAGCGTGGGGAGATCGAAGTCACTAATGCTCAAATGTCCCATTCATGAGCTCCCCGTAATGTTATTGTTAACAATTTTTATGCGAGGCTTTCAGGACAACACAAGGACTATCTGGACGCGTGTTCGGAGGGATCTTTCACAAGCAAGGAGGTTGAAGCTAGGTGGGATCTTCTTGATCGGATTGAGGACAACGCTGAAGGATGGGAGAACAATGAAGGTAAAGAGTCAGGTATAAATTATGATTATGAATGCATTGAAGCTTTTATGGATACCGATAAATTTCGAAATATGAGTGCTACTTATGGTCTTGACTCTCAAGTTGCTGCAAATCTTTATAAAGCCTTTGCTTCTCATTTTGAATTGCCTAAAAATAATTTTGATAAGTATCATGAACCTTTTAAAGAGGATTGCATGAAGAATGAAATTGTTGTTAATTATTGCAATAAGCATGCTCAAACTCCTAAGAATGCCATTTCCTATAAGCATGTTAATTTTTGTGGAATACATAGACCTTGTGGAATTAATCAAATCAAAGATGAATATTGTATCCATCATGCTAATGAAAAAACTAGAAAGTGGTTTAGGGCTCTAGATGATCTTGGTAAAAAAGTTTGCGCCCTCTATCCTTTTATTTGTGAAGTTTGCCATGAAGTGGGTCATTTTAATTTTCAATGCTCCTCCAATGATAATTTGAACCCAATGAGTGCTGCAAATTTGTATTGTGATGATGAAATTACTCCTAATCAGCATGATGAACTTACTCTATTCTTGGGGTGTGAAGAACTGTCGAGAAAAATCTCTTTGTTACATATGAGTGATCTTGATATTGATGATGTCCTGCATGGGTGTTTTTCTTATTGCATTGATAATAGCCATACAAATACTTACATACAAAATATTTTAGAAGATGACACCTTGCCAAAATATGATAGGACCGCTGTGTGTTTTCAACTAATTAATGAAAAGGAGGGATCCTCCCAAGTTTCTTCTATTGTTTCTGAAAGTAAATCAGGTTATGCGGACAAGCCACCCTTCAAGCCTCTCACTCCTGAAGAAGGGAACGAGGAAAAGGAGAAGGAGAAGAAGAAGAAGGGAACGAAGAAGAAGAATAAGGGGAATAAAAAGAAAGAGGTAACAGCATATCCCCGCGTATATGAGATAACGATAGGTAACCGTAAGTATGTTGCTCCTGATGATTATTGTGATAATGAATCTGAATACGATGATCTTCCTATGCCCTTTACATACATTAGCAATCATGATTTGAATGAGCACACTACTTTTGATATTGCAAATCTCTGGGAAATTAATTCTGAAAATGATGATGATAATGATTGCCATAGTGTCAGTGCTATCCATGCTTCCTCCCATAATGATATAGAAAGCTCTAAGCTTGGGGAAGAGGTGTTTGCAAATCCTTTAGCTACTGGTCATTATGTTCTTGATACATCTCCTTCTAATAACAATAATGGCGTGGACACAGATAAACCGATTGTGAAGGATAACTATTCTATTTCTTATGATGACACTATGCCTCCGATCTCTAATGATTATTATAAAGAATGCTATGATATAGGTTCTAATTATCCTTATGAAACTTGTCATAGTCATGATTGGGTTACCAAAAACAATTCCCTTAATAGGCAACTTGTTTACCATGTTCAAATTCTTGATAATAATCTTGCTCCAATTACTACTAATGAGAATAACTCTTCTTATGCCAAATTTAATGATACTTCTATGCATATGAACCATGATAAGAATGTTTTAAGTGATGGGTATATTGTGGATTTTATCAATGATGCTACTGAAAGTTATTATGAGAGAGGGAAATATGGTTATATGCATCTTAATAATATTAAGTTTCCCCTCTTTATGTTGAGAATCTTGAAGTTACTCGTGTTTTATCCTCTTATGCTTGTCACTTTGTTCTTCATGAATTCATTTGTGTACAAGATTCCTCTTCATAGGAAGCATGTTAGACTTAAATTTGTTTTGAATTTGCCTCTTGAAGCTCTCTTTTGCTTCAAATACTATTTCCCGCGAATGCATCATTAAAACTGCTGAGCCCATCTTAATGGCTATAAAGAAAAGAACTTCTTGGGAGATAACCCATGTGTTCTTTTGCTACAGTACTTTGTTTTGTATTTGTGTCTTGGAAGTTGTTTACTACTGTAGCAACCTCTCCTTATCTTAGTTTTGTGTTTTATTGTGCCAAGTGAAGCCTCTAATCGAAGGTTGATACTAGATTTGGATTTCTGCGCAGAAACAGATTTCTATCTGTCACGAATCTGGGATTTTCTCTCTGTAGAAAAATCAGAAAAATATGCCAATTTACGTGCGTGTTCCTCAGATATGTACGCAACTTTCATTAGTTTTGAGTTTTCTGATCTGAGCAACGGAAGTATTTATTAGAAATTCGTCTTTACGGACTGTTCTGTTTTGACAGATTCTGCCTTTTATTTCGCATTGCCTCTTTTGCTATGTGGGATGGATTTCTTTGTTCCATTAAACTCCAGTAGCTTTGAGCAATGTCCAGAAGTGTTAAGAATGATTGTGTCACCTCTGAACATGTGAGTTTTTGATTATGTACTAACCCCTCTAATGAAGTTTATGAGAAGTTTGGTGTGAAGGAAGTTTTCAAGGGTCAAGAGAGGAGGATGATATACTATGATCAAGAAGAGTGAAAGCTTTAAGCTTGGGGATGCCCCGGTGGTTCACCCCTGCATATATCAAGAAGACTCAAGCGTCTAAGCTTGGGGATGCCCAAGGCATCCCCTTCTTCATCGACAAATTATCAGGTTCCTCCCCTGAAACTATATTTTTATTCCATCACATCTTATGTGCTTTGCTTGGAGCGTCGGTTTGTTTTTGTTTTTTTGTTTTGTTTGAATAAATGCTTGTGTGGGAGAGAGACACGCTCCGCTGGTTCGTATGAACACATGTGTTCTTAGCTTTTTATTTTTCATGGCGAAGGTTGAAACTGCTTCGTTAATTGTTATATGGTTGGAATTGGAAAATGCTACATATAGTAATTGCTATAATGTCTTGGGTAATGTGATACTTGGCAATTGTTGTGCTCTTGTTTAAGCTCTTGCATCATATACTTTGCACCTATTAGTGAAGAAATACATAGAGCTTGTTAAAATTTGGTTTGCATGAGTGGTTTCTCTAGAGTCTAGATATTTTCTAGTGAGCTGTTTGAACAACAAGGAAGACGATGTATAGTCTTATAATGCCTGTAATATGTCTTTTATGTGAGTTTTGCTGTACCGGTTTATACTTGTGTTTGCTTCGAACAACCTTGCTAGCCTAAGCCTTGTATCGAGAGGGAATACTTCTCATGCATCCAAAATCCTTGAGCCAACCACTATGCCATTTGTGTCCACCATACCTACCTACTATGTGGTATTTCCTGCCATTCCAAAGTAAATTGCTTGAGTGCTACCTTTAAACAATTCAAAATTTATCACCTCTGATTGGTGTCAATGTTTTATAGCTCATGAGGAAGTATGTGGTGTTTAGCTTTCAACCTTGTCATTTACTTTTGACGGACTTTCATATGGACTAGTGGCACATCCGCTTATCCAATAATTTTGCAAAAAGAGCTGGCAATGGGATTCCCAGTCCCAAATTAATTAACAAAAATAGACACTCCTCCATGGTATGTGATTGTTGGACGGCACCCGAAGGATTCGGTTAGCCATGGCTTGTGTAAGCAAAGGTTGGGAGGAGTGTCATCATAATAAAACTAAAATAAAAAGGCACTCCTTCATGGTATGAGATTGTTGGCAGGCACCCGAGGATTCGGTTAGCCATGGTTTGTGAAAGAAAGGTTGGAAGGAGTGCCACCCAAAAATAAAATAATTCATGGGAGCCGCTCTTGGAAGTCCGGTTGGCGAGGTAGTTAGTGTACCCATTACCATTCGTTGACAACAACAAACACCTCTCAAAACCTTACTTTTTATGCTCTCTATATGTTTTCAAAACCAAAGCTCTAGCACAAATATAGCAATCGATGCTTTCCTCTTTGAAGGACCATTCTTTTACTTTTTTTGTTGAGTCAGTTCACCTATCTCTCTCTACCTCAAGAAGCAAACATTTGTGTGAACTGTGCATTGATTCTTACATACTTGCTTATAGCATTTGTTATATTGCTCTGCATTGACAACTATCCATGAGATATACATGTTACAAGTTGAAAGCAACCGCTGAAACTTAATCTTCCATTGTGTTGCTTCAATGTCTCTACTATGAATTTATTGCTTTATGAGTAACTCTTATGCAAGACTTATTGATGCTTGTCTCGAAAGTACTATTCATGAAAAGTCTTTGCTATATGATTCAATTGTTTACTCATTGCATTTACATTGTTTCGAATCGCTGCATTCATCTCATATGCTTTACAATGGTATGATTAAGATTATGTTGGTAGCATGTCACCTCAGAAATTATCTTTTATCGTTTACCTACTCGAGGACGAGTAGGAACTAAGCTTGGGGATGCTGATACGTCTCCAACGTATCTATAATTTCCGATGTTCCATGCTTGTTTTATGACAATACCAACATGTTTTGTTCACACTTTATATCATTTTTATGCGTTTTCCGGAACTAACCTATTGACGAGATGCCGAGAGGCCAGTTGCTGTTTTCTGCTGTTTTTGGTTTCAGAAATCCTAGTAACGAAATATTCTCGGAATCGGACGAAATCAACGCCCAAGTTCCTATTTTCATCGGAAGCATCCAGAACACCCGGGAAGGACAAGAGGGGAGCCCTGGGGGCCCCACACCACACCCCGGCGCGGCCAGGGGGGGCCGCGCCCCCCTATAGTGTGGGCCCCCCAGAGACCCTCCGACTCCGATTCTTCGCCTATTTAAGCCGTCGTGACCTAAAACTTCGATACCAATTGACGAAACTCCAGAAAGACTCCAGGGGCGCCGCCACCGTCACGAAACTCCAATTCGGGGGACAGAACTCTCTGTTCCGGCACCCTGCCGGACGGGGAATTGCCCCCGGAGCCATCTCCACCGCCGTCTTCACCGCCATCTTCATCACCGCTGCTGCTCCCATGAGGAGGGAGTAGTTCTCCATCGAGGCTCGGGGCTGTACCGGTAGCTATGTGGTTAATCTCTCTCCTATGTACCTCAATACAATGATCTCATGAGCTGCTTTACATGATTGAGATTCATATGAGTTTTGTATCACTACTATCTATGTGCTACTCTAGCAATGTTATTAAAGTAGTTCTATTCCTCCTGCACGTGTGTAAAGGTGACAGTGTGTGCACCGTGTTAGTGCTTGGTTTATGCTATGATCATGATCTCTTGTAGATTGCGAAGTTAACTATTGCTATGATAATATTGATGTGATCTATTCCTCCTACATATGCATGAAGGTGACAGTGTGCATGCTATGTTAGTACTTGGTTTAGTCTGTTGATCTATCTTACACTATAAGGTTACTAAAACATGAGCATTATTGTGGAGCTTGTTAACTCCGGCATTGAGGGTTCGTGTAATCCTACGCAATGTGTTCATCATCCAACAAAAGTGTAGAGTATGCATTTATCTGTTCTGTTATGTGATCAATGTTGAGAGAGTGTCCACTAGTGAAAGTCTAATCCCTAGGCCTTGTTCCTAAATACTGCTGCGTTACTACTGCTTGTTTACTGTTTCACTGTGTTACTACTGCTGCAATACTACCACCATCAACTACACGCCCGAAAGCTATTTTCTGGCACCGTTGCTACTGCTCATATATATTCATACCACCTGTATTTCACTATCTCTTCGCCGAACTAGTGCACCTATTAGGTGTGTTGGGGACACAAGAGACTTCTTGCTTTGTGGTTGCAGGGTTGCATGAGAGGGATATCTTTGACCTCTTCCTCCCTGAGTTCGATAAACCTTGGGTGATCCACTTAAGGGAAAACTTGCTGCTGTTCTACAAACCTCTGCTCTTGGAGGCCCAACACTGTCTACAGGAAAGGAGGGGGAACGTAGACATCAATGGCACCCAAGACTTCGACGAAGAAGAATAAGACCAGGCCGACACCGAGGAGGAGGACGCGCCTAATCCTACAACGACTGGGAAGGGGAAGAAGAAAAGGAAGAAGAACTCGTCGACGACCAAGTCGCAGATCAATTGGACGGGCAAAGAAGAGGAGTGCCTCGCCGAAGCTTGGAAGACCGTCTCCATGAACGACATTACCGGCGCCAATCAAAACTATGAGACGTATTGGCAGCGGGTCAAGTTGGCGTTCGATGAACGCAAGATCGTCGATCCCTACTTCAACAAGATGGTGATGGTGCACATCGACAAGGCCATGGGCACCCATTGGAGGATCATGTAGGCGGCGTGCAGCAAGTGGCACGACATACAGGAGGAGATCGAAGCTCGCCTGGTGAGCAGCGCCGACTTTGAGCAAAATGTGATCTTACTCGCCTTGTCGTCCGTCGATCATGGATCACCGAGGTTTAATCTTGATTCGCCGGCCTGGCTCACCGAGGTTTAATCTTGATTCGCCGGCCTGTCCTGCAGATGCGTGGTGCTTTCGACATATACAACGACGACACCGACATCCAGACGTTCAAGTAGCTCAACGAATTCACCCGCATCGAGAATTGCGGCAAGTGGGCGGACGTACGCCGAAACCTCGCGAAGAACAAGGACGAGCAGTACAACCCCGACGCTCCAGCCCCTGCCGCGTCGGCGGGCCGCCCCGAGCCTGGCCAGAAGAAGCTAAAAGAATTGAAGAAGGCGGGCCATCCCGCCGAAAGGTTGCAGGCGTCTTTCGACAAGTGTTGGGCCGACGCGAGGGTGCACACCACCGATAGGGATGACAAGTACGACGTCAGGTGGAATGAGATGCTCGCCAACCAGGGCGTCCGGATTGCCTTACTGAACACAACCTCTGTGGCGAAGATGAGACTACATGAGTATAGGTCTCTTCGTTCCATCAACCCCAATGAAGCGGCAAGGTTTGCTCGGGTCCGCAATCCTCACTTCTACACCGACACTCAAGAGAGAATATTCAATGATGACTACCCTCGTCCCAAGACCAGAGTGGTTGATCAACGGTATATCAACATTGGCCATATGGAGAATGAGGCATATTTTCATGAAGCCCTGGAGATTTGTGGGGAGTTTGGATTGCTTCCCATTATGGCTCTCAAATGCAATTATGATGAATCTCTCGTGACTCAATTCTTTGCAATGATGTATTTTCATGAGGATAAATCTTGGTCCATTACCTGGATAACTCGTGATGTGGTGCTCATTGCCACTTGGAGTGAATTTGGATGTATTCTGGGTTATACTATTCCGGAAGAATGTGAGAAGGAAACTAGTGGTTGGAGGTTCCATGATGATCTGAATGCAAGCTCCAAGGATGTGCTAGCTCCTCTGTATATGCATGGTAAATGCAAGCTTGGGTACACTTCCCGTTTTCAGCCAGTATATGATATCATGCTACACATCTACCGTGAGACCATTACCGCCAAAGTAGGCAACCTTGATGAGATTCACTCTTTTGTCATTGACTTATTGCTTCAAACACACCTCCAGAGGGGCAAAGGGATGAAGATGGATGTGATGGATTGCTTGTCGAATCAGATTTATTTGTGTATGGTGGAGAAGAGGTCGCCTTCATTTGCTCCGTATATCATTAAGTTCATTTGCTCGTCTCATTTCCAAATCTAAGCTACATGCAATATAAGCTACATGCCTGGCTGGTGCTGCGGCATCGATGTTGGACGGCGGATCGAAGGCTGCGCTGCGGCTTGCCCACCCACACGTTGTGCCCCCTTTGTAATGTCGTCGAAGAAACTCTCGACCATCTCTCGCTCTATTGCTTGTTCGCCCAGGGGGTGTGGGACGGTTTGGTGGCTCGACTAGGTCTTCGGGACATCGTTCCCGCCGGGAACGATGGCATCAATGACTGGTGGCTCCGGGTGGTCCATCGGTTCCCGCCGGTAGATAGAAAGAAGGCTAACTCGCTCATCATGCACATGCTTTGGTTCGAACGCAACGCCAGGGTATTTGGTGAGAAGATGTCGCCGGTGAATGTTACTTTGAGCCTAGTCTTTGAGGAGTGGAGGATCTGGTGTGAGTGTAGAGGTAGGCAGCTAAGGCTGGTGCCAATGAATCACCGGTTATAGCCTCGCCACGTCAGCTTTTGCCCTCACTCTCACCCCACTCTCACCCCATGGTGCCAGTGCACGGGCTATAGTCCCAGCTCTCACTTCTCCCTCCTCCACATCACCCAACAGCTTGCTGACGTGGATGAATCAAATCGCGCCACCCGCTCTCGCCCCGCTACCGCCCCCACCCGCCAGCGCGCCGCTCCCGCTCTCGCCCCCTTCTCGCCCCCCTCTCGGCGCCAGCGCGGGCGGCAGCGGGCGCTACTGCCGGGCGGTGGATCCACCGCCCCGCGCTGCCGTCTCACCTCACTATCGCCCCGCTCTCGCCTCCGGGCGGGCGGTACCGCCCGCTCTAACGCCCGCGTTGGCACCAGCCTAAGAGATGTTCGACAGCTATGCCCTTGTTAGTTAGGGTGGTATGTGTGGTGGCCTCTCTTTCTTTGTAAGGGACATCATGGTCCGCTTCTTTATGCTTAATACAATGACACGCAGATCTCCTGCGAGTTCTAAAAAAAATAATTCCAAATCTAATAGCGCCATAATCAAAATAGCTAAATACAAAGTATTTAATTTTTTACAGCAGAAAAATCGAGGTCTAAATACCTGGCGGTAATTAGTTGTTGTGGTCAATAGGCTGAGGGAGCATCCTATGCATGATCGTTTTGGGGTAAAGTCGGTGACACGGCCTAGCTAGTGTGGATTATATCCATCCAATCCCAATCCTGTGTGGAGTAAAAACTAACTGCCTTCCATCTTCTCTGACCCGACTCCACAAGAGATTTCCCAACATTTCCAAACCCTCGTTTCCAAAACCCCAGCGACCGATTCCCCGCAGCAGCAGGAGGAGGAAACCCCACCCCCACGTCTCCTGCCGCCATGGACGCCACCCCCGTCGCCACCCGCCTCCGCCGCTCCATCCCCGACCACGACGCCTACACCGTCCGCGTCCTCGACCGCCGCGTCGCCGCCCTCGCCACCGCCCACCCGGGCGACGCGCGCCGCTGGATCTGCAAGACCCGCTGGCTCCACTACCCGCTCCTCCGCTCCGCCCGCCTCGTCGTCGGCCTCGGCGTCCAGTGGACCCCCGTCCGCGCCCGCGCCCGCGCCGACACGCCGCCGCCGGCCACCCTGCAGCTCTGCGTCGGCCACCGCTGCCTCGTCTTCCACCTCGCCCAGGTCCACCCCGACGACGTGCCCGCCGCGCTCCACCGCTTCCTCGCCGACCCGCGCGTCGTCTTCGTCGGGTACGGCTCCGCATACGACCGCCGGATGCTGCGGGACCACTACGGCCTGCACGTCGAGTGCGGACGCGACCTGCGCGCGCTCACCGGGATGGGGAACGCCTCCGTCGACCTCATGTCGCGGCGCTTCCTCGGATACCACGGGATCACCAAGCCCGTCAGCGTCGCCATGAGCGCGTGGCACGCGCCTAGGCTCTCCGTCGAGCAGGTGGAGTACGCCTGCGTCGACGCCTACACCGCCTTCCGCCTCGGCCTCCTCCTCTGCCCCGCCGCCCCTGGGCCTCCCCGCGCGCCTCCCGTGAACGTCCACGCGCATCCTCGCGCCCCCGCGACCCAGCTACACCGCGCACCGCCACGCGCGCCTCCACCTGCCCGGGAGATCGTCCACGCCGCGCGCCTCGTCGCTCGCGGCCCCGTGCCCCAGCCCCACCGCGCGCCGGGTCCTGCTCGGGTGCTCCCCCGCGCACCGCCTCCCGCTCCACGCGCTTCGGTGAGCGTCCCCGTGCTCGACCTCCACCGCGCGCCGGGTCCTGCTGTGGTGTTCCCCCGCGCATCGCCTCCCGCACCACGCGCTCATGTGCGCCCCTGCACGCCGCCTCCCGCTCCACGCGCTCCCGAGCCACACCATGCGGGCGGGAGCAGCAGCAAGATCTCGGACACGGACACGGACCGCGGCGGCCTCAGCTTGGTCCGCTCCAACTACGCTTCCCCAGGCTTCACAGCTGGTCCACTGGACACGGAGATCACGGAACGCGCCGGCCTCAGTTTGGTACGTTCCAACTACGTTTCCGACGACGACGGCGACCTCTCTTCCGACGACTTCGAGCTGCTGGTTCTGGGACGTGAAGCTGTCACCGACGACGACGAGGAAGAGGAAGAGGATGTCTACGACTACGTCGCCAGTACAGGACTTCTCAGCGATGGCGACTACGTCATCGGGCCCGGAGATCACAGCGGCGATGACGAGGAGGGTGCCTACGTCGTCGGGGAGCAGGGCTACGCCTACAAGGAGTACGCTGGGATTGGAATTCTCACCGTCGAGGACGACGACATCGAGGAAGGCGAGTACATCGGCATTCTCACCGTCGAGGACGACATCGAGGAAGGCGAGTACACCGGCATTCTCACCGTCGAGAACGAGGCCGCGGCTTGCGACAACCAAGTGTTCGTCACCAACGGACCCGCCACGGTTGCTTTCGAGGAGGAAGACAGCCTGCAGCTCGACGGTCACCATGCACCGCCGGAGCACTTGGGAGAGGCGGAGTACTACGGCGACAGCACCGGGGTGTTCCAGGGCGGCGAGGACGGCTATGGTCAGGAGGATGACAGCAGCGATTGCTATGATCAGGTGGAGGACGTGTATGTGCAGGACGAGGATGGCTATGACCCCTATGGCGCCTTCTACTAGCTTTGCATTGCATGGCATGGCACCACTTGTTTTCATGTCATCTCGATCGGTGGATCATGGCCTTGTTTTGGAAGGAACTAATTAGTGTCTGTGACGGATAGAGTTTGCTTAATTTGCACTTCTGCAACCAAGACTACCAAGTTCAAGGCGATCTTGGTTGGTAATACTCTAGTCTGCATTGTTACCATTGTTATCTACTTGCAACCGTCCAGACTGCTCTTGCATGAATTTCTGCTGTGAAGTTGTGATAATGGCGAGCTCTGGTTAATTTTCATTCAGTTAAGGCGATGCCAGTTTTAGTTTGGCATGTCTTGATTTCTCATGCATGGACGTTGGCTATCAGTTGTTTGAACATTTCATTTGCATGCGTAGTTCATGGATCCCTGCAACTTTGGGGTTTGGTATTTGGCATAGTTTGCATTCAGCTGTATGTTAATGCAATTAACAGACAGATTTATTCCAAGATCGGGGAGTACTATAGTAGTACAATTTCGCGTGTTTAGTCTTGGTTTGGTTTGCCAAACTAGTATTGTTACCTTTGTTATCTAATCATGTCTGAATTCTGCTGTCAAGTTGGGATAATGGCGAGCTCTGGTTAATTTTCATTCAGTTCACGCGATGTCAGTTTTAATTTGGCGTGTCCTGATTTCTCATGCACGAATGTTGGCTGTCGGTTGTTCGACCATTTCATTTGCATGCGTCGTTTGGGGATTGGTAATTGGCATAGTTTGCATTCAGCTGTATTGTTAATGCAACAGCGAGAGTATTACTGTACCAAGATCAGAGGAGTACTTTAGTATAATTTCGCGTGTTTAGTCTTGGTTTGATTTGCCAACCTAGTATTGTTACCATTGTTTATCTAGCAATCATATATGAATTCTGCTGTCAAGTCTTTTTTTAAAGATCATTCTGCTGTCAAGTTGGGATAATAGCTGAGCTCTGGTTAATTTTCGGCCGGTTCAGGTGATGGCAATTTTAATTTGGCATGTCCTGATTTCTCACGATGAACGTTGGCTATCAGTTGTTCGACGATTACATTTGCACGCATGGTTCATGGCCCTCTACAACTTCAGGGATTGGTAATTCACAGAGTTTGCATTCCGCTGTACTGTTGATGCAAAAGATATTATTCGGATTTAGTGAACTTTTTTTTGAGAGAAAGTGCGTACATTTATTCATAACTTAACATCAGTATAGAGAATTTGCCGGATGTACTCCGGGATTAGATCATGGAAACTTTAAAAAACAGAGTTCTCGCAATAGCGAGCTAACAAGTGAGCTGCACCATTCAAGCCACGAGAAATATGACGAAAAGTACAAGATGGTAACGAGGCCGCAATCAGCTTGATATCTGATTTTTTTTCCGAAATGGGGGTGTACCCCGGCTTCTGCATCATGACGATGCACACGGCTTGATATCTGATACCACCGCGCCCAACACTAACCGGTCCAACACAAGACAAGGGATAAATTGTCGAAAGCCACCATGATATGTTGATGGCCTTCTTCCTTCGCAAACTAGATCGCCCTTCTCATCGCCAAGGACTCAGCAAGTTCAGGTGAGGTGACATCATTCTGATGCTCACAGAAACCCGACAGGCAACATCCATGGTCATCAAGAATCACACCAATAGCCATCCTTCGAGAGTTCACAAAGATGGCGGTGCCGACATTAATCACAATAGTGCCGGCAGTGCTCGACCACCATATCCACATAAGCTTGACAATTCTTTTCGGATGCAGAAAACCTCATCATTTCTTGCGCCATTCCTTGCCTCCCATAAATGTCAGATTGTAATCGTTAAGGCTCAGCATAAATACTTGTCTCCAACGGTACTAAAAAAGAGGCTTGATGGTATCTAATCCATCATGGTTTAAAATGTTAATTGTTTGGTCTTCAGTATCTTACATCGACACGGTCATACTTGTCCTTTGTTGTCAACAAGGTATGTCAGTACTTCCATGAGCCTCGCACTCCTTATATGACTGCTGTTAAGCGCATTATTCAGTATGTGCGCCACACTATTGATAGTAGCCTACTGCTTCGGTCCTCCTCTTCGAATCTGCTTTCGATGTTTTCTGATGTTGATTGGGCTGGCAATATGGATGATCGGCGATCCACGGGAGATATGCTATATGTTATGGCGGTAATCTGATCTCCTGGAGTGCTCGTAAGCAGTCTACATTGTCTAGATCGAGTACTGTCGTTATTACAGGAGCTTAGTGTAACATAATCGCAACCTCCAGTGTTATGGTGTGACAACATTGAAGGGACTTACATTGAACCCGGTGTTTCATGCAAGGATGAAGCATATTGACGTTGATCTTCACTTCGTTCGTGAGCGCGTTGCTCAGAAACAACTTCAGATTTATCTCTTCTAAAGATCAAGTTGTAGATATCTTCACTAAGCCACTCCCGTTGCTTTTATATGAGCATTGTAGATGCAATCTCAATCTTTTGTCACCGATTGAGATTGATGGAGGGTGTTAGAATACGTGTTTCCATTGGACACATATACGTTTTGTACCTTGTATTGTAACTCTGTTATCTTCTATTCCTAAATAGGAGACCCCCACTACATTATTTCTCTCAACATGCAAGCTACCCACATCAGCAAGGCTCTGATTGGTCCACATCATATTGTCAACATTTGTGATGCTACGTCATCTTCTGACTCCATAGATTCAAGGGAGCCGTTCAGTCCGTGTTCTGTAAGTTTTATCTTCCGTACATGCTCCATATTGATTACCATCTCCCTCTTCATATTCCACCAAATCATGTTGCTTTAGTGGCGGAAGAAACGGATTTCCATTTCCTTCATATTCCACATTGAATAATGGCAGCACTAATTAGTGCAGAGTTGCTCTCCAGTTTAAATACCGCAGCAGCTCCGTTCCCGTCCTCCCCACACCTGATGCACGCCTCCTGATCAAGAGCTATTCCGTTCCCCTCCTCTGCTGGTCGAGATTTCGCCGTGTTAAACCGTTGCTCTTGAATAGACGAATTTGAAGTTCAGTCATCTCTCCTCATGGCAGATGGGTGTCCGATCCTTTACTTCGTACTGCCTTTTCATGGTTTACCAGCTCTGGCCTGATCTTCAAATGAGGACAACGCTGCAGACCTGCAATATAACTTGGTGGTTAACAACATCATCTTTGGTCCAGCTGAATCTTAAGTATCAACGGTAATAGTACCCTGCGAGGCTCCAAAAAGGTACGCGTTTACAGATGTGTGTTTCTCTCCTTCTGTATGTTTTGCGATCGAATATTTAGTTTCATCTCTCTTTCTGTTTTGTCACTCATTCTGAGTACTGATCATCCTTCTGCCTTGTAGGTACTCATCAAGATACCACTTAGTAAATCTACCTGAAGTTCTTTTTTCTACCAGGCAATTTGATCTTTCTTGAATTGAAGGTTAACCAGTGTTTCCTGACACTAGCTTCTTTGCTGTCCCCTTACATCAAACCTCAGTTTTTGCTGAAATTTGTCTGCTACGTGACCATGTAACGATGTCGAATTTCTTATTTAGAAAAGTTAGGCTGTGCCCTGGACTGCATTTCAGAAACCATACGATCGAGTATCAATATTCACAGCAGTTTAACACTATCGATTTTGGCAAAAGAGATGTTTTTTCTACTGCCATACGTGTGTATTATATCTCCATGGTAGTGATCTAAATCTGTGTCATTCTTCTATATTCCGGGAGAGGAATATGCATGGCTGGTTACATTTAATGCGTCTACTTCCTTTTGTACGTATCTCATAAAATTTCAGATATTTTACTGGGCTCTCAGATGCCATGTGTATTGCTGGGAAATAAACTGCATTGTGTTGTTCTTGCCTTTCTAGAAGAGATTGTTGAATATACCAATCGCATGGAAATTGGTACCATATAAGAACAAATCAGATCAGCAATTTATATGTATTATTATTATTATTATTATTATTATTACTTTGTAATGGTAATGGTGCAAATAACTCTCACTGCCTGAGTAATCTCAGTACAGTTAAGACTATCTCCAACACACTTTATCATTAGCATAGTATATAGCCTATCACAAATGGAACTGTATTTGACACATTGCACTGTCACTTTCCAATGCTAGATTTAAGAGAAGTTATTAAAAATGCTTTATATTATTTTCATTAATTCCCGCAGCAAAGCGCGGGGTATTATCTAGTATATAATACAAGAACAGCCGGCCCATGTGCTGAGCTATCCCGCATAATCTCTTATGTATTCGTTTATGGGGGAGCTAGACTTTGGAGGGGGGCGGCGTGTGGGAGATATATGACGGAGGCGGGGGCAGCAAGGGCGAGCTATAGGCGACGTTCATCGGCGGAGGGAGAGCAATGCCGTGATCCAAGCGGGGCGAAGAGAGCGGTGTGAGGAAGGAAGAAGAGCGTGTGGATGGCGCGTTGTGTTGGAAATTCTATGAACTTGTTTTTGCAAATTCGCCCGTCCCACATCCTCGGTGTGATGGAGGGAGTAATAAAATCCGCGGTGATGGCTTTTCCTAAAAAAAAATCAAACAAAATCTCCTACCTGGGCTTCGGCTTCAAACTGACTAGTTTATTACAGCCCTACACTATTCTAAAAAAGAAAAATTTACAGCCCTACACGCGCAATAGGCTCGTATCGCCACCTGAACGCCGTAGATCCAGGCCAGGTTACCGAATCGCCCTCCCCAGCTCGCCGCCCTTTCCTGTCTCGCACTCGCAGCTCAGCAAGGAGGCCAGCCAGCCAGCGCCATGGTGAGGCCCTGAACCCTCTCCCCTCCCCTCCCCTCCCCGCGTCTCATCACCTCCTTCCACTGATTCCGCGGATCTGCCTGCCCATCTAATCGTCGTTTCTTCGCGTGATTTCAGTCGGCGCTCTTCAACTTCAACTCCTTCCTCGTCGTCGTGCTGCTGGTGATCTGCACCTGCACCTACGTCAAGATGCAGTTCCCTGCCATGCTCAACGACCGAACCGGGTAATCTTCTACGCTTCCCGTCATTGAAAAGTAATTTAGGGGTTTCTTCGTGCACCCTCTGCTCTATGCGATTTGCCTTTCCTTTGTCGCCAAGGCAAATACCTTTTTCTGTACCGTCAAAATCAGTAGGAACAAGTGCTGTATTGCTTCCTTTGCACATGGATTCTCGGTGTGGCTAGGGCAACGCGACATGTAGCTATTGGGTCTAGGGTATATTAATTTGGATTCGTAAACTTATGGTTGTTCGACCACATATATACTCTGATTCAGAGTGAATTGCAACTCTGATTGTAGCTTCAGATGAAGCTTGATGTGGAAGAATTCTAAAAACCCTATTCCTTTTTTTTTTTGAATATATAAAATGAGGCTCATTTGCTAATTCTAGGGAACAAGATATTCCGGTTCTCTTTTATCCATTGGATTCTACAAAACACATAAACCTGCCATTATAGTGTTATGTATTTTTTAAGTTTATATGGTGAATTTGCATAGTTGGAGTCTTTCCAGGAGGTTTTAAGCAATGCAAATGTTTCTATGAGGTATGGTGCCAACGAATCCTTAGGCCTCTGAATGCTATTTTGTATGTTACTATGATATCTCTGCTGGCAACTACTTTTGTATGCAATTTGCCCTTAAAATTTGTTACTAGGTTTGAAAGGCCCTGGCCAAATTCAGCGCAAACATACGACCAGAAGGACAAATTGCAAACACTGTTTTATTTTCTACTGTTTGCCATTTTCTGACATGAATTTCTTTTTGTAGATTTCGTGGTTTCTTTTGGAAAGCAGCCAGAATACGTATGCTCCTTTCTCTCCTTCTGGCTCAAATACTCTGCTAGCTCGTTCAATTGCTCACAAACCTGATGTATCTTAATTTGAAGCATTGATTTCTGTCAGTGTATATGCACTTAGTTTCATCTGTCAAACTGTTTTCTAAACGTTGGCTGAGGATCAAGGTGCTAATTGCTTAAGTTCTGGTACTTTGTGGCTATCCTTTTTCTTGGTGAAGAATGAAGACTTACTGTTTCTTTATACAAAAATACGCTTAAGTGCTTTGTGTTTTGTTTATCTTGTTACACCTTTAAATAAATTAAGGAAATGAAAAAGCTGTAATATCTCTACATTCTATACCAATGATTGTCCAATGAATGTTCATGAACTTCGTAGATCATTTAATCTTGTTAGGTTCTTTTATTTGAAATATACCTAGAGGCTGAAATGTCTGAACTCGGTTTGGCCTGGAAAATGGACTTGTATATAATATTAAGATGGATCAACTTAAGAATAGTCTTAATCATCCACAATCAATTACACTTTATTCCCTTCAAGTTTCTATATATTAGCGGAAAATCGGCAGGGAAGGCCATATGGTAGCTGTCAGTTGGAAATTCAGAAATCATCACTTGGTTTCTGTTTTCTGAATTTTTTTATTTGAATATGTGTTCATAGGTTATTCGACTGTTTCTATATTAGTAAATTTTCCCTTCAGCACAAAAGTCAACATCGCCATGCTTTCATTTGATTCATAGTGGCTTTGTGCAGCAATTGTTGATTAGTACTTATTATTTACTTAACGAGATGTTATCAACCTCATGCGATGAAAAGCATAAACTACCCACAATCTTTCGAAAGAACAAGGTATTCCATAATTTTTTTTATTTCAAGCATTCAAGATTAATCTTTCTCGTGTTGGTTAAACAGGTGAGCGGTTGAGCCCATGGGTAGCGTTTGGGTGCTTTGCTATGGGGATATCAACCATCTTCTTCTGAAGAACCGATCTGGCATCTAGGTTGCTGAGTTATATAGGAAGGATCATCTACGCTGCATTTCTGTTCATATCTTAGGAGAAGCCTTTTGCTTCAGTTTAACTTGGGATGGAGAGGGGTGCTCTCGTGGCAAAAGCTGCATGTTTGCTAGGGATTGCACTCAGGTCGGTACACGCGTTGAAAAGACAGATATGATACTGTGATTGTACTGTTGTATGCTAAGTGTTAAGCTAATACTACTTGCAAATTATTAGCATTGAACTGATGGTGGATTATGTTGATATGGAATGTTCTCTTGACCATGTAAAACCAATTGGGAGTTTCTGGTTGTGTACCTGTTTTATCTCTCATTCCTAGTATTTTCATGGCACTAACAATGCACCACATAGAATGGCTCAAACTGGTGCCTGAAAGATTAGAGCCCCTGATATGATATGTTGATTCAGATAAACCCAGTGTTTGCTTGAAACAGAACATGGCAAACCTCGAATCTGTAATATACATGTCTTTAATTTATCATTCTTGGTGTGTACTCATTCTCAAGATGTTGAACTAACATCTTCAGTGTACTCTTGAGCCTAAGTAAATTTCTGAAGCTAAACCTGACAAGCCACCCTCCACCACCACCTACATGCACTCCATCATAATAATCTCTATCTATCATTACAGGACGATCGATAAGTCAAGATTCACAGGGTACGCTGCTTCGCTTGCTCATGGGGGGTCCTTAGTTGGATCCGCTACAAGCAGAATCAAGGAATGAAGGGCAAACAATCAAAATTCACGCATGAGCCATAAAACTGCTCTCATTCTTCATGTTTTGCACTCTAACGAACTAGCAACAGTTCTAAATTAGGGCATCTCCCATCTCTACGCAGGTTTTCCATCTACCTGCAGATCAAATCGTCCGGTCTGGATGAGTTCTCAAAACTTCAGTTCAGTTTTACAGATAAGCATCATCTATTTGCCGCGAACAAAACATTTTGCTCACTGGACCATTTCATTGAGTTTAACAGTTATTTCCTCAGCCCTTATTTACACACAGCACACGTGTATTTCGAGTGTCAGTTTTGACCATCAATTTGGCTAAGAGACTTGATGTAGAAATCTAGTTAAAATTCAAATCATAGACTAAATATATATACAAAAATACGAAGATCTACAATATCAATCCGTACCAATAGATTCAGTAAAAGATATATTTCCAATTTTTTATCGAATGCACACAAGCTTTTATTAGAAGCATCAACTCTGGCAGTGCATCGATTGATGCACACCCCCTTTTTTTTCTTCCAAATGACGGTAGCTACTCAGGCAGTGCATCGTGGCCTTCAGTTGACGAGAAGCTTAGCCATGGCCTGCACATCAACTTCAATGGCGGCCGTATCTTTCCCAGCCACAGTTTGATCGTCTTGAGCCTGGGGTGGAGCAGCTAAGCTGTGCCATCTCTGCAGGCCCTTCCGGACGTTGTCGCTGTCGTCGGTTCGGTCGCGGAAGTTCTCCATGTCCTCGTTCAGTCCCGCGATGCACGACAGGATCAGCTCCCTCTGCCAGTTCTCGATCCGCGGGAAGTCGCAGTACTTCTCCCCGAACTCGTACATCTTCAGAGGTTCCACGCCGCCGATGTCATGGGTGTACTTCTTGGGCACGCCGGCGGCCTCCCTGGCGCGGTAATGCTCCTCCACGGACCGCAGCATCTCCTCCACCGGCGGCAGCGCCCGCCGGCCAGACAGCACCTGCGCGACCCACTTCCCCTGCGCCTCGAAGAACCACGGTATCAGGACCTTCCTCGGCACGCCCACGAAGGAGAGCGACGGCGCCAGGGACGGGGGGAACACGTGCTCGAACAGCGGGCCGACGCGGTTGTCGTCCACGGTCACCGCGCCGTCCGTGTCCAGGAACGGGAACGAGTAGGTGTACCCCGTGCAGTACATGACCGTGTCCGCGACGACGCTTGAGCCGTCCGCGAACACCACGCGCCCGTCGCCGTGCAGCTGGTCTATCTGCGGGTGGAGGTGCAGGTTGGCGTGGTTGGCCAGCATCTTGGACATGGCCGGCGTCATGGCCTCCTCCGTGGACTTGGCGGTGAGGTGCACCTCCTTGGCGACGCGGCGCAGGTCCAGCGCGATGTCCTTGCCGCTGTCCCCGCACCCGACCATCACCACCACCTCGCCGCGGAACGGATCCGGCGTCCGGTACGAGTGGCTGTGCATCTGCCTCCGCAGCCACTCCTCCATGCCTTTGATGCGCGGGAGCTTCGGCTGCGAGTAGTGGCCGGTAGCCACCACGACCGCGTCGAACACCTCCTCCTTCTCATCGCCGTCGCAGAGCTGCACGGATCTCACCGCCCATTGTCGCGTCGACGACGCCGGCATGGTCTCGGCGACGCGCAGGACGCGGGTGTTGAGCCTGACGGCGTCCATGAGCCCGAACACGTCGCAGAAGTCCCGGAGGTAGCAGTACATCTCCCGGTGAACGGGGTAGCGGCGCGGGTCGCGGCCGGCGACGCCGTGCCTTGGCAGGAACTGGAAGTCGGAGAACCCCATGGCCTCCCGTGGACTGATGAGGCGGAGGCAGGCGTACATGCTGCCGGGCACGCGCACCGGCACCGCGGCCCCGAGCGGGTCGTCGCCGTCGGTCCTCGGGTCGTACAGCCACTGCCCGCCGACGTCGGCGCTCTGCTCCATGACCGTGACGGCGTGGCCCTCCCGCCGCAGCTCGCGCGCAGCCGCCATGCCAGCCATGCCGGCTCCCACCACGCATACATTCTTGGACTGCAGCTGCAGCGGCTGCTCGCCATCGCCAGCCGAAACCATGGCAGCCACGGAGCGCGCGCGATCGATGGAGCTAATGCAGAGTCGTTGGAGACGAGAGAGGATTGTATGTTTTCCGTTTTTTGTTCGAGCTGTAGAACGATAGAGAGGGAGGGAGATTGACTAAATATGGTGTATATTGAGCCCCTCGCATGAGTACATATAGAGTACAAGTCTTTGAGATTAAGAAAGCTTTTCCAGAGATAAGGTAGGTTTAGATTACAATCCTACACTACCAAATATATCTCTAGCACTTCCCCGCAGTCGTAGCGGTAGTAACGTGAATAATGGAAACGTCATGGACGGTCAGACTAAAGAGAAATCGAAAGTAGGCGTAACGGGAGTGTCGTGAACGATATCGCGTCGAGGATGCTTTGACTGTAGAGGAAGCCGAGGTGCTCATGCGAGGCGGTAGCCCTTTGTGCCGATGTCGAGGTAGCCGAGAGCATGGGTGTTGCAACCTTGGTCGAGGTAGCCGCCCGAGGGGGTGCCGTGGTCGATGTCGTGGTCGGGTGCCGGTGTCGAGGTATGCACACATGAAGCTGCTGGCGCCTAGTGCGCATGGAGACAGATGGAAAGGCGTCGAGGCAATTGTCGAAGAGGGGTGTCGATGCCGAAGTCGATGCAGTCGGAGCCGTCGAGGACGAGGTGCTGCCCTAGTTTTGCCAGAACTAGGTGCAAGTTGGGGACGAAGGCATAATCCGTTTTGCCAGAACTATGTACGCAAAGACGAAGTCGATGAAGACTAGGCGCCGATCTGGGTTTTCCAGACCCGGGGACGCGTCGGGGACGAAGACACGGACCGGTGTTGCCAATACCGGGCGTGCGAGGGCAGGAACCATAATGGACCGTGTGTTAGTGTCAGGGGAACAATAGAGGAGGCCTCTAGAAAGCTGGCGAGTCGCAGAGCGGCGAAGAGGGAGAGGTGCCAATGCAGTATGTGGTTGTCGCAGTAGATGAAGTAGTCGGGGAAGAGACGATGATGATGGCGACGAGGTCGTGGTGGACGGAGACGTAGAAGGCGGCGAAAAACCAGCGGCTTGCCATGCTGGACGCCTAGACTGTCGAAGAGGTAGACAGCGAGGCCTGCAATGACCGGAAGTTGTCATGCAGGTTACCTGTGCTGGTGCGGCGGCGGTACTCGAAATAGGCGAGAAAGATACCGATAGCGTGAAGAAGACCATGCGTGGACGGTGGCGACCCGCGCCTAGGGAGGTGATACGTTGCAAACGTATCTATAATTTTTGATGCTCCATGTTTGTTTTACACCAATTAATATATGTTTTATTTACACTTCGTTGCACATTTATACATTGTCCGGCGCTAACCTATTGACAAGATGCCACAATGCCAGTTCCCTATTTTCTGCTGTTTTGTATTTCAGAAAAGTTGTACAGGAAATATTCACGGAATTGGATGAAACAAAATCCAAAGTTCTTATTTTACCGTAACGAAGACGGAGTCCAGAGGAGAGACGAAGATGCACCATAGGGCGGCCTTGTCGCGGCCTGGCCCCTGGCCACGCCATGGGGTGGTGTGGGCCCCCAGGCATCCACCGACCTCACCCTTCCGCCTATTTATTCACGATCTCGGGAAAAATCTAAATACCCGAGCCTTCATCGACGAAAAGTTCCGCCGCGGCCGCCATCGCCGACCCTAGCTCGGGAGGGTTCTGAAACTCTTCCCGGCACCCTACCGGAGGGGGAGATCATCACCGGAGGCCTCTACATCGCCATGCCCGCATCCGAAGTGATGTGTGAGTAGTTCATCTCTGGACTACGGGTCCATAGCAGTAGCTAGATGGTTGTCTTCTCCAATTTATGCTTCATGTTTAGATCTTGTGAGCTGCCTATCATGATCAAGATCATCTTTATGTAATGCTACATGTTGTGTTTGCTGGGATCCGATTGTTGGAGATATGCCCAAGGGGCAATAATAAAATGATTATTATTATATCTTTGTGTTTATGATAATAGTTTGCATCTCATACTATAATTGTATTAACCGGAAACATTAATACATGTGTGTTATGTAAACATAAAAGAGTCTCTAGTAAGCCTCTTGTTAAACTAGCTTGTTGATTAATAGATGATCATAGTTTCATGATCATGAACATTGGATGTTATTAATAACAAGGTCATATCATTAGGTGAATGATGTGATGGACATACACCCATAGTAAATGTAGCATATGATCAAGTCATTTAGTTCTTTGTGCTTCAAGCTTTAATATGCATAGTAACTTAATCCTTCGACCATGAGATCATGCTAATCACCTACACCGGATGGATGCTTTGATGACACCAAACACCACTGTGTAAATGGGTTCTTATAAAGGTGGTATTAAGTGTTCGGAAAGTATAGGGTTGAGGCACTTGTATCAATAGTGGGATTTGTCCATCCTAATGACGGATATATATACTCTGGGCCCTCTCGGTGGAATGATATCTAATTAGCTTGCAAGCATGTTACTGGTTCACAAGGGATATCATATCACGGTACGAGTAAAGAGTACTTATCGGTAACGAGGTTGAACTAGGTATGGAGATACCGATGATCAAACTTCGGATAAGTAAAATATCGCGAGACAAAGGAAATTGTTATTTTATGTGAATGGTTCTTTCGATCACGAAGTCATCGTTGAATATGTGGGAGCTATTATGGATCTCCGGGTCCCGCTATTAGTTATTGATCAGAGAGGAGTCTCGATCATGTCCGCATAGTTCTCGAACCGTAGGGTGACACACTTAAGGTTTGATATCGTTTTAAATAGATATGGAATATGGAATGGAGTTCGAATGTTGTTCGGAGTCTCGGATGGGATCCAGGACATCACGAGGAGTTCCGGAATGATCCGGAGAATAAGATTCATATATAGGAAGTCACTTTCCAAGTTTGAAAATAATCAGGTGCATTTATGGAAGGAGCTAGAATGTTCTAGAACCTTCCGGAAGAAATCACCATGGAAGGTGGAGTCCCGGATGGACTCCACCAACCCTAGCTGGCCGACCAAAGGGGAAGGTGGAGTGCATGGTGGACTCCACCATCATGGCCGGCCATAGGGGAAGGAAAGGGAGGAGTCCCACTTCCCCTAGGTTTCACCAATATGGAAGGTTTTGAGTTGGACTCTTATTCGGATTTTGGGCAAACCCTAGGGGGTTCCACCTACATAATGTGGGGGAGAGGGAGGGGACCGACCACCACACCAGCCGCACCACCCGAGGGCACCAAGGCCGGCGCCCCAAGTGCCCCCTCTCCCCAAACCCTAGTCACTCCCCTCCTCCCAATACTCCCGCAGTGCTTAGGCGAAGCGCTGCCGGAGATCTCCATCACCACCGCCACCACGCCATCGTCCTGGCGGGATTCTGAGGAGGATCTACTACATCCGCTGCCTGCTGGAATGGGGAGAATGTCGTCTTCATCAACACCGAACGTGTGACCGAGTGCGGAGGTGCTGCCCGACTGTGGCACCGTCAAGATCTTCTACGCGCTTTTGCAAGCGGCAAGTGATCGACTACATCAACCACGAGAACTAATCTCGTTAATGCTTAGCGATCTTCAAGGGTATGATGATCTTCACCTTGTTGCTACCATCTACTAGATTAGATCTTGGCTTGTTGTTCGTTCTTGTGGTAGGAATTTTTTTGTTTTCTATGCTACGAATCCCTACAGTGGTATCAGAGCCGTGTCTATGCATAGATTGGTTGCACGAGTAGAACACAATGGTTTTGTGGGTGTTGATGCTTTTGTTATCTTTTGTTATGTGTACTTTGCTGTAGTTATTCGTAGCATAGAAAACAAAAAATTTCCTACCGCGAGAACGCAATCCAAGCCAAGATGCAATCTAGAAGATGGGAGCAACGAGGGGATGAACGAGACTAACCCTTGAAGATTTCCAAAGCCTACAAGAGGAGGCTCTCGTTGCTGCGGTAGACGATCACTTGCCGCTTTCAAAAGCGCGTAGAAGATCTTGACGGTGCCACAATCGGGCAGCACCTCCGTACTCGGTCACACGTTCGGTGTTGATGAAGACGTCCTTCTCCCCGTTCCAGCGGGCAGCGGAAGTAGTAGATCCTCCTTGGAATCCCGGCAGCACGACGGCGTGGTGGCGGTGTCGATGGAGAACTCCGGCAGGGCTTCGCCTAAGCGTATGCGGGAGTTGTATGTGGAGGAGGTGTGCTAGGGTTTGGGGAGAGGGGTGCCTTGGGCGCCGGCCATGAAGGGGGCAGCCAAGCTTGGAGGCAAGAGTGGCCGGCCACCCTCCCCTTGTCCCTCATTATATAGGTGGAAGCCCCAAGAGTTGTAGTCCAAGTCTTCGAATAAGACCCCAACACTAAAACTTCCCAAAGGTGGGAAACCTACTGATGGCGTGTAACTCACACGTTCGTTGGGAACCCCAAGAGGAAGGTATGATGCGCACAGCAGCAAGTTTTCCCTCAGAAAGAAACCAAGGTTTATCGAACCAGGAGGAGCCAAGAAGCACGTTGAAGGTTGATGGCGGCGGGATGTAGTGCGGCGCAACACCAGGGATTCCGGCGCCAACGTGGAACCTGCACAACACAACCAAAGTACTTTGCCCCAACGAAACAGTGAGGTTGTCAATCTCACCGGCTTGCTGTAACAAAGGATTAACCGTATTGTGTGGAAGATGATTGTTTGCAGAAAACAGTAGAACAAGTATTGCAGTAGATTGTATTTCAGTATAGAGAATTGGACTGGGGTCCACAGTTCACTAGAGGTGTCTCTCCCATAAGATAAACAGCATGTTGGGTGAACAAATTACAGTTGGGCAATTGACAAATAAAGAGGGCATGACCATGCACATACATATTATGATGAGTATAGTGAGATTTAATTGGGCATTACGAGACAATTGCATTAAGTATTGCGCGTAATGTCCACCTTCAGGTTATCATCCGAACCCCCTCCAGTATTAAGTTGCTAACAACAGACAATTGCATTAAGTATTGCGCGTAATGTAATTAGAAACTACATCCTTGAACATAGCACTAATGTTTTATCCCTAGTGGCAACAACACATCCACAACCTTAGAACTTTCTGTCACTGTCCCAGATATCAATGGAGGCATGAACCCACTATCGAGCATAAATACTCCCTCTTGGAGTTACAAGCATCTACTTGGCCAGAGCATCTACTAGTAATGGAGAGCATGCAAGATCATAAACAACACATAGACATAACTTTGATAATCAACATAACAAGTATTCTCTATTCATCGGATCCCAACAAACGCAACATATAGAATTACAGATAGATGATCTTGATCATGTTAGGTAGCTCACAAGATCCGACAATGATAGCACAATGGGGAGAAGACAACCATCTAGCTACTGCTATGGACCCATAGTCCAGGGGTAGACTACTCACACATCACTCCGGAGGCGACCATGGCGGCGTAGAGTCCTCCGGGAGATGATTCCCCTCTCTGGCAGGGTGCCGGAGGCGATCTCCTGGATCCCCCGAGATGGGATCGGCGGCGGCGGCGTCTCTGGAAGGTTTTCCGTATCGTGGCTCTCGGTACTGGGGGTTTCGCGACGGAGGCTTTAAGTAGGCGAAAGGGCAAGTCAGGAGGGGGCACGAGGGCCTCACACCACAGGGCCGCGCGGCCAAGGGGGGGGCCGCGCCGCCCTAGGGTTTGGGCACCTCGTGGCCCCACTTCGTCTCTTCTTCGGACTTCTGGAAGCTTCGTGGCAAAATAGGACCCTGGGCGTTGATTTCGTCCAATTCCGAGAATATTTCCTTACTAGGATTTCTGAAACCAAAAACAGCAGAAAACAGCAACTGGCACTTCGGCATCTTGTTAATAGGTTAGTTCCAGAAAATGCACGAATATGACATAAAGTGTGCATAAAACATGTAGATAACATCAATAATGTGGCATGGAACATAAGAAATTATCGATACGTCGGAGACGTATCAGCATCCCCAAGCTTAGTTCTGCTCGTCCCGAGCAGGTAAAACGATAACACAGATAATTTCTGGAGTGACATGCCATCATAACCTTGATCATACTATTTGTAAAGCATATGTAGTGAATGCAGCGATCAAAACAATGTATATGATATGAGTAAACAAGTGAATCATATAGCAAAGACTTTTCATGAATAGTACTTCAAGACAAGCATCAATAAGTCTTGCATAAGAGTTACTCATAAAGCAATAATTCAAAGTAAAGGTATTGAAGCAACACAAAGGAAGATTAAGTTTCAGCGGTTGCTTTCAACTTATAACATGTATATCTCATGGATATTGTCAACATAGAGTAATATAATAAGTGCAATAAGTATGTAGGAATCAATGCACAGTTCACACAAGTGTTTGCTTCTTGAGGTGGAGAGAAATAGGTGAACTGACTCAACATTGAAAGTAAAAGAATTGTCCTCCATAGAGGAAAAGCATCGATTGCTATATTTGTGCTAGAGCTTTGATTTTGAAAACATGAAACAATTTTGTCAACGGTAGTAATAAAGCATATGTATCATGTAAATTATATCTTATAAGTTGCAAGCCTCATGCATAGTATACTAATAGTGCCCGCACCTTGTCCTAATTAGCTTGGACTACCGGATCATCACAATGCACATGTTTTAACCAAGTGTCACAATGGGGTACCTCTATGCCGCCTGTACAAAGGTCTAAGGAGAAAGCTCGCATTGGATTTCTCGCTATTGATTATTCTCAACTTAGACATCCATACCGGGACAACATAGACAACAGATAATGGACTCCTCTTTTATGCATAAGCATGTAACAACAATTAATAATTTTCTCATATGAGATTGAGGATGTATGTCCAAAACTAAAACTTCCACCATGGATCATGGCTTTAGTTAGCGGCCCAATGTTCTTCTCTAACAATATGCATGCTTAATCATAAGGTGGTAGATCTCTCTTACTTCAGACAAGACGAACATGCATAGCAACTCACATGAAATTCAACAAGAGTAGTTGATGGCGTCCCCAGTGAACATGGTTATCGCACAACAAGCAACTTAATAAGAGATAAAGTGCATAATTACATATTCAATACCACAATAGTTTTTAAGCTATTTGTCCCATGAGCTATATATTGCAAAGGTGAATGATGGAATTTTAAAGGTAGCACTCAAGCAATTTACTTTGGAATGGCGGAAAATACCATGTAGTAGGTAGGTATGGTGGACACAAATGGCATAGTGGTTGGCTCAAGTATTTTGGATGCATGAGAAGTATTCCCTCTCGATACAAGGTTAGGCTAGCAAGGCTTATTTGAAACAAACACAAGGATGAACCGGTGCAGCAAAACTCACATAAAAGACATATTGAAAACATTATAAGACTCTACACCGTCTTCCTTGTTGTTCAAACTCAATACTAGAAATTATCTAGACCTTAGAGAAACCAAATATGCAAACCAAATTTTAGCATGCTCTATGTATTTCTTCATTAATGGGTGCAAAGCATATGATGCAAGAGCTTAAACATGAGCACAACAATTGCCAAGTATCACATTACCCAAGACATTTATAGCAATTACTACATGTATCATTTTCCAATTCCAACCATATAACAATTTAACGAAGAAGAAACTTCGCCATGAATACTATGAGTAGAAACTAAGGACATACTTGTCCATATGCTACAGCGGAGCGTGTCTCTCTCCCATAAAGTGAATGCTAGGATCCATTTTATTCAAACAAAACAAAAAACAAAAACAAACCGACGCTCCAAGCAAAGCACATAAGATGTGATGGAATAAAAATATAGTTTCAGGGGAGGAACCTGATAATGTTGTCGATGAAGAAGGGGATGCCTTGGGCATCCCCAAGCTTAGACGCTTGAGTCTTCTTGATATATGCAGGGGTGAACCACCGGGGCATCCCCAAGCTTAGAGCTTTCACTCTCCTTGATCATGTTGCATCATACTCCTCTCTTGATCCTTGAAAACTTCCTCCACACCAAACTTAGAACAACTCATTAGAGGGTTAGCGACAATAAAAATTAACATGTTCAGAGGTGACACAATCATTCTTAACACTTCTGGACATTGCATAAAGCTACTGGACATTAATGGATCAAAGAAATTCATCCAACATAGCAAAAGAGGCAATGCGAAATAAAAGGCAGAATTTGTCAAAACAGAACAGTTCATATTGACGAATTTTATCGAGGCACCCGACTTGCTCAAATGAAAATGCTCAAATTGAATGAAAGTTGCGTACATATCTGAGGATCACTCACGTAAATTGGCATAATTTTCTGAGTTGCCTACAGGGAAAACAGCCCAGATTCGTGACAGCAAAGAAATCTGTTTCTGCGCAGTAATCCAAATCTAGTATGAACTTTACTATCAACGACTTTACTTGGCACAACAAAACACTAAACTAAGATAAGGAGAGGTTGCTACAGTAGTAAACAACTTCCAAGACACAAAATAAAAACAAAGTACTGTAGGTAAAAACATGGGTTGTCTCCCATAAGCGCTTTTCTTTAACGCCTTTCAGCTAGGCGCAGAAAGTGTGTATCAAGTATTATCAAGAGACGAAGTGTCAACATCATAATTTGTTCTAATAATAGAATCAAAAGGTAACTTCATTCTCTTTCTAGGAAAGTGTTCCATACCTTTCTTGAGAGGAAATTGATATTTTATATTACCTTCCTTTATATCAATGATAGCACCAACAGTTCGAAGAAAAGGTCTTCCCAATATAATGGGACAAGATGCATTGCATTCAATATCCAAGACAACAAAATCAACGGGGACAAGGTTATTGTTAATGGTAATGCGAACATTATCAACTTTCCCCAAAGGTTTCTTTATAGAATGATCAGCAAGATTAACATCCAAATAACAATTTTTCAGCGGTGGCAAGTCAAACATATTATAAATTTTCTTAGGCATAACGGAAATACTTGCACCAAGATCACATAAGGCATTACAATCAAAATCTTTAACCTTCATATTAATGATGGGCTCCCAACCATCCTCTAGCTTTCTAGGAATAGAGGCTTCGCGCTCTAGTTTCTCTTCTCTAGCTTTTATGAGAGCATTTGTAATATGTTGCGTGAAAGCCAAATTTATAGCACTAGCATTAGGACTTTTAGCAAGTTTTTGCAAGAACTTAATAACTTCAGAGATGTGGCAATCATCAAAATTCAAACCATTATAATCTAAAGCAATGGGATCATCATCCCCAATGTTGGAAAAAATTTCAGCAGCTTTATCACGAGCGATTTCAGCTTTTAGCAGCTTTCAAAGCAGTTTCTCGCGCTTTGCATTAGAAGTGGAAACATTGCTAACACCAATTCTTTTATTATTAATAGTAGGAGGTGCAGCAACATGTGTAGCATTAGCATTACTAGTGGTGGTAATAGTCCAAACTTTAGCTACATTATTCTCTTTAGCTAGTTTTTCATTTTCTTCTCTATCCCACCTAGCACGCAGTTCAGCCATTAATCTTATATTCTCATTAATTCTAACTTGAATGGCATTTGCTGTAGTAACAATTTTATTTTCAATATCCCTATTAGGCATAACTTTCAATTTTAAAAGATCTACATCAGCAGCAAGACTATCGACTTTAGAAGCAAGTATATCAATTTTCCCAAGCTTTTCTTCAACAGATTTGTTAAAGGCAGTTTGTGTACTAATAAATTCTTTAAGCATGGCTTCAAGTCCAGGGGGTGAACTCCTATTATTGTTGTAAGAATTCCCATAAGAATTACCATAGCCGTTGCCATTATTATAAGGATATGGCCTATAGTTGTTACTAGAATTGTTCCGGTAAGCATTGTTGTTGAAATTATTATTTTTAATGAAGTTTACATCAACATGTTCTTCTTGTGCAACCAATGAAGCTAACGGAACATTATTAGGATCAATATTAGTCCTATCATTCACAAGCATAGACATAATAGCATCAATCTTATCACTCAAGGAAGAGGTTTCTTCGACTGAATTTACCTTCTTACCTTGTGGAGCTCTTTCCGTGTGCCATTCGGAGTAGTTGATCATCATATTATCAAGAAGCTTTGTTGCTTCACCAAGAGTGATGGACATAAAGGTACCTCCAGCAGCTGAATCCAATAAATTCCGCGAAGAAAAATTTAGTCCTGCATAGAAGGTTTGGATGATCATCCAAGTAGTCAGTCCATGGGTTGGGCAATTTTTAACCAGAGATTTCATTCTTTCCCAAGCTTGAGCAACATGTTCAGTATCTAATTGTTTAAAATTCATTATGCTACTCCTCAAAGATATAATTTTAGCAGGGGGATAATATCTACCAATAAAAGCATCCTTGCATTTAGTCCATGAATCAATACTATTCTTAGGCAGAGATAGCAACCAATCTTTAGCTCTTCCTCTTAATGAGAAAGGGAACAATTTTAATTTTATAATGTCACCATCTACATCTTTATACTTTTGCATTTCACACAATTCAACAAAATTATTAAGATGGGCAGCAGCATCATCAGAACTAACACCAGAAAATTGCTCTCGCATAACAAGATTCAGTAAAGCAGGTTTAATTTCAAAGAATTCTGCTGTAGTAGCAGGTGGAGCAATAGGTGTGCATAAGAAATCATTATTATTTGTGGTTGTGAAGTCACACAACTTAGTATTTTCAGGGTTGGCCATTTTAGCAACAGTAAATAAAGCAAACTAGATAAAGTAAATGCAAGTAACTAATTTTTTTGTGTTTTTGATATAGCAAACAAGATAGCAAATAAAGTAAAACTAGCAACTAATTTTTTTGTATTTTGATTTAGTGCAGCAAACAAAGTAGTAAATAAAACTAAGCAAGACAAAAACAAAGTAAAGAGATTGAGAAGTGGAGACTCCCCTTGCAGCGTGTCTTGATCTCCCCGGCAACGGCGCCAGAAAAAGAGCTTGATGGCGTGTAACTCACACGTTCGTTGGGAACCCCAAGAGGAAGGTATGATGCGCACAGCAGCAAGTTTTCCCTCAGAAAGAAACCAAGGTTTATCAAACCAGGAGGAGCCAAGAAGCACGTTGAAGGTTGATGGCGGCGGGATGTAGTGCGGCGCAACACCAGGGATTCCGGCGCCAACGTGGAACCTGCACAACACAACCAAAGTACTTTGCCCCAACGAAACAGTGAGGTTGTCAATCTCACCGGCTTGCTGTAACAAAGGATTAACCGTATTGTGTGGAAGATGATTGTTTCCAGAAAACAGTAGAACAAGTATTGCAGTAGATTGTATTTCAGTATAGAGAATTGGACTGGGGTCCACAGTTCACTAGAGGTGTCTCTCCCATAAGATAAACAGCATGTTAGGTGAACAAATTACAGTTGGGCAATTGACAAATAAAGAGGGCATGACCATGCACATACATATTATGATGAGTATAGTGAGATTTAATTGGGCATTACGACAAAGTACATAGACCGCCATCCAGCATGCATCTATGCCTAAAAAGTCCATCTTCAGGTTATCATCCGAACCCCCTCCAGTATTAAGTTACTAACAACAGACAATTGCATTAAGTATTGCGCGTAATGTAACTAGTAACTACATCCTTGAACATAGCACTAATGTTTTATCCCTAGTGGCAACAGCACATCCACAACCTTAGAACTTTCTGTCACTGTCCCAGATATCAATGGAGGCATGAACCCACTATCGAGCATAAATACTCCCTCTTGGAGTTACAAGCATCTACTTGGCCAGAGCATCTACTAGTAACGGAGAGCATGCAAGATCATAAACAACACATAGACATAACTTTGATAATCAACATAACAAGTATTCTCTATTCATCGGATCCCAACAAACACAACATATAGAATTACAGATAGATGATCTTGATCATGTTAGGCAGCTCACAAGATCCGACAATGATAGCACAATGGGGAGAAGACAACCATCTAGCTACTGCTATGGACCCATAGTCCAGGGGTAGACTACTCACACATCACTCCGGAGGCGACCATGGTGGCGTAGAGTCCTCCGGGAGATGATTCCCCTCTCCGGCAGGGTGCCGGAGGCGATCTCCTGGATCCCCCGAGATGGGATCGGCGGCGGCGGCGTCTCTGGAAGGTTTTCCGTATCGTGGCTCTCGGTACTGGGGGTTTCGCGACGGAGGCTTTAAGTAGGCGAAAGGGCAAGTCAGGAGGGGGCACGAGGGCCCCACACCACAGGGCCGCGCGGCCAAGGGGGGGGCCGCGCCGCCCTAGGGTTTGGGCACCTCGTGGCCCCACTTCGTCTCTTCTTCGGACTTCTGGAAGCTTCGTGGCAAAATAGGACCCTGGGCGTTGATTTCGTCCAATTCCGAGAATATTTCCTTACTAGGATTTCTGAAACCAAAAACAGCAGAAACAAAGAATCGGCACTTCGGCATCTTGTTAATAGGTTAGTTCCAGAAAATGCACGAATATGACATAAAGTGTGCATAAAACATGTAGATAACATCAATAATGTGGCATGGAACATAAGAAATTATCGATACGTCGGAGACGTATCACCTACTCAAGGGGGGAGTCCTACTCAAGGTGGGACTCCCACCTTTCCTTGAGGTGAGGCTGGCCGGCCACCAAGGTGGAGCCCACCTGGGACTCCTCCCCCTTAGGGTTTGGCCGGCCATACTAGTGGAGTCCCTCCGGGACTCCACCTTCCATAGTGCCATTCTTCCGGACTTTTCTAGAACCTTCTAGAACCTACCATAAATGCACCGGATCATTTCCAAACTTGGAATATGACTTCCTATATATGAATCTTATTCTCCGGACCATTCCGGAACTCCTCGTGATGTCCTGGATCCCATCCGAGACTCCGAACAAAACTTCGAACTCCATTCCATATTCCATATCTACTTAAACGACATCAAACCTTAAGTGTGTCACCCTACGGTTCGCGAACTATGTAGACATGGTTGAGACTTCTCTCCGACCAATAACCAATAGCGGGATCTGGAGGTCCATAATGGCTCCCACATATTCAACGATGACTTAGTGATCGAATGAACCATTCACATACGATACCAATTCCCTTTGTCACGCGATATTTTACTTGTCCGATGTTTGATCATCGGTATCACTCTATACCTTGTTCAACCTCGTCTCCTGACAAGTACTCTTTACTCATACCGTGGTATGTGGTCTCTTATGAACTTATTCATATGCTTGCAAGATATTAGACGACATTCCACCGAGAGGGCCCAGAGTATATCTATCCGTCATTGGGATGGACAAATCCCACTATTGATCCATATGCCTCAACTCATACTTTCCGGATACTTAATCCCACCTTTATAACCACCCATTTACACAGTGGCGTTTGATGTAATCAAAGTACCTTTCCAGCATAAGTGATTTACATGATCTCATGGTCGAAAGGACTAGGTAACTATGTATCGAAAAGCTTATAGCAAATAACTTAATGACGTGATCTTATGCTAAGCTTAATTGGGTGTGTCCATTACATCATTCATATAATGACATAACCTTGTTATTAATAACATCCAATGTTCATGATCATGAAACTATGATCATCTATTAATCAACAAGCTAGTTATACAAGAGGCTTACTAGGGACTCCTTGTTGTTCACATAACACACATGTATCAATGTTTCGGTTAATACAATTATAGCATGGTATGTAAACATTATCATAAACACAAAGATATATTATATTAACAACTTTTATTATTGCCTCTTGGGCATATCTCCAACAGTCTCCCACTTGCACTAGAGTCAATAATCTAGTTTACATATGTAAAGATATAACACCTTGGCCTTCCGGTGCTTTATCATGTTTTGCTCACGGGAGAAGTTTTAGTCAACGGATCTGACATGCTCAGAAACGTATGTATTTTGAAATTCATTTGCGTCTTCACGCATCACTCATTTTCCAAATGAGTCGGCATTAAATATTTTTGGTCTTCTGGTGGAACCTTAATTCCGCGGTCTGAAATATGTCACTAATATTGTCACACACAATATAGCTTCAAATTCTGACACTATCGGAACTACACCAAGTTCTCAAAGAACCTCTTGACTTAACATCCTCAGTCATTGTCAAAACAATGACATACTCTGCCTTTGTTTGTAGAATCCGTCACAATATTTAGAACTCTTCTAAATCTAGCATTGTGTTACCTTTTAAACAATACTTAGCCTAATTGAGATTTGAATTTCATTTTTATATGTGATCAAACAAATATCAGTGCAACACCTTACATCGATTTGTTTGACATTACCCCATATAAAATTATATATATATCCTTGGTTCTTCTAAAGTACTCAAGGATATTCTTACTGTCTTTCAATGATCATTACATGAATCATTCTGGTACATGCTTGATACGTCTCCGACGTATCGATAATTTCTTATGTTCCATGCCACATTATTGATGATATCTACATGTTTTATGCACACTTTATGTCATATTCGTGCATTTTCTGGAACTAACCTATTAACAAGATGCCGAAGTGCCAGTTCCTGTTTTCTGCTGTTTTTGGTTTCAGAAATCCTAGTAACGAAATATTCTCGGAATCGGACGAAATCAACGCCCAGGTTCCTATTTTGCCCGGAAGCATCCAGAACACACGAGAACCGCCAGAGAGGGGGCACAGGGCCACCAAACCCTAGGCCGGCACGGCCAAGGGGGGGGGGCCCGCGCCCCCCTATAGTGTGGGCCCCCCAGAAGTCCACCGACCTTGCCCTTCCGCCTATTTAAAGCCTCCGTCGTGAAAACCCTGACGTTCGACGAAACCAGAGAAAACCTTCCAGAGCCGCCGCCATCGCGAAGCCAAGATCTGGGGGACAGGAGTCTCTGTTCCGGCACGCCGCCGGGACGGGGAAGTGCCCCCGGAAGGCTCCTCCATCGACACCACCGCCATCTTCATCACCGCTGTTGTCTCCCATGAGGAGGGAGTAGTTCTCCATCGAAGCTCGGGGCTGTACCGGTAGCTATGTGGTTCATCTCTCTCCTATGTACTTCAATACAATAATCTCATGAGCTGCCTTACATGATTGAGATTCATATGATGATGCTTGTAATCTAGATGTCGTTATGCTAGTCAAGTGAATTTTACTTATGTGATCTCCGGAGACTCCTTGTCCCACGTGTGTAAAGGTGACAGTGTGTGCACCGTGTGGGTCTCTTAGGCTATATTTCACAGAATACTTATTCACTATTATGAATGGCATATTGAAGTGCTTATTTATATCTCTTTATGATTGCAATGTGTTTGTATCACAATTTATCTATGTGCTACTCTAGCAATGTTATTAAAGTAGTTTTATTCCTCCTACACGGTGTAATGGTGACAGTGTGTGCATCCGTGTTAGTACTTGGCGTATGCTATGATTATGATCTCTTGTAGATTATGAAGTTAACTATTGCTATGATGGTATTGATGTGATCTATTCCTCCTACATAGTGTGAAGGTGACAGTGTGCATACTATGTTAGTACTTGGTTTAGTCGAATTGATCTTTCATGCACTCTAAGGTTATTTAAATATGAACATTGAATTGTGGAGCTTGTTAACTCCGGCATTGAGGGTTCGTGTAATCCTACGCAATGTGTTCATCATCCAACAAGAGTGTAGAGTATGCATTTATCTATTCTGTTATGTGATCAAAGTTGAGAGTGTCCACTAGTGAAAGTGTAATCCCTAGGCCTTGTCCCTAAATACGCCATCGCTATTTGTTTACTGTTTTACTGCGTTACTACTGCTGCTGCGTTACTATCGCTTGTTTATCGTCCTGGGCAAAGCACTTTTCTGGTGCCGTTGCCACTGCTCATATATATTCGTACCACCTGTATTTCACTATCTCTTCGCCGAACTAGTGCACCTATTTGGTGTGTTGGGGACACAAGAGACTTCTTGCTTTGTGGTTGCAGGGTTGCATGAGAGGGATATCTTTGACCTCTTCCTCCCTGAGTTCGATAAACCTTGGGTGATCCACTTAAGGGAAAACTTGCTGCTGTCCTACAAACCTCTGCTCTTGGAGGCCCAACACTGTCTACAGGAAAAGGAGGGGGGCGTAGACATCAAGCTATTTTCTGGCGCCGTTGCCAGGGAGGAAAGGTAAAAGGTACTCACACTCCGGATCTCGGCTACTAAGCTATTTTCCGGCGCCGTAAGTACTCAAAGCTATTTCCTTTAGATCCTGCAATTGCAACTTTTTGTTTCTTGTTTACACTAGTAAGGCATAATGGAAAACATCTGTGAGCTTTTTATTCTATTTCCTGAGTCAAGACATGAATGGTTTAATGCGAAAATTAGAAAACCTATGGAATCTTATTTGCATGCTAGTAGCAATGATATTAGTATGAATGCTTTGAACACTATTGTTGCTAATGCTATGGAAAATTCTAAGCTTGGGGAAGCTGGTTTTGATGAGCATGATCTTTTTAGCCCCCCAAGAATTGAGGAGAAAATTTTCTTTGATGATACTTTGCCTCCAATTTATGATGATTATAATGATAGTAGTCTTTTGTTGCCGCCTGTTATGGAGGATGAATTTGATTATGATTACAATATGCCTCCTATATTTGATAGCTACTTTGTTGAATTTGCTCCCACTAGTACTAATAAAATTGATTATGCTTATGTGGAGAGTAATAATTTTATGCATGAGACTCATGATAAGAATGCTTTATGTGATAGTTATATTGTTGAGTTTGCTCATGATGCTACTGAAAGTTATTATGAGAGAGGAAAATATGGTTGTAGAAATTTTCATGTTACTAAAACACCTCTCTATGTGCTGAAATTTTTGAAGCTATACTTGTTTTATCTTCCTATGCTTGTTACTTTGCTCTTCATGAACTTGTTTATTTACAAGATTCCTATGCATAGGAAGCATGTTAGACTTAAATGTGTTTTGAATTTGCCTCTGGATGCTCTCTTTCGCTTCAACTACTATTTCTTATGAGTGCATCATTAAAACTGCTGGGCCCATCTTAATGGCTATAAAGAAAGAACTTCTTGGGAGATAACCCATGTGTTATTTTGCTACAGTACTTTGTTTTATATTTGTGTCTTGGAAGTTGTTTACTACTGTAGCAACCTCTCCTTATCTTAGTTTTGTGTTTTGTTGTGCCAAGTGAAGCCTCTAATCGAAGGTTGATACTAGATTTGGATTTCTGCGCAGAAACAGATTTCTATCTGTCACGAATCTGGGCTGTTTTCTCTGTAGGTAACTCAGAAAAATATGCCAATTTACGTGCGTGTTCCTCAGATATGTACGCAACTTTCATTAGTTTTGAGTTTTCTGATCTGAGCAACGGAAGTATTTATTAAAAATTCGTCTTTACGGACTGTTCTGTTTTGACAGATTCTGCCTTTTATTTCGCATTGCTTCTTTCGCTGTGTTGGGTGGATTTCTTTGTTCCATTACCTTCCAGTAGCTTCGAGCAATGTCCAGAAGTGTTAAGAATGATTGTGTCACCTCTGAACATGTGAGTTTTTGATTATGTACTAACCCCTCTAATGAAGTTTATGAGAAGTTTGGTGTGAAGGAAGTTTTCAAGGGTCAAGAGAGGAGGATGATATACTATGATCAAGGAGAGTGAAAGCTCTAAGCTTGGGGATGCCCCGGTGGTTCACCCCTGCATATATCAAGAAGATTCAAGCGTCTAAGCTTGGGGATGCCCAAGGCATCCCCTTCTTCATCGACAACATTATCAGGTTCCTCCCCTGAAACTATATTTTTATTCCATCACATCTTATGTGCTTTGCTTGGAGCGTCTGTTTGTTTTTGTTTTTGTTTTTGTTTGAATAAATGCTTGTGTGGGAGAGAGACACGCTCCGCTGTTGCATATGGACAAGTATGTCCTTAGTTTCTACTCATAGTATTCATGGCGAAGTTTCTTCTTCGTTAAATTGTTATATGGTTGGAACTGGAAAATGATACATGTAGTAATTGCTATAATGTCTTGGGTAATGTGATACTTGGCAATTGTTGTGCTCATGCTTAAGCTCTTGCATCATATGCTTTGCACCCATTAATGAAGAAATACATAGAGCATGCTAAAATTTGGTTTGCATATTTGGTCTCTCTAAGGTCTAGATAGTATCTAGTATTGAGTTTGAACAACAAGGAAGACGGTGTAGAGTCTTATAATGTTTTCATTATGTCTTTTATGTGAGTTTTGCTGCACCGGTTCATCCTTGTGTTTGTTTCAAATAACCTTGCTAGCCTAAACCTTGTATCGAGAGGGAATACCTCTCATGCATCCAAAATACTTGAGCCAACCACTATGCCATTTGTGTCCACCATACCTACCTACTACATGGTATTTCTCCGCCATTCCAAAGTAAATTGCTTGAGTGCTACCTTTAAAATTCCATCATTCACCTTTGCAATATATAGCTCATGGGACAAATAGCTTAAAAACTATTGTGGTATTGAATATGTACTTATGCACTTTATCTCTTATTAAGTTGCTTGTTGTGCGATAACCATGTTCACTGGGGACGCCATCAACTACTCTTTGTTGAATTTCATGTGAGTTGCTATGCATGTTCGTCTTGTCTGAAGTAAGAGAGATCTACCACCTTATGGTTAAGCATGCATATTGTTAGAGAAGAACATTGGGCCGCTAACTAAAGCCATGATCCATGGTGGAAGTTTCAGTTTTGGACATATATCCTCAATCTTATATGAGAAAATTACTAATTGTTGTTACATGCTTATGCATAAAAGAGGAGTCCATTATCTGTTGTCTATGTTGTCCCGGTATGGATGTCTAAGTTGAGAATAATCAATAGCGAGAAATCAAATGCGAGCTTTCTCCTTAGACCTTTGTACAGGCGGCATAGAGGTACCCCTTTGTGACACTTGGTTAAAACATGTGCATTGCGATGATCCGGTAGTCCAAGCTAATTAGGACAAGGTGCGGGCACTATTAGTATACTATGCATGAGGCTTGCAACTTGTAAGATATAATTTACATGATACATATGCTTTATTACTACCGTTGACAAAATTGTTTCATGTTTTCAAAATCAAAGCTCTAGCACAAATATAGAAATCGATGCTTTTCCTCTATGGTGGACCATTCTTCTACTTTCATTGTTGAGTCAGTTCACCTATTTCTCTCCACCTCAAGAAGCAAACACTTGTGTGAACTGTGCATTGATTCCTACATACTTGCATATTGCACTTATTATATTACTCTATGTTGACAATATCCATGAGATATACATGTTACAAGTTGAAAGAAACCGCTGAAACTTAATCTTCCTTTGTGTTGCTTCAATGCTTTTACTTTGAATTATTGCTTTATGAGTTAACTCTTATGCAAGACTTATTGATGCTTGTTTTTAAGTACTATTCATGAAAAGTCTTTGCTTTATGATTCATTTGTTTACTCATGTCATATACATTGTTTTGATCGCTGCATTCATTACATATGTTTACAATAGTATGATCAAGTTTATGATGGCATGTCACTCCAGAAATTATCTTTGTTATCGTTTACCTGCTCGGGACGAGCAGAAACTAAGCTTGGGGATACTGATACGTCTCCGACGTATCGATAATTTCTTATGTTCCATGCCACATTATTGATGATATCTACATGTTTTATGCACACTTTATGTCATATTCGTGCATTTTCTGGAACTAACCTATTAACAAGATGCCGAAGTGCCAGTTGCTGTTTTCTGCTGTTTTTGGTTTCAGAAATCCTAGTAACGAAATATTCTCGGAATCGGACGAAATCAACGCCCAGGTTCCTATTTTGCCCGGAAGCATCCAGAACACACGAGAACCGCCAGAGAGGGGGCACAGGGCCACCAAACCCTAGGCCGGCGCGGCCAAGGGGGGCCCCGCGCCCCCCTATAGTGTGGGCCCCCTAGAAGTCCACCGACCTTGCCCTTCCGCCTATTTAAAGCCTCCGTCGCGAAAACCCTGACGTTCGACGAAACCAGAGAAAACCTTCCAGAGCCGCCGCCATCGCGAAGCCAAGATCTGGGGGACAGGAGTCTCTGTTCCGGCACACCGCCGGGACGGGGAAGTGCCCCCGGAAGGCTCCTCCATCGACACCACCGCCATCTTCATCACCGCTGCTGTCTCCCATGAGGAGGGAGTAGTTCTCCATCGAGGCTCGGGGCTGTACCGGTAGCTATGTGGTTCATCTCTCTCCTATGTACTTCAATACAATAATCTCATGAGCTGCCTTACATGATTGAGATTCATATGATGATGCTTGTAATCTAGATGTCGTTATGCTAGTCAAGTGAATTTTACTTATGTGATCTCCGGAGACTCCTTGTCCCACGTGTGTAAAGGTGACAGTGTGTGCACCGTGTGGGTCTCTTAGGCTATATTTCACAGAATACTTATTCACTGTTATGAATGGCATATTGAAGTGCTTATTTATATCTCTTTATGATTGCAATGTGTTTGTATCACAATTTATCTATGTGCTACTCTAGCAATGTTATTAAAGTAGTTTTATTCCTCCTACACGGTGTAATGGTGACAGTGTGTGCATCCGTGTTAGTACTTGGCGTATGCTATGATTATGATCTCTTGTAGATTATGAAGTTAACTATTGCTATGATGGTATTGATGTGATCTATTCCTCCTACATAGTGTGAAGGTGACAGTGTGCATACTATGTTAGTACTTGGTTTAGTCGAATTGATCTTTCATGCACTCTAAGGTTATTTAAATATGAACATTGAATTGTGGAGCTTGTTAACTCCGGCATTGAGGGTTCGTGTAATCCTACGCAATGTGTTCATCATCCAACAAGAGTGTAGAGTATGCATTTATCTATTCTGTTATGTGATCAAAGTTTAGAGTGTCCACTAGTGAAAGTGTAATCCCTAGGCCTTGTCCCTAAATACTGCTACTGCTGTTTGTTTACTGTTTTACTGCGTTACTACTGCTGCGTTACTACTGCTTGTTTACTGTCCTGGGCAAAGCACTTTTCTGGTGCCGTTGCCACTGCTCATATATATTCATACCACCTGTATTTCACTATCTCTTCGCCGAACTAGTGCACCTATTAGGTGTGTTGGGGACACAAGAGACTTCTTGCTTTGTGGTTGCAGGGTTGCATGAGAGGGATATCTTTGACCTCTTCCTCCCTGAGTTCGATAAACCTTGGGTGATCCACTTAAGGGAAAACTTGCTGCTGTCCTACAAACCTCTGCTCTTGGAGGCCCAACACTGTCTACAGGAAAAGGAGGGGGACGTAGACATCAATGCTCATAACACATTTAGAGCACAGGACATCTGATTGTGTACATATTATTCGTGATCTATAATCACTCATGTGTTTTTACTCATTGAGTGTCAGATACACTCAAGTCTTGTTAAACCTTCACATGACAAGAACATTTTCTTAATATTTCTATATTGAACTACTTCAATATCTATTCTATGTACTTTGACTTAAACTTATTATGTGTTTCAATCTATCTTCATAGATCTTGACTCTAAATTTGTTTCAGTCCATATCCTTTCATTGAAGTTAATTTCTCAATGAAATCTTTTAATCAAGTATATAATTACATCATTTATAACCAACTATATGTCATCTACATAAAGTATTATAAATATGTCTCAGCGCTCCCACTTAATTTCTTGCAAATGCAAGCCTCTTCATCGTCTCTGATGAAATCAAAAACTCTTTGACTATTTCATCTGGTGAAGATTCCAACTCCGTGATACTCACTTCATCCAATTGAAGATTGTATACCTATCTAGTATTCCACGGACTAGCAAAACTCTTGGTTGTATCTTGTATACACCTTTAATACACACTTCTGTTAAGTAATGTATTTTGCCATCCTACTAGCATATCTCATAAAAGAAATATGTAGCGATTACTAGAATAATCCACATAGACTATAAGCATTGCTACAGAAGATCTAATCTTATCGTAGTCAACTCTTTGAACTTTGTCGTAAACAACTTTTCGACAAGTCGAGTTTTTTCAAGGATATATCATCCAAGTCCATCATTTTTATAGATCCATTTACTTTCAAAAAGTATTCACCTATCTTGGATTTCATGGCGCATAGCCATTTTAACGGAGTCAGGGCCCATCATAACTTCTTTGTTTGTAGTTGGTTTATCATTGTTCAAAATCAATCCTTTGTCCACAAATCATTTATTTGATCACAAAGTAAACCATACCTACAAGGTTCAATATGTACTTCGATCTCCATGGCTAAAACACTTTGTAGTCATGGGAGCCATGATCGTCGTGGCCGCTTCCTAACCAATTCCAATGCTGCGCTACTCTGATCATTATGCTCAGGTTCATAAACCTTATCGAGTTATATTGTCCTCCCACTCAAAATACTTCACTAGAAACAATTTCTTGGAAATAAGTAAGAAACATCGACAAACACTTTTGTCTTTGTTTCCATGGTGGAAGAATTCCCAATTAATTCTTTGGGATAACCAACAAAAACATTCATCCGATTTTGGTTGTAAACTTATTTACCTTATGCTATGCATACCAAAATTTAAGAGATGACTATTAGGTTTCATACCCATGCCATAACTCGTATGGTGTCATTTCAACGGATCATGATGATGCTCTATTCAGTGTAAAAGCGGTAGTCTCTAAAGCATAATCCACAAAAATATAATGGCATCAATATTTTATCTCATCATTGATCCAACAAGGTTTGGATACATCTCTCGGATACTCCATCATCATTATGATACTCCAAGAAACGTGAGTTGTAGAACAATTTCATAACTCTCTTAGATGTTCGCTAAAACTCGTAATTCAAATATTTCCCCATAATCCAATCATAGATATTTGACTTTTCTATTACGATGATTTCCACTTCATGCTGAAATTTATTTGAATCCATTCAAATGTTTCAAACTTCTTCCTTATCGAATATATCCACATATATACTCAATTCATTGTTGGAAGTTTTCATGAAGTAGAAGAATCTCCCGCACACAACTATGCCCAGTGAACCACATATATCATCATGTATGTTTCCACTAAGTTAGTTGCCCGTTCAACTCTTGGCCTATGAACGGTATTTCAGTCATTCTCTTTAGAAAAGATTTGCAAGCGTCAAACGATTCAAAAATCAAATGACTCCAAAAATCCATTTGCATGGAGTTCCTTCATGCGTTCCTCTCTAACATGACCTAAATGGTGGTTCCATAAACAAGTGGAATTCAAATCATTTGCCTTATGGCATTTTAGCGTCAGTGTTTATGTATGTGTGTTTTACCATTAAGATTTATAATAACTTATCCATCGTACATGGAGTAATGTCATAATTTGAACAACTCATTGTTTTCATTTGACCAGAGCAAAATAACAATTATTAAGTTCTTTATTATAAAATCTAAGGGCTAGATAGAATGCCAATGACGAACATAATAACACTTTATTTTTGTTCCAGAAGTGCATTCCTATCATATTCCTTGTCAGTCACTTAGGCCATTGTATTCTTGTATTGCGTTGTTTTGTATGACACTTCATACCAACCAATATGGTACTTATACCCAAGAATTTCATTGTGTGATCAAACTAGGAATACAACCATAACATGTATATCATTTATATACACCTGAGCTAGACTTTCTAGTCTTTTCTTTTCTTTTTGCCAAAATATCTTTTGTAGTTTCTCTTTTAGCTTTCCTCATTATTCAGGAAAACACTTCAACATCAATAACTTCTAGGTTTGTTGGTCAAATACCAATAACCTTGAGGTTCTGAAGTTAATCATCTTATGACAAGTGTTGCAGATTTTACTATTAGTAGCTTTGTAATATGATGAACAATTTCACTCATAATTTTATCCATCAATTCATGACGACTTTCCGAGACCATGTTTGTACATGCTAGGCTCGTAAAGTTTAACCTTAGTATTCGCATGTGCAAATCTGGCTTGCACCCGTTGTATGCACACGTAGAATCTATAACACCCGATCATCACGAGATGCTTCGAAACGACGAGTCTTAGCAATGGTGCATACTAAGGATGATTTCTTCATGGATATGCGAATATCGTTAGTGCCCCAATAGTTGGAGGATTGGGACGCCTTGCGTCTTCAACCTTCCTACATTCCCATAAAACTTATGAGTTTATGTAGTCTCACCAAATTATATTCTATCATCTTGCAATAAGGTCTTAGATATCACATATATCTCATACCTTGATTATTTCTGAAAACTAAATTTTCAGCTCCTTACTTTTCAAACAGATTTGAACTTCAAGTTTCATGGAGACAAGATAACTTTAGGTACTAATTGAAACCATAGCTCTTTGAATCAACAATGTGAGGTTTACTAAAAGTTTGCAATAGGACTTAATCATTTCTTGATTCTTTAACAATACGGTACCAGTCCGTAAAGTTTCTTGTCAGATTTTAACAGGATTTCTATCTCAATTACAAGACTAGCGCTTGGTAGAAAACGGATGCCAATACTACAAATTAATTCAAAATACTACTCAGACTATGTTTATGATAATTAGTTCATGTTTTAATCTAATTACTAATGAACTCCCACTTAATACAACATCCCTCATAGTTGTTAAGTGGTACACGATCCAGATCCACTACACCAAAACTGATCATCACGTGAGATGATGTAGCTTCAATGGTGAACATCAACATGTTGATCATATCATCCATATGACTCGTGTTCAACCTTTCGGTTTCCGTTGTCCCGAGGCCATGTCTGTACATGCTAGGCTCGTCAAGCAAACCCAAGTATTCCGCGTGTGCAACATGGCTTACACCCGTTGTATGTGAACGTTGAGTCTATCACATCCGATCATCACGAGATGCTTCGAAACGACGAACTATATCAACGGTGCATACGAGGGGAGAACACTTTATTATCTTGATATTAATGTGAGGGATCATCTTATAATGCTACCGTCGCGTTCTAAGCAAAATAAGATGCATAAAGGATTAACATCACATGCAATTCATATGTGATATGATATGGCCCTTTAGTCTTTGCGCCTTCGATCTTCATCTCCAAAGCACGGACATGATCTCCATCATCAACGGGCATGATCTCCATCATCGTCGGCGTAGCGTCAAGGTCCATGGTGCCGTCTTCATGGTTGTTCACCGCATGTAGCAACTATTACAACTACTTTGAAATAATACTCAACATGAAATATAAAGACAACCATAAGGCTCCTGCCGGTTGCCACAATACAATAATGATCATCTCATACATATTCATCATCACATCATGGCCATATCACATCACCAAACCCTGCAAAAACAAGTTAGACGCCTCTAATTTGGTTTGCATATTTTACGTGGTTTAGGGTTTTCGAGTAAGATCTAATCTACCTACGAACATGAACCACAACGGTGATACTAATGTTGTCAATAGAAAGAGTAAATTGAATCTTCACTATGGTGGGAGAGACAGACACCCGCAAAGCCACTTATGCAATACAAGTTGCATGTCGAACGTGGAGCAAGTCTCATGAACGCGGTCATGTAAAGTTAGCCCGAGCCGCTTCATCCCACCATGCCACAAAGATGCAAAGTACTCGAACTAAAGACAACATAAGCATCAACGCCCACAAAACCATTGTGTTCTACTCGTGCAACCATCTATGCATAGACACGGCTCTGATACCACTGTAGTGATTCGTAGCATAGAAAACAAAAAATTTCCTACCGCGAGAACGCAATCCAAGCCAAGATGCAATCTAGAAGATGGGAGCAACGAGGGGATGAACGAGACTAACCCTTGAAGATTTCCAAAGCCTACAAGAGGAGGTTCTCGTTGCTGCGGTAGACGATCACTTGCCGCTTTCAAAAGCGCGTAGAAGATCTTGACGGTGCCACAATCGGGCAGCACCTCCGTACTCGGTCACATGTTCGGTGTTGATGAAGACGTCCTTCTCCCCGTTCCAGCGGGCAGCGGAAGTAGTAGATCCTCCTTGGAATCCCGGCAGCATGACGGCGTGGTGGCGGTGTCGATGGAGAACTCCGGCAGGGCTTCGCCTAAGCGTATGCGGGAGTTGTATGTGGAGGAGGGGTGCTAGGGTTTGGGGAGAGGGGTGCCTTGGGCGCCGGCCATGAAGGGGGCAGCCAAGGTTGGAGGCAAGAGTGGCCGGCCACCCTCCCCTTGTCCCTCATTATATAGGTGGAAGCCCCAAGAGTTGTAGTCCAAGTCTTCGAATAAGACCCCAACACTAAAACTTCCCAAAGGTGGGAAACCTACTCAAGGGGGGAGTCCTACTCAAGGTGGGACTCCCACCTTTCCTTGAGGTGAGGCTGGCCGGCCACCAAGGTGGAGCCCACCTGGGACTCCTCCCCCTTAGGGTTTGGCCGTCCATACTAGTGGAGTCCCTCCGGGACTCCACCTTCCATAGTGCCATTCTTCCGGACTTTTCTAGAACCTTTTAGAACCTGCCATAAATGCACCGGATCATTTCCAAACTTGGAATATGACTTCCTATATATGAATCTTATTCTCCGGACCATTCCGGAACTCCTCGTGATGTCCTGGATCCCATCCGAGACTCCGAACAAAACTTCGAACTCCATTCCATATTCCATATCTACTTAAACGACATCAAACCTTAAGTGTGTCACCCTACGGTTCGCGAACTATGTAGACATGGTTGAGACTTCTCTCCGACCAATAACCAATAGCGGGATCTGGAGATCCATAATGGCTCCCACATATTCAACGATGACTTAGTGATCGAATGAACCATTCACATACGATACCAATTCCCTTTGTCACACGATATTTTACTTGTCCGAGGTTTGATCATCGGTATCACTCTATACCTTGTTCAACCTCGTCTCCTGACAAGTACTCTTTACTCGTACCGTGGTATGTGGTCTCTTATGAACTTATTCATATGCTTGCAAGACATTAGACGACATTCCACCGAGAGGGCCCATAGTATATCTATCCGTCATCGGGATGGACAAATCCCACTATTGATCCATATGCCTCAACTCATACTTTCCGGATACTTAATCCCACCTTTATAACCACCCATTTACGCAGTGGCGTTTGATGTAATCAAAGTACCTTTCCAGCATAAGTGATTTACATGATCTCATGGTCGAAAGGACTAGGTAACTATGTATCGAAAAGCTTATAGCAAATAACTTAATGACGTGATCTTATGCTACGCTTAATTGGGTGTGTCCATTACATCATTCATATAATGACATAACCTTGTTATTAATAACATCCAATGTTCATGATCATGAAACTATGATCATCTATTAATCAACAAGCTAGTTATACAAGAGGCTTACTAGGGACTCCTTGTTGTTCACATAACACACATGTATCAATGTTTCAGTTAATACAATTATAGCATGGTATGTAAACATTATCATAAACACAAAGATATATTATAATAACCACTTTTATTATTGCCTCTTGGGCATATCTCCAACATTTGCATCTTGCGGTATGGTGGGATGAAGCGGCCCGGGCTAACTTTACATGACCGCGTTCATGAGACTTGCTCCACGCTCGACATGCAACTTGTATTGCATAAGTGGCTTTGCGGGTGTCTGTCTCTCTCACCATTGTTAAGATTCAATTTACTATTTCAATTGACAACACTAGTACTAGCGTTGTGGTTCATGTTCGTAGGTAGATTGGATCTTACTCGAAAACCCTAAACCACGTAAAATATGCAAACCAAATTAGAGGCGTCTAACTTGTTTTTGGAGGGTTTTGTGATGTGATATGGCCATGATGTGATGATGAATATGTATTATATGATCATTATTATATTGTGGCAACCGGCAGGAGCCTTATGGTTGTATTTATATTTCATGTGGTAGTATTATTTCAAAGTAGTTGTAATAGTTACTACATGTGGTGAACAACCATGAAGACGACGCCATTGACCTTGACGCTACGCCGACGATGATGGAGATCATATGCCCGTTGATGATGGAGATCATGTCCGTGCTTTGGAGATGAAGATCTAAGGCGCAAATACAAAAGGGCCATATCATATTACATTATGAATTGCATGTGATGTTAATCCTTTTATGCATCTTATATCGCTTAGATCGCGACGGTAGCATTATAAGATGATCCCTCTCACTAAAAATCAAGATAATAAAGTGTTCGTCCTTAGTTAGCACCGTTGCTAAGACTCGTTGTTTTGAAGCGTCACGTGGTGATCGGGTGTGATAAACTCAACGTGTGCATACAACGGGTGCAAACCAGTTTTGCACATGCAGAAACTAGGGTTTGACTTGACGAGTCTAGCATGTACAAACATGGCCTCGAAACACGAAAGACCGAAAGGTTAAGCATGAATCATATAGATGAGATGATGAACATGTTGATCTTCGGCATTGAAACAACATCATCTCACATGATGATCGGACTTGGTGTAGTTGATTTGGTTCATGTAATCACTAAGACAATCTGAGGGATATTGTTTTGAGTGGGAGTTCACCTCTTTAATTTAAATTAATAGTAAACTAAATTTGTCATAAACTTAGTCTGAACTCTTTGCAAATATGTTGTAGATTATGGTGACCCCTACCATCAACTTTAATTCGTTCCTATAGAAAGAAAAGTCGAAAAAAATGGAAGCAACTTTACGGATTGGTTCTGTAACTTGAGGATTGTCCTCACGGCTGGACAACTGCTCTATGTGCTCAATGCACCGCTGGGTGACCCACCTGCAGAAACAACTACCGATGAGGCTAAAGCTGTTTACCTCACTCGGAAGACACATTACTCCACAGTTCAGTGTGCCATCCTCTACGGTTTAGAATCGGAGCTTCAGAAACACTTTGAGACCCACGACCCTCATGATATAATCAGTGAGCTCAAAATGATATTTGAAACTCATGCGGTCGTGGAAAGCTATGATGCTTCTGAAAAGTTCTTTAACTGTAAGATGGAAGAAGGCATCTCCGTTAGTGAGCACGTGCTCAAGATGTCTGGGCACGCAGAGAAACTCCAAAACTTTGGAATAACGAGTCCTAACGCCTTGGGGATTCATCGTGTTCTTCAATCACTGCCACCTAGTTACAAGAACTTTGTGATGAACTACAACATGCAGTGCATGGACAAGACGTTACCTGAACTCTTCTCAATGCTGAAAACTGCTGAATTGGAGATAAAGAAAGAGCACCAAGTGTTGATGGTCAATAAGACCACCAAGTTCAAGAAGCAGGGTAAGCCTAAGGAAAAGGATAAATTCAAGAAGGGCGGCAAGAAAGCTGACGCGCCTCCTAAGAAACCCAAGGCTGGCCCTAAATCTGATACTGTGTGCTATTACTGCAAAGAAGAGGGACACTGGAAGCAGAACTGCTCAAAGTACCTGGTAGATCTGAAGAGTGGTAACATAAAAAAGAAAGGTATATCTTATATACATGTTATTGATGTCTATCTTACTAGTAATCATAGTAGTGCCTGGGTATTTGATACTGGTTCGGTTGCTCATATTTGTAACTCGAAACAGGAGCTACAGAATAAATGAAGACTAGCGAGGGACGAGGTGACGATGCACGTTGGAAATGGATCCAAGGTCGATGTGATCGCCGTCGGCACGCTCCCTCTACATCGACCATCGGGATTAGTTTTAAATCTGAATAATTGTTATTTGGTGCCTGCGTTGAGCATGAACATTATATCTGGATCTTGTTTATTGCATAGCGGTTATTCATTCAAGTCTGAGAATAATGGTTGTTCGATTTATATGAATAATATCTTGTATGGTCATGCACCTGAGATGAATGGTTTATTTCTGTTAAATCTCGATAGTAGTGATACACATATACATAACATTGATGCTAAACGAAAGAAATTAAATGATAATTCTACATATATGTGGCAATGTCGTCTTGATCATATTGGAGTGAAACGCATGAAGAAACTCCATTCTGATGGACTACTTGAATTACTTGATTTTGAATCACTTGATAGATGTGAGGCATGTCTGATGGAAAAAATGACTAAGACTTCATTCTCTGGTATTATGGAGCGAGCTACAGACTTGTTGGAAATCATACATACTGATGTATGTGGACCAATGAGTGTAGCACCGCGCGGTGGTTATCATTATGTTCTTACTTTCACAGATGATTTGAGTAGATATGGGTATATCTACTTGATGAAACATAAATCTGAAACTTTCGAGAAGTTTAAGGAATTCCAAAGTGAAGTAGAAAATCAACGTAACAAGAAGATTAAATTTCTACATTCTAATCGTGGAGGTGAATATCCGAGTTATGAGTTTGGCATGCATTTAAAGAAATGCGGAATACTTTCACAGTTGACACCGCCGGGAACACAACATCGCAATGGTGTGTCCAAACATCGTAATCGAAATTTATTGGATATGGTTCGATCTCTGATGTCTCTTACAGATTTAGCGTTATCTTTTTGGAGTTATGCATTAGAGACAGCATGATTCACTTTAAATAGGGCATCATCTAATCCGTTGAAACGACACCGTATGAATTGTGGTTTGGAAACAAACCTAAGTTGCCGTTCCTTAAAGTTTGGGGCTGCGAAGCTTATGTAAAGCAGTTACAACCTGACAAGCTCGAACCCAAAGCGGAGAAATGCATCTTCATAGGATACCCTAAAGAAACAATTGTGTATACTTTCTATCACAGATCCGAAGGTAAAATCTTTGTTGCCAAGAACGGATCCTTTCTTGAGAAGGAATTTCTCTCGAAAGAAGTGACTGGAAGAAAAGTATAAATCGACGAGGTTATTGAACCTTCTCTTAAAAATCCGAGTAGCGCAACACCGGAAGATGTTCTTGTGCCGCCTACACCGATTAGTTTTTTTGTCGAAATGGGGGACATATCGCCCCAGCTTCTGCATCCAAAGGATGCACATGGCTTTTTTTATTAGATTATTCACAAAACCTTACAAGAACAATACAAAAGATCAAACTCGAAGCCACCTCACAAAACCTACAGTGGGATGAAGGGGGTGACAATACACCAACTCACATCATCCAAAAACCAAATGCCTTCCCAAACCGCCCAATAGTAGGTGAGAAGCACATCCAGTCAAGCAGACTCTCCGCGCACGCCAACGCACACGCCACAGAAGTTGCTACCGCCGTCTTCCTTGATTCCATCTTCAAGAGAGATCATCGCATTAACCTTGCAAGACCTGCCGTCGATGCCACCATGACGCCAGACGGCTCCACCATCCTGCACGCATACATCATCCCGCATCTGTCATTGATGCCCTGCAGCACCATGCCACCGAGACTCAACGCCAACAATGTGGTAGATGAATACCACTCCACCAACATCTGCCAACATCCAGCAGCTGCTCCAAAAACGATGCCCCAAAAGGTAGAACGACGCAGGGCGCGCCGCCATCGTCCGATCCGGGAGACCCAAACCTAGGGTTTCCCCCGGAGCAGCACGAGTGAGAGACCGCAGACTGCGACGACGATGCCTTCAAGAAGGTAGCGGCGCGACACGTCGCCATCGTCCGCCAATCGAGGTCAGAGCACGGTTTTCACCGGCAGCCACGCATCCCCAACTCGATGAGTGTAGTGCCAAGACGGGCAAAGATGACGCCTTCGACAAGGTAACGACGTCGACCGACGTCGCCATCATCCGCCAAGACCGAGGTCGAGGCTCAGTTTTCACCAGCCGCCATGACACCCCGGACTAGATCTCGCCGCCACCCTGCCGCCCACACGGCCAGGGCCACGGGCCACCACTCGCAGCGAAGAAGACGACACCGCTGCCACCATCCGGAGCCGCCGCTCCGGCGTCCAGGGCCCCCGCCGAGACCACCACCAGCAGCCCCTCCAGCACTGAAGGCCGCCGCCACCAAGCCGCCAGATCCCGAGAGCCACCCACCGCCACGGACGAATGAGCGGTTGCCGGAGTCGCCGACCAAGGGGGAGACGCGTCGGGGGTGGAAAGCGCCGCCTGGCAGCGTCCTCTGCCCCGGCAAGCCCATCCCGGCAACCTTCCTTCCATGCGGCTGTGCCAGGCGCCGGGGGCCGCAACCGAGGGCCAAATCCCCGCCGCCCCCTTCACCGGTGCCGCGGCCTTCGGCCAGCAGCACCTTGGGGGGGGGGGGGGGTGAACGAGGAGGGAGAGAGGGGGGAGGAGGGACGGGGCGGCGGCTAGGGTTTGCCCCTCTCGGTCGCCTGGAGGAGCGACACTGCTAATGATAATGATCATGAAACTTTGAACGAAGTTACTACTGAATCTCGCAGGTCGACGAGGGTTCACACCACTCCTGATTGGTACGACCCTTGTATAAATGTCATGATTGTGGACAACAATGATGAAGACCTTGCAACATATGAGGAAGCAATGATGAGCCCAGATTCCAACAAATGGAAAGAGGCCATGAAATCCGAAATGGGATCCATGTATGATAACCAAGTATGGGCTTTGGTAGACTTACCTGATAGCCGCAAGGCTGTCAAGAATAAATGGATCTTCAAAATAAAAACAGATGGTGATGGTAATATTACCGTCTATAAAGCTCGACTTGTCGCGAAAGGGTTCCGACAAATTCAAGGAGTTGACTACGATGAGACTTTCTCACCTGTAGCGAAGCTAAAGTCCGTGAGGATATTGTTAGCAATAGCAGCATTTTTCGATTATGAAATTTGGCAGATGGATGTCAAAACGGCACTCCTTAATGGTGACATTGAGGAAGAGTTGTATATGGTACAATCCAAAGGTTTTGTTGATCATAAAAATGCTGACAAGGTATGCAAACTTCAGCGTTCAATTTATGGACTGAAGCAAGCATCCGGAGTTGGAACCGACTCTTTGATAAGGTGATCAAAGACTTTGGATTTATACAAACCCATGGAGAGGCTTGTATTTACAAGAAAGTGAGTGGGAGCTCTATAGCATTCCTGATATTATATGTAGATGTCATATTATTGATTAGAAATGATGTAGAACTTCTGAGTAGTGTAAAAGGTTATTTGAATAAGTGTTTTTCAATGAAGGACCTTGGAGAAGCAGCATACATTTTAGGCATCAAGATTTATAGAGATAGATCAAGACGCCTAATAGGGCTTTCACAAAGTACATACCTGGATAAGATTCTAAAGAAGTTTAGAATGGATGAAAGCAAGATAGGGTTCTTGCATATGTTACCAGGTAAGACCTTGAGTAAAACTCAAAGTCCAGCTACGGTCACTAGTAACATATGGGTCTTCTATAACGATTTTAGTTTGTCAGCGAAAGGGCCAAATCCGTCATGGAGGCCTCATACAGACGGTTTGCAGGACCGTGGCGGATCTCGCGTCATAGATGGCCCGGATGACGGTTAGGGAGGCGCGTCACAGATCCATGATGGCAGTGCCCAAGCACGAAGCCCACCCGGCCCAGTCCATCGTGACAGACATATCCGTGATAGCACTGGTCCCTTCTGCCAGCGACCGTTGTGTCAAGCTGTCAGGTCAATGATTAACATGTCAGTCCGGTCGAGTGACTGTCGTTTTTGTCGTCTCGCGAGGAGATCATCACCCAGCTTCCTGCGCGTGGACTAATAAAATGCAAACACGTGGTCCGTTGAAAGAGCAGCCACGTGGACCAATAAAACATTTGATAGCTGCAACCTGCACCATACGAGATGTCCATCCGGCTTTTGACACGTGCATGTATGTGGACGTATCGCAACGCGACACGTGTCGCATGGTTAGGTGCCACTTGGCACACCATAAATGTGCCATCTACGGCCCATCGATCCAACTTGGATATGATTTCCAAGGCCCATGTTACGGCCTTAACTGCTACAGGTTAAGCCAGCCCATAAAAGGCGACCCATGATGTTGTCGGTTTTTGTTGGGCCATCTACAGGCCGCGAAGGAAGGCCTATCATTATTCTTTATGATTTCCAAGGCCCATGTTACGGCCTTACTTCCACAGGTTACGCCAGCCCATAACGGGCAGCCCACGATGTTGTCGATCGTTATTGCGCTGTCTACATGCCGCCAAGAAAGGCCTATCTTTATTCTTCTTATTGGGCCCATTATAACATCATGCGTCCACTTACAATTTGGCCCAAGCAAGGATTCGATGGTTTACAGCCCCAATTTTGGGCTTGTAAAGGCTAGACATATAACACCTGTTAAGGCCCAGATAAAAAGTACTGGCTAAATTTGTTTCAATGCATCCGACAACGGCCCAGTGGGCTTTACTTCACACCACTACGGCCTACTCGTCAAAATGAAAATTACAAACGACATAATACATGACATAATTACAGGTATAATTACAGGCAAATAATTTAATCATAAATCACCATCGGCTCTGTCTAAAGCTACCTATTGTGGTGGACCATGGCAGCGCCAGTCCGCAAATAGAAATAACAGTTATCTGGCACCAGCGAAAATATAACAGTTCAATTCATGACCATGGCACCACCAGATCAACAAGTTTCTGAGTTCGAATCTCTAGCTTCGCTGCTGTATAATTTTAGTCAACGTATCAATTGTTCCTTCCATGTCTGCCTGCTTTTTTTTCTACTTCTTGTACCTGGTTGGTCAGGTCAACCATTTGATCATGCTGGTTCTTAACAACATCTTGTAGCTTTGCACTACCCCTCTTCTCTCTCTCTAATTCTGCAGCCAGATTCCTTATTTTCAATCCAGAAGGAATAATAAGTCCCACATTCCGAAGAAAGTTAGGTTTTGCTGTATTTTTTGAGAGGACCTCAGATAAAACCTGGATCTTAGTCTTGCGTCCTCCATCTGCCGTAGGTATAGTTAGCTGCTTTTCCATCTCAGCCTTCATTTGCAATGAAGCAAACAGGTTACCACATACACCAAGATACAACAAATTAAAAAAGTTTACCCTATGAAAGTTGACTTACAGTTGCATCTTTTACAGCGGAGGAGAAGCCATTTTTCCGGCTGAAGTGGCATTCCTTGAATATATCTAGAGGATTGGGTTCTTTACCTTTGTACTTGTCTCCCTGAAATCAAACACATACATGAAGCTAGCTTACATGTTCTATGGGGATCTGGTCACAAAGTTTCATATAATTCTGGTTTCTCATGTGGATAACTATCAGGAGTGGTGCACTGCAAAGCATCAAGCTTGTAGACATAACATACAGATTTGCAGGGAAGCAATGATGCGACCGAAAGTTCATACAAATAGGTACCGATTAAAACAGAAGTTTAGTTCAATGGAAACATGTACATCACAGTATTAAACCAAGAACTCGATACAATAACACAGAACGGTCATATAAATGAGCACATGCACTGAGCGAAATAAAAATCAAAATGGCCACCAAAACTATAAACATCCATCACTTCTTACCAAATTTTGCAAGTGCACTTCGTAGCTTCGTGACCCAGTTGATTGATGGTATTGAACCTTAGAACGATTTTTTTTGTTGGCAGCACATTTCTGCAGGAATTGTAGAATTAGTAACTGTGTACATTACAATGTAAAAGGCAAAAACTTTGAGTTCAGAAAGGAACTGACCACCGTTTTGGGATGCCTCCAGTGGTCTACTAGCGCCTTCAAATAAAGATTATAGGTGGTGCAAATGTCGTACTTGCCGCAACTTTACTGTAATAGTTACAGAGAAGCCCAGCGTCCCCCTTGTACTTACTCCAATGCGAACGAACAAGCACGAATTTCCTCACTGCCTTGTTGCATTCAGTCGCAATGTTTGCAGCAATTTGAGCTAACACGGGCCCGGTCTTTCCTTTCGGAATGACGGCAATAAGTGTGGCATCCGGAGATTCCAACAACCTGCTGGGTCCTTTTCCCACTCTCTCTAAAATTTCCAGAACATCATCTCCTTCGACGTTTGGATCAACATATAAAATACCACTATTTAGTATATCACAGTATAAAGGTCTTACTTCTGGAGGAAACAGGCAAAGAAATACATGAAACATGCCTTCAGCAACATTTTCAACCTGAGTAGAACTACTAGAGACTTCAATAACCATAAGGATATGTGCAGTAGGATCATTAACTGTGCTATAGCCTAGAAAGGAGAAGTCAGCAAAAATACCATCGTGCAGCTAACCAAAATGCAAGTAAGCAATTCGTATTAGAACTTACCTGGAGCAAAAGAGTGTTCTGGACGCAAGGATCTGCATAGCGTTGAGCTAAGATCCGTTTTTCATCGTTTATATTTTGGCGAGGCACTTCCAGAACTACTTGTTTCACATCAACATGTGTTCCCACTGATAATTCTCTGGTGGGACTCATGCTAGGACAAGTGGAAGCTGGCAGGCCAGGAGATAATCTTTCCGTTCCTGGCTGGATTGCTGTTGCATCTGAAGGCGTTTGGTCAGCCCTCTGATTTTTCCTGGCAGTAGGTTTCTCCATCCCCTTGTAAGAAGCACGACATGGATTGATCAACCAAGTATAACAACATATATGATAAGGCAAGACATAATGGACGAACGAGAATCTTAGCTTTGAAGATAGCGGGTAAGTTCTTAAGTTTCTCGTGAAATAAGGGTTCAAAATATGTATCTCCTTCGTGGGGCGGAGACAGGCTGGTAAAATTGAAGCCGGCAGACCAGAAGATCTGTTCATTCTTGGCTGGATCATGGTTCCATCTGAAGGCATCCATTTATCCCTCTCATTGTTCCTGGTAGTAGGATTCTCCGTCCACTAGTAAGAAACACAATAGGTATTGGTCAAGCAAGCATTACAAAAATTAATTTGCATTTTCAATCAAGCAACATATGTGATAGGTAGGACAGGATGGACGAACTAGCACCTTAGTTTTTAAGATAGCGGTGCAATTCTGATGATTCTCGTGAGCTCAGGGTTCAAGATAAGTATATTCTTCGTTGGCAGCGACGGGATAGTACAACTGGCAGCTGGCAGGCCAGGAGATGATCTATCCATTCTTGGCTGGATCATGGTTCCATCTGAAGGCATCCGTTTATCCCTCTCATTGTTTCTCGCAGTAGGATTCTCCGCCCCCTTGTAAGAAACATAATAGGGATTGGACAAGCAATCATTACAAAATTAATTTGCATTTGCAATCAAGCAACATATATATGATAGGTAGGACAGAATGGACGAACTAGCACCTTAGTTTTTACGATAGCGGCGATGGTCTGATGCTTCTCATGAGCTAAGGGTTCAAGATACGTATATCCTTCGTGCGGCAGAGACGAGCTGCTGCAACTGGCAGCTGGCAGGCCAGGAGACTGGATCATGGTTCTATCTGGAGGCATCTGCTTAGCGGCCCTCTCCTTGTTGATGGCAGTACGTTTCTTCGTATCCTTGTAAGAAAACCAATACGGATTGATCAAAACAAGCATGGCAACAATTAATTTGCGTATTCAATCAAACAACATATATGATACAGCAGAGCTGAAAGGACGAATTAGCACCTTAGCTTTTAAGACATCAGGTGAGGTCTGAAGATTCTTCTGAGGTAATAAGGGTTCCAGATATGTATCGCCTCGGTGTGCCTTGGATGCCGATATTGTCTTGATGTGCTTAAATGCTTTGTCTACTTCCTTACCACTATTTTTCGGGGAATGTTGGGGTGCAAGCAACATTTCTACACGAGAAGTCGTCAGTTGGGTACCTGATTATTTGGTCTCATTAGAGGATTTCTTTTAGCTGCATTTAAGATAACGAGCACAAACATAAGATGTGTATTAATTATGTAGGATGTGCGCTTGCTGGTGTGAGTGATGGATAGAAAAATTAAATCAAAAAGATACACTGGTGTTGGAACCACAAACCAGGAACCAGTGAATCAAGGGACATCCACATGCTAGTTCTTTCAGAGAAAGAAGCTGATAGGTATCCCCATTATAAACTCAATAGTTTGCACAATACAAAAAGGGCTAAATTAAAAAGATTGCATGGAGCGATGACTCTAGCATATATGGTAGGAGGGAATACCTCTACTCATAACAGTTGACTGAGACGACGCTCCTCGTACATAATCCAGCTAAATGTAACAAACTACATCAACCTGCACGTAGGCAGACACGGAACCAGCTAGAACAACTAACTAACTTCTTGCAACTTCTATACGAGCAGGCAGTTGAAACCCCATCAGCTAGTCCATGGCAAATCGACCAAACAATCATGTGCATATAGAGAATACAGAAATAACTCGGCTTGTACAATAGTATACCCAATGCAGGATAATTGGTCTGCATTATTGCTAGCGCAACAAAGACGGTATGCTTGCGGAATAGCGCTTGAACTGCACCGGCGGGCGGACGCGGCGCGGCAGACGATTTGGGCGAGACGTTGTCTATGTGGCCAGGGAGGATGGACGACACACGTGTGACTGTAGCGCAGCAACGGTGTGGAATATGGGGGGTGGGGGTGGTGGATCTGGCCGGAGAGGCGGAGCCAGATCTAGGGTTCGTCCAATTGGGGAAATGTAGCTCGGGGTAATGCTCGGCTGGCTGCAGGCGTGCAGCTGTGCGTGTGGGTTATCCTGAAATTGGGTAACAATACTAGAATACCCTTGTTGTCATAACATGTCATAAATAAAATTTCGCCAGATTCATGGTTTGAAGGGACATTTCAATTGCTTCAAATTTCCCAGAATGACCGCCAACTTTTGGGACATTTCAGACACACAAGGGCCCCCAGTTCTGATAGGTGGGTCCTTGCACGTCAGCGACCTAAACTTGGGCTGCAAATGGGCCTGTACCAAAAGGCCGTTGCACGATCTATTCTAAATAAAACAACCACTACTTCACAGAAGAAAAAACTATTACGTCCGAGCACTTGGAAAAAATCATGTGAGAATTGTGCCAACTTCAATGCTTTCATGTGTAGTTGCCACCAAACAAATGCACACGGACGATCAAAATTTTGATAAATTACAGTGAATCTTGACTGGTAAAAAAATATGGGGTTTTCCATTTTCGTGCCCTCGGGTCCTTAGTTGTGCTCAGTTTTCCCCAGCTCCTTAGTTTTTCCTCACTTTTCCCCAAGCCCTTGTCTGAAACCATCACACGTGCTGTAACGGCCGGTTGCCCAACAGTTGACTGTTATCTTCTGACTAGTGGGGCCACGTAGAGCCCGCAAAGACACGTCAGACCATCCATCTTTGTTTGATCGTAAGCATCGCTGTATCCCTGACCAAAACGCGAACGAGTGGGGCTTCGGTATATCGAATGACAAGTGGGGCCATGACGCTGATACAAGGGGCAATACACGGGTAGGATTAGATTTTTAAACGGAGCTCTACAGCGATGGCACGGAGGAGGTGGCCTGCGGGATGCCGAGACGAGATCGACGTCCACAAAGAACTGCATGAGGTGAGACCAGACGCATTAGATAGATATGAACTAGACGCGTTTAAGCATGCAAAGAAGAGAAGAAAAGGTCGACGACATCGATGACTACCTCAAAACTTTGACTGACCGTGTCGGACACGAACGCGAGCAATGTAGAGAAAACTAGTGTCCCTCCTTTCTGGCGTGTATAGATGGGTGCTAGGATAGTGTGGTGGCAAAGAGAAAGACCTCGCGGTGGTCTGTGGCGTCTAGCATAGCGGGGCGGCGTGGCCGTGCCTACAATGGCGTGCATGCATGTTCGGCATTGGCATCAGCATGTACGTTCGGCATTGGCCTCGGCGGTATCTCTGGTGTGTTAGTGATCTAATGAGGGGACAGGATTGAGGATGCATCCCGACGGTGACCTAGCAGTGGCGGCGAGCATAGCTGTTCTGACCATGCCGATATCGGCATCGGCATCTTTTGGAGGCTGTGGTGCTCGAATCAAGGTGGGATTTGTTTCTTGTACGCCAAAATGAATTTGAAACAAGTTTCATGTTGAAGGTTAGGTAACGAAAGTTTGTAACTAAAAATTATACTAGCGCCATGGTGAGGTTCTTTTTGATAGAGTTATACGGTTCGGCAAACTTTTTTGACACTTTTTAGATATTCCTTGTTGTTACACGTATGGCATCATGTATGGCAAATTTGGGGTCATTTGGAGATGTTCGAAAAAATCACTTTTCTTAAGCGCATGTCGTTTCGTCTCCTTTGAAACCAGCTTTTCTAACAAGGTGATTTTTTCTACCTTCTCTAAATGACCTCAAATTTCATACAGCTGATCTTCTATACATAGATAGATAAATTGTTTCGTTTTTACATTTTTCGAACTTTTTATTTCCCTTTATAATACCCAATTGATTTTTAGGTCAAAACCTCGAAAAACAGCATCATGTATGGCATCATTTTCACCCTAAATTTCAAATTTTGTGAAACTTTCCCTTTTAGATATTCCTTGTTGTTATAGGTATGGCATCATGTATGCCAAACTTGGTTAGGTCTCACTGAAACCAGCTTTTGTAACAAGTTAGGTTTTTTCGACCTTCTCTAAAGGGATTTTTTCTACCTTCTCTAAATGACCTCAAAAATCATACAGACGATCTTCTATACAAAGATAGGTAGATTGTTTCGTTTTTACATTTTTTTGAACTTTTATTTCCCTTTATAATACCCATTTGATTTTCAGGTCAAAACCTCGAAAGTTAACATAAGTAGATGGTGAACCCTCCCAAACTTCAAATACAGGGATAGATAGATTGTTTCGTTTATCATTTTTACCATGAATAGTAATGGCTACAAGAAATCGGTGATGGTTTATCATTTTTTGCGTGAAAAGTAATGGCTACAACAAATCGGTGATGGTTTATCATTTTTTGCGTGAAAATTCATGGCTACAACAAATCGGTGATGGTTTATCATTTTTTGCCTAAAAAGTAATGGCTACAACAAATCAGTGATGATTTATCATTTTTTGAGTGAAAAGTAATGCCTAAAAGAGTTTATAATTTTTAGCGCGTGAAAAATAATACAGAAAACCGCCCTTTAGCATACTTAGATGGTGGAAGCTAACCGCCAACAGAGAGAGAGAGAGAGAGAGGGTGGTGGCCCCGATCAGAGAGATAGAGATGGGGGTTATCCTACCCGTTAGATCATACGATCAATAGTCGGCGGGCACGATCCGCGTGATATGGGCTAGACCAATCAGGGCAATGTTGCACGTCTGCGAGAATTTGTGAAGGGAGAGGGCAAAACTGAGTAGTATCAAGAAACCAAGAGCACCTGAGTAATAAACAGACTAAGAGATTCAAATATGATATTTTAAAAATGGAAAATGCGTGTTTTGTACAATGAAACCCATCTTGGCCTACCTCAAACTATTTGCAATACAAATATACAAGAGTGTGAGAATTGTAGCCTCATTTAGACAAAGTATGTTTTGGGGAAAGCTGTTTTGGGAAGGGCTTATTGTGGAAAACCATGCACCCTCATAGCTACTAGGTAATTTGAGAAGTGGCAATTTGTGGTAAAACTTGATTTATCTATGATTGTTATGGTTCCCAACGTGGCATGTCGCGTTAGAAGACTCCATGAGTAAGTGCCACTCTTTTTCGAAATTTTTTGCACATTAAATGACTCATTTAACTAGTTAATCCCATTGGTTGACTCTCCGTTGACCAGCCACTTGAGGGCAAAACTGAGTATATTGCACTAGCCAGTATTAGCACTCAAGGGGAAAATTGAGCACACAAAAAATGCTAGTATAAGACTCGAGGGTATACCTGAGTATATCTAAATTTCCAGGGTTAGACTCGAGGACGCGTGTTGCGGTGCAGAAATGGAAGACGTGCAATTGTTGACGCGTAGACGCGGGTCGCGGTGCAGAAGTCGAAGACGTGCAATCGTGGACGCGTGTCGCGTTGCAGAAGTCCAAGACGTGCATACGTGAAACGGTGGACGCGGCGGGTCGCATTAACCACCCCTCGCCTTTATAGACGCCTCCTCGCACTATCTCTGTCACTCTCACTCGCTCACGCAACGCCGCCTCTCACGTCCCATCATCTTCTCCAAGGCAAAAAACCCTCTCCCTCTCCCTCTCCTCTGCTGGCGATATGGACAAGGAGAATGCGAATCCCATCGTCCACGACATCGTCGGCTCCAAGCGCGACGCCTCCCTCTTTGACGCCGTCCACTCAACGGCCGCCGCCACCGCCGGTGCATTGGAGGCTGCCGCCGGTGGCGGTCAGATCCCACCGGGAAGGGACCCCTATGAGGAGGTGCCGTACATCTCGCCCCCGAACCCCTACGACGCCTGCATGGACGACCCATGGAACGAGGTAACTACGGTTTGCTTCCTTTTTTTGTACCCATTCCTTTTTGAACCCTATTTTTGCTGGTGTAGATGGATCTGTAGATGGATGAGTATTGGGTTAATATTTGCACCGATTTTATTCCATTTTGTTTTGATCCCTTCTTGATTTCGTTTAAGATTTGGGGTTCGGCCGTTCGGTTAATTTATGCAAGTAATAATGGGATCTCAATCAGTTAATTTATGCAAGTAATCATAAGATCTCAATCAGTTATTTTATGCACGAATCAAAAGATATCAACCGTTTAATTTTGCAAATAATCTGGAATGTGTTCAAGTTCAGATCTGGAATCTGTTTCTTTGCCTATGATGAATCGTTGGGCATAATTTTTTACAGGGAGGGTTCAGTGAACCGTTGCTGTGTACAAATCTGTTGTGCATGAGCTTTAATTCTCTAACACCGTCCCTGTAGATATATAATCGTGTCCACTCTAACTGAGGCTGCCTCTGTTTTTCCTAACTTTATTATCATGCACGTTAGTCATCGTTGCAACTCATTCACTCATAGTTTCCGTTTGATATGGATCAGGTGTCTGGCAGCGACGTCGGCAGCGACGACGAGGACCAGCACACCAAGACTCGCCAGGTGCTGCGGAGGCTGCAGGTCGGCCAGTACATCTCCTACTTCGCCAAGGGTGTCTACAGGTGCCCCTTCTGCACTAGGAGACTCGGCGGCACCGACTTCAACTGCCTTCTCACGCATGCCGAGGACATCGGCAAGACCTTCCCCAAGGTCGGCGCGATGGTGAACGTCTACTCCTTCCGCGCCAAGCATAAGGCGCTCGGCATGCACCTCCGCAACTTGCAGCGGGTGGAGATCGCCGCCGGGCGCATGCCTCCGCTCAAGCCGAAGGTGCCCAAGGGGAGCAACAAGTGGAGGCAGAGCCAGATGGGGTAGGCGGAGTCCTGGACGTGTGCTGCTGCCTCCTCATTTTGTTGTTAGCTAGGGATCCCTTGTTATTATGTTGTTAGTATGATGGTGTTGTGAAGAACCTCGAACCTGTTATTATGTTGGCTGCTGTATGCAGCTTATTATCTAGGGAGGGATCCCTATTATCTATCCCTATTCTACTATATGACTGTGTGAATTTATCGTACATTACCCTGGAGATTTGCTTCTAGATTTAACTACATACATATGGACCAGAGGGAGTACTAGATTTGCTGCCATATTGGGCAAACAACGAGGGCCAAAAGGCACAAATAATTGAAGAAAGAGAGAAATGCAAGCTTCTCTAGATTTGATACTAATTAGGTGAAAAAAGACAGAGAGAAAGAGGAGGAAAAGGTACTCTTAAAAGGGAAAATGCCAATTTGGACCGAGAGAGATAGAACCCAGCTCCTGCTCACATGCAACCAAACTCGGTCTCATCCTGTCCCACGCGGTCCCTTTCTACCAGCCCCACACGACGCGGCCCCACACGTCAGCACGGAACGGTCAACTAAACGGGAATCCTGCCGTCTGAGCTCCTTCTGCGGGTTTCAAACAAGGGCTTGGGAAAAACTGAAGAAAAACTAAGGAGTTGGGGAAAACTGAGTACAACTAAGGACCTGAGGGCACGAGAATAGAAAACCCAAAAATATATGCACTTGGAAACAAATTACAGTAAAAAAACTATTACGTATGAGCACTTGGAGAAAAGCATGTGAAAATTGCGCCAATTCAATGCTTTCATGTGTGTAGTTGCCACCAAACAAATGCCTTTTAAGTAGTTCCATTGATATCGTTTATTCGGTTTTGATCGAAAAAGTCCACGAAAGATTTGTAAGACTTTGCTAAAGAGTGGACACCTTGAATCCCTGCACTGCCACCCGTTGGATTAAACTCATATAATTAAATGGTTAGTTTTGCTTCCAATCTCTAGTTTAATAAGATATAAGAAGAAGAAAAGCAAAACTCCGGCTATTCATCGTAAATAAAAAGGTTATGTGCTAGCTGGTTTCATAGTAAACCGACCACACCCACATGCATGTGTTGGATCTATATCGTACCGTGTGGTCAATAAAAGTACGCACCGTTAGATGTAGTTCCTCAGTTCCCTTTTGTACAGAAGTACACGTACATGCAGGTACATGCAGGCCCTAAGCAAAAAGGCCGGTGTGCCGGACATACAGTCCTATCCTACTACATTGTGACCTCCACTCTCTCTAGAGAGCTCCAATGTTAAAATTTCTCAAATATGAAATAAATGTCTCCAACCTACCACGCCATTTAACAGCCGCCCTACCCAAGAGACGGTTCCTATCAACAATGGTGTAAAAAAGAAGCAAAGCAGCCTCTAGCATGTTGAACAACAATTTAGCTAGTAAGAAATTGCCAGAAAAAAGTTTATTTTCACCTCGCGTATTCACATAGACAAATGTTTGACCAACTGAATACCAACTTTGTTCATAATTTAGGATGCACAACATACAAATCCCTACATGCAATATAAAAAAAGCAAAATAAGAAATTCTGGTATATATCTCAGTAAAACAAGTCTCTCGTGAACGGGTTAAAAGTACAATGGGAATTGTCAGGATGGTTACAACTTTTCCTAGGAATAAAATAATGTCCTCTTTTTGAAGATTTTTCATTTCCTCCTCCTGGTTCCCCCTGCATCTCCAATCGCATGATTATATTTTGGGCGGTGTCTCCTAAATATAACAGTCTGTCTTCTTCATCTTCATCTTCGTCTCCAGATCCATCCCTAGAATCTCCGTCCCCTCGATCGTTCCCCACCAAAAAAGTAAATTATTTGGTCAGGCGCCGACGTTCCGAGCAAGAAGACCATGGAGACTATAATTCATTAACTTTGTTGATCTGAACACCATACAAAGCCTAATTAAGACACAATAAATTTCACGAGTAAGTAGAAATATATTTACGTAAATCTATACCTAATAATAAAGAAAATAAGGTTTCTTGTTGGTCCGTTTTTTCTTAGCCCTGATTTTTGTTTAAATTACATGGACTTGCCACCGCTTAGTCAAAAGAACGGTTCGTTCTGATTCTGTCGTAGTCCTATGTGGTTTCTAATTGTTGCCTTCCCTGGAGCTGGCCGACTTGCATCGCTCCCCATCCTTACCGGATCCATCATGAAGTCAATCCCCGATCCTCCAACGATTCCATAAAATCGTGTGGACTCACGTTCCTCTCGCCTCCGCCATGGCGCTCCTCCGCTTGATTTCTCGCGATACGTCCACTGCCACCGCCAAGGGGAAAAACAGACCCACACACGATTCAGAATTCCTCACGGTCCAACCGGTTGACCCACGCGCACACCGGCTCGCGGCGTAGATGGCCGCCAGAAGGAGGATTTCCATCTATTCAAACGAGAGAGGACTTCTTAAGGATTCAGATCGATTTGCCTACATATAAGCAGCTGCAGCAGCAACGCGTAAGGTGAGGAGGACGATCTTGCCCAGGAGTAATGTGCGAGACGCTACAGCAGCGGCAACGAATCGACACCACCGCCGTCCGTAGGCACGCCGATGGCTCTGGATCCAACGAAATTGAGATGTTGATTCAGTTTCTTCGGGAGAAGTAGGGATTTGAAGAAGCAATTGGAAATTTTTTCAGAGCACCGTCGCGCGATGGAAGATTGGATAGGTCGAGGGAAAAATCCGACGAACTTTTCTTCCTACGGACATCTCCGTCCATGTTATTCTTCCTACAACGTCCACTGCGGCGAGCCATCTAGCGACCTGACAAACAATTTCCGCAAAAATCTGGTTCGTATTTTAGCGATTGCTACTGCTGGAAGGAAGGCCACAACAGAGTTGGTTGTATTGCCATTGACCCGTGGCTTCCTCCAGAAAGCCTCCGGCGTCAAGGCCCGCGTGTAGGCGGTGGTAGCGGCCCTGAGGCGCTCAGGGTTGAGGCTGGCGCAGCCGCGAGCAATCGGCTGTGAACCGTCGGGTACGGTGGGCGGCAGGCGAGGTGAACACTTTCGAGCCTACGCTGTTCTACATACCGGCGTCCCGGCAAGTACGACAACGGGCCGCTTGGGTGCGCGGTAAGTCTAGCCAGTCCTGAGTCTAGCATCATTGCGGTTCAGCCGTTCAGCATTCCTTGGTTCAACATTGCGGTTACCCTTTGTTCAGTTTAGACTCAGGTGTTCTCAGATGGGCTAGCTTGCTGTTTGTAGTGTTTGCTGGACTTCTGGCAATGCAACCTTTTGCATAGCTCATATATATTCTTAACTTGGAGGATTTCTTAATAGAGCCCTAGGCAATTATGCGGAACTTATTCAATCAAATTCGGCCTGATGGTTATTTCTTGTTTTCCATATTTGGAAACGCATGGAAGCACTGCAAACAACTTGCGAGTGCTGTACAGGATAAATAATGCTTACCAATTACTAATATGGTTAAAACCTCAGGTGGAAATTTTGTCCTGAATTATTCAGGGTTAAAGAAATTTTGTGTTTCTGATGTGGGCTACAGCTACTACAGCTGTCCATAGTGATTATACTTTACAACTGATCAGCGGGCAGTTGCTATGGAGCTTAACCTACCTGTGCCACTCATAATGAAAAAGAAAACTCAGTTTGGTTTCCAGCTGTTTTGGTTTTGTTTCATGCGCGTTCCGGACTCGATCGTCCAGCCTACATATACACACGTATGTGGATCATTTGCGACTGCACTTTTTAATGGAGTGGACTGTGATCAGGTTTTAATCTCTTCAGTTTACATTGTCAACCACGCTGCATTGCAGCATCATTTTTCATGTCAATTCGTGAATCGACCTCACCATTGCTGCTCTCGATTGGAAGTGGTTTCCGCGTCAGGGGGAGGATTGCAGCGTCCATTCTCTTATGTTAAATCGATGAACTAGGTTATCATCTTGATCCGATCCATGTCCCTTAATCAAAAATATATGGGCACTATACAAATGTACAAATGTGTATCTCTGACTCGATTATCTATTTTAGAGAGAGGGAGAAGGCAAGTCAGTTGCGGTGGTCCGCAATATTTTGGACAAAACAAGGTTTTGGATCAAGAGCCGGATTTCAATTCATTAAAATGCAACCACCCGGTGCAACGCACGGGCATTTTTCCTAATGATAAACGCATTAAGAATTAGACAGGCTGATATGACAAACGTACTTGGAGAAATATCAAACAACTAGCTCGTTTGTAGTATAACTGTTGTCACACAAAATGGCGCTGTCGGCACTCCAATACCGCCGTCAGCTACCCTTACCCTGCATGGTGTGTCTTTTTTGGGCGGTGTTAGCGAAATATAAAATTCTCCCTTACCTAATAATAAAAAAAATAAGGTTTCTTGTTGGTCTGTTTTTTCTTAGCCCTGATTTTTGTTTAAATTACATGGACTTGCCACCGCTTAGTCAAAAGAACGGTTCGTTCTGATTCTGTCGTAGTCCTATGTGGTTTCTAATTGTTGCCTTCCCTGGAGCTGGCCGACTTGCATCGCTCCCCATCCTTACCGGATCCATCATGAAGTCAATCCCCGATCCTCCAACGATTCCATAAAATCGTGTGGACTCACGTTCCTCTCGCCTCCGCCATGGCGCTCCTCCGCTTGATTTCTCGCGATACGTCCACTGCCACCGCCAAGGGGAAAAACAGACCCACACACGATTCAGAATTCCTCACGGTCCAACCGGTTGACCCACGCGCACACCGGCTCGCAGCGTAGATGGCCGCCAGAAGGAGGATTTCCATCTATTCAAACGAGAGAGGACTTCTTAAGGATTCAGATCGATTTGCCTACATATAAGCAGCTGCAGCAGCAACGCGTAAGGTGAGGAGGACGATCTTGCCCAGGAGTAATGTGCGAGACGCTACAGCAGCGGCAACGAATCGACACCACCGCCGTCCGTAGGCACGCCGATGGCTCTGGATCCAACGAAATTGAGATGTTGATTCAGTTTCTTCGGGAGAAGTAGGGATTTGAAGAAGCAATTGGAAATTTTTTCAGAGCACCGTCGCGCGATGGAAGATTGGATAGGTCGAGGGAAAAATCCGACGAACTTTTCTTCCTACGGACATCTCCGTCCATGTTATTCTTCCTACAACGTCCACTGCGGCGAGCCATCTAGCGACCTGACAAACAATTTCCGCAAAAATCTGGTTCGTATTTTAGCGATTGCTACTGCTGGAAGGAAGGCCACAACAGAGTTGGTTGTATTGCCATTGACCCGTGGCTTCCTCCAGAAAGCCTCCGGCGTCAAGGCCCGCGTGTAGGCGGTGGTAGCGGCCCTGAGGCGCTCAGGGTTGAGGCTGGCGCAGCCGCGAGCAATCGGCTGTGAACCGTCGGGTACGGTGGGCGGCAGGCGAGGTGAACACTTTCGAGCCTACGCTGTTCTACATACCGCGGCGTCCCCGGCAAGTACGACAACGGGCCGCTTGGGTGCGCGGTAAGTCTAGCCAGTCCTGAGTCTAGCATCATTGCGGTTCAGCCGTTCAGCATTCCTTGGTTCAACATTGCGGTTACCCTTTGTTCAGTTTAGACTCAGGTGTTCTCAGATGGGCTAGCTTGCTGTTTGTAGTGTTTGCTGGACTTCTGGCAATGCAACCTTTTGCATAGCTCATATATATTCTTAACTTGGAGGATTTCTTAATAGAGCCCTAGGCAATTATGCGGAACTTATTCAATCAAATTCGGCCTGATGGTTATTTCTTGTTTTCCATATTTGGAAACGCATGGAAGCACTGCAAACAACTTGCGAGTGCTGTACAGGATAAATAATGCTTACCAATTACTAATATGGTTAAAACCTCAGGTGGAAATTTTGTCCTGAATTATTCAGGGTTAAAGAAATTTTGTGTTTCTGATGTGGGCTACAGCTACTACAGCTGTCCATAGTGATTATACTTTACAACTGATCAGCGGGCAGTTGCTATGGAGCTTAACCTACCTGTGCCACTCATAATGAAAAAGAAAACTCAGTTTGGTTTCCAGCTGTTTTGGTTTTGTTTCATGCGCGTTCCGGACTCGATCGTCCAGCCTACATATACACACGTATGTGGATCATTTGCGACTGCACTTTTTAATGGAGTGGACTGTGATCAGGTTTTAATCTCTTCAGTTTACATTGTCAACCACGCTGCATTGCAGCATCATTTTTCATGTCAATTCGTGAATCGACCTCACCATTGCTGCTCTCGATTGGAAGTGGTTTCCGCGTCAGGGGAGGATTGCAGCGTCCATTCTCTTATGTTAAATCGATGAACTAGGTTATCATCTTGATCCGATCCATGTCCCTTAATCAAAAATATATGGGCACTATACAAATGTACAAATGTGTATCTCTGACTCGATTATCTATTTTAGAGAGAGGGAGAAGGCAAGTCAGTTGCGGTGGTCCGCAATATTTTGGACAAAACAAGGTTTTGGATCAAGAGCCGGATTTCAATTCATTAAAATGCAACCACCGGTGCAACGCACGGGCATTTTTCCTAGTAATGATAAACGCATTAAGAATTAGACAGGCTGATATGACAAACGTACTTGGAGAAATATCAAACAACTAGCTCGTTTGTAGTATAACTGTTGTCACACAAAATGGCGCTGTCGGCACTCCAATACCGCCGTCAGCTACCCTTACCCTGCATGGTGTGTCTTTTTTGGGCGGTGTTAGCGAAATATAAAATTCTCCCTTCTTAACCTCCATCCTTTCCATCTCTTCCGGTGTAAGAAGCGCAAGGAAGTCATCAGCCCTAAACCATAAACCCTAGCGCTTTCCTCGAAGAAGCTCACTGCAAAAAATTATAGGACATGAATTTAAATGGGTTCAAATTAAAAGCAATGGACAAAGATCGATATACATTGTCTTCCTCTTACGTAAGCCCATAATGATAGACCGAATGCCCTTTCCAAGGGGAGGTCTGGCTTTTTCGTGCCGTGTCACCGAAATCTAATAACGTCACCAGATGTGGCATTTCGGTAACACTGCCCAAATCACTCTTAACTAAAAAGTGTTTTCGGCAGTGTACCAAAGCGTCACAATAGCGACGAGCTGGAGAAGATAATGGCCTGCTGTCCAATACAAACCTACATATAGAAGGAAGAACTTATTAGTGGGTTGTAAGTAGGCCAAGGTAGATACTCTGTACAAACTAAATAGTCCGTATAAAATAGAAAAAAATAGGACATGAATGTAAAAGGTCGACAAGTTTAAATAGTTAATTAAGAACAGACTAAATTTAAATGGGTTCAAATTAAAAACAATGGACAAAGATCGATATACATTATCTTCCTCTTACCTAAGCCAAACATGTATGTCTTGGATAACTTGATGCGAACAAGGTGAGTTCCATAAAGCTCACTTCCCCTACCTAAATACAGCGACAACACTTCATCAGAAAACCGATGGCATATCTGGCCTTTCTTGCATCCTTCTCGCTGTTGTAGGCAGGGCCGTAGTAAACATGTGGTATAAGTCATCAGGTTACCACTATGGATACTACTGACTGCCCTTTCCAAGGGGAGGTCTGGCTTTTTCGCGATGTGTCACCGAAATCTAATAACGTCACCAGATGTGGCATTTCGGTAACACTACCCAAATCACTCTTAACTAAAAAGTGTTTTGTGCAGTGTACCAAAGCGTCACAATAGCGACGAGCTGGAGAAGATAATGGCCTGCTGTCCAATGCAAACCTACATATAGAAGGAAGAACTTTTGATTTTTGAGGGAAGAAGGAAGAACTTATTAGTGGGTTGTACGTCGGACTAGATACTCCATACAAACTAAGTAGACCGTACAAAATAGGAGAACTTCCCCAGAGTTCAGCAACTCGTCGTAAATAGGGCAAATACGAAGAGTGAAAAGATGGCAGCTAGTCAGCTACAAGTATCATTGTCATTAATTAGACAGCACAAGGCAGAGGGGGAAGATGCTGCACAGTACTGTATAGAGACTAATTTTCTTCAACTAGTGACATAGATCTTTCCCTAAAAAAAGTAACTAGATCTATAGCACGGCAGCGCTGGTAGCTCGAGGATCGGAGGAGATATACCTTTGTATCAACCAGAAGACGTCGTGCGGTCCAGCCAGTTCACTGAAGGCACTGCCGTCCGCGCCGAGGTCACACCTCCTCTCCGGGCAACGTATTCCCCTCAGCGCCATGAACAAAGAGACCTGGCGGAAGACGATAGAGACACGGAGCCGCGCGCTGGCCAGGCCCACCGAGGACGGATGCGCTCAACACGAGCGCCCCGCCAGATCTATGGGAGGAATGTAAAGAGTACGCATCGTCAGTTGCTCTCCCTCGCGCTCTCTCTCTCTCACTCTGTTCTTCTTCTTTGAGTACGCAGAGTCAGTTGCTCTATCTTCCTCGTTCTGTCCTTATATAGTGTGCTCATATTGACCTGTAGTTGGGAGACAAATCTAACCATTCATTCAAGTCAATCCAACGGTTGACAATTAAGGAATTTTGCAGTGTGCAGTGTTTAGCGAATAGGACATTTCGATCAAATTACCGAATAAACAAAATCACTCAAAGGCCTGCAGGTGCCACGAGCGTGACCAAATTAAACGACCTGCTGACTTGGCTCAGCGACCACATGGTTCATACATGTACATCATACACTTTCATATATGTACACAAGAATTTTTTTGCTATCCTTTTTCTAATGGGATTTCTATTTCTGTGCCTCGAGTCCTTAGTTGTGCTCAGTTTTCCCCAGCTCCTTAGTTTTTCCTCAGTTTTACCCTAGCCTTTGTCTGAAACCCGCAGAAGGAGCAGAAGCAGCTCGGACGGCAGGATTCCGTTAAGTTGACCGTTCCGTGCTGACGAGTGGGGTCGTGTCGTTTGTGGGGCCGCGTCGTGTGGGGCTGGTAGGAAGGAACCGCGTGGGACAGGACGAGACCATGTTTGTGTGGCCGTAGCGTGTGTGGCCGTAGCGTGTGGGGCCGTAGCGTGTGGAGCCGTGTGGGTCCGGGACGTGGGCACGAGTGGTTTCTGTCTCTTTCGCCCAGATTAGCAGTTTTCAATGTACATTTTTCCTCTCTCTCGCTCGATCTCATTCATATTTGATAGCCCAAATTGGTAGCAAATCTAGAGCAGCTTCTCCTTCTGTTTTTTAATGACATTCATTTCTTTATGCCTTCGTTTTTACCCAATCAGGTAGGAAATCTAGGGCACAAATCCAGAAAAAATATAGGATAAGCTGCATACAGCAGCCAACATAGCATAGATATGTTCACGACAGATCCAACAGTAGTACCGATAGAACCCTACAATATAAGCTACATTTTACATGAATTTAAGCTGCTCTACAGATAGAGCAGTCACATACAGAGAGTGCAGTAGGCATGTTCAACGCCTCCAGGTTGCGCCTGTGACTCGCCTGGAGGTTGCGCAGGTGAATCCCAAGTGCTTTGTGTTTGGCCATGAACGCATGCACGTTCACCGTCGTTCCAACTCTAGCGCCGCATCTGCCAATGGATTCAGCATGGTTCACCAGGCAGTTGAAGTCGGTGGCGCGGAGCTTCCTGTTGCAGAAGGGGCACTTGTAAATGCCTCGAGCAAAGGGGCCATCGTAATGGCCGGACTGCAGCCTCCTGAGGACGTGACGAGTCTTGGTGTGGAAGGACTCGTCGTCGCTGTCGACGTCGCTGCTCTGCACCTGTCACGTAGCACGAAAGATCGTGCAAAAAAGACGGAGTCAATTGCAACGATGATGGAACAGAGAGTGAACAAAGATCATGCATGATAATATGGGCTCGAAAAAAAGAGGTAGCCTCAGTTACATTGGACACACTTATATCCAGGATTTGAGTCAGTAAACCAAAGATCATGCACAATAAATTTGTACACACCAATTGTTTACTGACCAAACCCTGAATCAATTTGTGCCCAAATATTCATCATCATCGGCACAAATCTTAAACAAAAGCAAATCACAAATGGATTGAACTAGGGAACAAGCGCACCCTAATAACGCTAGATCTAACACAAATGGATTGAACAAGGAACAGACGAACCCTAATAACGCTAGATCTAACATAAAAGGATTGAAATGGGATAAGAACAAGGGAGCAAAGGGTTACCTCCGGCTCGTCGTCGACGATGCTGGTGTCGTAGGGGTTCTCCGGCGCGACGTACGGCGCTGGTTCGTACGGGTCCCAAGCGACGGGGGCCTGGACGGTGGCGGCGGCCGATGCGCCGGCGGCTGATGCGCCGGCTGCTACGTTGGAAGCAGCGACAGGGGCCTGGACTGGGGCAGCGGCTGATGCGCCGGCGGCTGATGCACCGACAATGGGCATCTCATTCTTCTCCATCACCGGCGGTTTTCTTCGGGGTTTTTTCTTCGGTTGTGGAGAAGATGATGGGACAGGAGAGGCGGTTGCAGTGAGAAAGTGCGTCGAGGGAGAGAAAAAAGGCTCTATAAAGACGAAGGTGGCGTGTACCGCAACACGCGTCCGCTATGCACGGCTGCAGCGTGCACCGCGACACGAGTCTAACCCTGGGACGTTTGGTGTACTCAGTTATAACCTCAGGCCTTATACAGAAATTTCATCTGTACTCAGTTTTCCCCTCGAGTACTTAGACTGGCAAGTGCAATATACTCAGTTTTACCCTCAAGTAGCTAGTCAACAGAGAGTCAACAAATGAGATTAACATATCTAATTGAGTCATTTCATGCGCAAAAAAAATCAAAATAATAAAAACATAGTGGCACCTACTCATGGAGTCTTCCTACGCAACCTGCCACCAAGAAAACCTTAACAAACATATATAAATCAAGTTTTACCACAAATTGCCACTTCTCATAATCACTAGTGTAGCTATGAAGATGCATGGTTTTCCACTCAAAACCCTTTGCAAAACATCTTCCCCAAAAACATAGTTTGTCTAAATGATGCCATAATTGTCACACTCATGTATATTTGAATGGCAAATAATTTGATGTAGCCCAATATGAATTATATTGTACAAAACACGCATTTTTCATTTTGTAATTCTTTTTGTTTGAATCCCTTAGTCTATTTACTATTTATGTGCCCTTGGATTGTTAGTACTGCTCAGTTTTGCCCTCAAGTTCTGTCATAAATGCTCACAGAAGCCCAAACTTATCCTGATTGGTTGAGCCATTGTCACACGGATCGACTCCACGAACCGTTGATCAACTGATCTAACGGGCAGTATACCCCTCCCCGTCTCTTCGTGGCCACCCCTCTCTCTCTCTCTTCGTGGCCAACCCTCTCTCTCTCTCTATCGGTGGATGCATTATTATCACCACTCTAACAATTATCAACTATCTTTCGCTTTCCTTTTTCTTTTAGGGGATATAGTTTTGGCATATAGTTTTAGTAATTTCAAACGGCCCAAAAGTGGTATAATTTTGGTATAAACATGAGGCATACATATTTGCGGATTTCAGTGAATGCATTATTGTCACCCCTCTAACAATTATCAACCATCTTTCGCTTTCCTTTTTCTTTTAGGGGATATAGTTTTGGCATATAGTTTTGGTAATTTGAAACGGCCCAAAAGTGGTATAATTTCGGTATAAACATGAGGCATACATATTTGCGGATTTCGGTGAATGCATTATTGTCACCCCTCTAACAATTATCAACCATCTTTCGCTTTCCTTTTTCTTTTAGGGGATATAGTTTTGGCATATAGTTTCGGTAATTTGAAACGGCCCAAAAGTGGTATAATTTCGGTATAAACATGAGGCATACATATTTGCGGATTTCGGTGAATGCATTATTGTCACCCCTCTAACAATTATCAACTATCTTTCGCTTTCCTTTTTCTTTTAGGGGATATAGTTTTGGCATATAGTTTTAGTAATTTGAAACGGTCCAAAAGTGGTATAATTTTTGTATAAACATGAGGCATACATATTTGCGGATTTCGGTGAATAGATTATTGGGAGCCCTAATTATCAACTTTCTTTAGCATTCCAATATAGTTGGTAATTTCGGTGAATGCACACACTAACTATGAAAACAACTACAAGTACATGTAACTGAATAATGAATTTGTAACAAGGTATCCCTTGTAACAACTTCTAGCGCCTGGTGAGCAATGATAAGAATCCGATCGCAATTATACAACAGAAAAAACAACTAGCCATCAGATTAGCTTGCTTCTTCAACTCGATCAGCTGCCTTAACTACTTGTTCATTTTCTTCAGTTCTCCCTTCACTTCCTCCAGTCCTACATTGGGAGCATTAGGCATAATCGGAACGGCTCCTCTCTCCGCCGCATTCTCTACAGCAAGTCCCCCCTCCCAAATTGCGCTCCCCAATAGCGCCAATTGATTCCTGCAATTGAAGCCTCCGAATGTACACATCGATCCACTCGAAATGCCTGCATTTGTTCAGGATCTGAAAACAACAACGGGAACCCTAAATCCCAAATTCGAGGGAATAGCAAGAAAATCGAGAGAAAATAGAGAAATTGGAGCGAGATCTAACCTTATCCCCCTCTCTATATGGCAAGCTCTCGCATGCAAGGAACTCACGTCCACGGTTGCCATTCTCGTCCGTCTTACAGATCGACCGCTTCAGAGGCTCCTGGCGTGGGCAGTCAGGGCATCTTGTCAAAGGCACGGGTCCATACTGCGGCCATGAAGAACGGGAGGTCGAAGAGAAACTAGACATCACCCGCCTGCCGGAGAAGGGCTGCCGCTGGCGGAGAAGAAGAACAACGGGGCGCGGGGAAAGAAAGGGGAAGCAATGGCACGGGCACGGGCTGGCTCGGGCTCCCATTTTGCAACGGTCACCTGGGTAAGCTGTGGGTCCGGCGCACTAACGTGAACAAGTTGTGGGTCCCACGATGATCTGGATAAGTGAAGACGTGTCCACTGCGGGGCACCAACAGCGGCCCCACTTGCCAGCACCAACCAACGTCAACTAAACGGGATTCCTTCCGTCCGAGCTCCTTCTGCGGGTTTCAGACAAGGTCTTGGGGAAAACTGAGGAAAAACTAAGGGGCTGGGAAAAACTGAGCACAACTAAGGAGCCAGGGGCACGAAAATAGAAATCCCTTTTCTAATTGTATTGGGAATCGTACTCAGAATTTTATTAATCTTAAATAATATCTACTCATAAACCAAATACTCTGCTTCTGATGCACATATGTTTGATGCTATGTGAGAATAACCGAAGAGTGTAGTCCTAATATTTTGTGGAATAATGCTTGTATTAATTATATGTGTTTGTACATCTTGTAAGATCAATTAATTAGCTAGAAATCATGATATTGAAAAGTACAAAACATGCACGTGCATGCGTTTGTTATTACGGTGTCAAGGCTTCATAGCCAATGTATCCAAAACTCTTAACTAATGGAAATTCCAGGCTAGGATTGGGATGCCATGGCTAGTTTAATCATATAGAAAGATAGTTTTGTTTGATTCTGCAAAGGTTTTTTCCATGAGGTACGACCTAAAGTTATATTCCTATAGTTGCACTACAATATTACTATAGAATTGGTTCCTATATATATAGGATATGTTCCCATGGAATCAAAAAAACACTTCTTTGATTCAAATATAGGATAATTCGTAAGAGGGAACTCTACGTGTAGGGTTTAGATCCTATATATGGGAATTTTTCCTACACCCTAGTTATTTTATTACTAGGAACATATGCCCTATATATATGACCTAGTTCTATAGGAATCTTGTAATGAAAATCATATAGGAATAATACATTAGGTCTTACCCTCATGGAAAATATCCTTTGGCACAATCAAACACAACTCATCTTCCCATAGGATTCAACTAGCCAGATGACTTCGTCTCAATCCTATGATTTTATTATTCCTATGATTTTTTCTATCATATGAATCAAAGGAATGTATCAAAAAATCCTATAGGATCTAAATCCAACAAAACAATTCCTAAGCAAATCAAATAAATCAAAAAAAACCCTAACTTTTCCTATTCATACATGATTTTCCTATCCTATTATATGAAACCAAATTAAGGAGCTCTTTATTATACACTTTACAACACCTCATCTCACTCCGGCCGGGTGGCATCCGCTAGGTATGGAGGCGGGTTTGCGACCTCCATACCCGCCTCTGCCACCTCTCCATGCCACCTCACCCACCTCCATACCCACCGGTGGATCCTAAATTAACTCAACCAGATCGACCCTCCTCGTGATGTGTACCCTTGAAGGCGTGAACACAGAAACAATACACAAATTTGTTAGCCATCATTGTCGGTGTGTAGACGGGACCGCTTCCACCATTCTAGGTGCCAGCTCCGACACATCAACCTGTGGCAAACCGGCGCGAGCTTGGCTTGCGCCCATGTTGCGCTAGGTCATCTCAGCTTGACCGGGAGGGGAGCACGCCGAGGTTCGTGGAAGCCAAAAGCATATATCTCCACATGTGCCATGTGACTGGATCTCAAGAGAGGAGGTTGCATGCATGTTTGTCCAGATGTGTGGCGGTGGGGTGTCGGTTGTTGTGTCGATGTCGCTCCCCTATCCACGACCTCGACAGGCTCGACCTCCATGCATGCGTGGCGGCGGCCGCGGCCAGTGGGGTGCAGGTGAGGGGGATTGGGATATATAAGATCGATCAAGTAGATAGGGTTTGGGGTCGAGGGGTCTCGGTCTCTCGGGTTGTGGGGGTTGACAGAGGCGGCGCACGGTTGGGTCGTTGTGGGGCAAATTAATGTGGTTAATTCTAGACTTAGCACAGACGCAAGGTGTGTGTGTGTGTTTGTGTGTGTGTGCGTGTGTGTGTGTGTGGTTGTGTGTGTGGTTGTGAGTGTGGGGGGTGGGTGTGTGTCTGTGTTTGTTTGTGTGTGTGTGTGTGGGTCGGTGGGTCTGTGTGTCTGTTTATGTGTGTGTGGGGGGGGAGGTGTGTGTGGGTGTGGGTGTGGGTGTGGGTGTGTGTGTGGGGTGTGTGTATGTGTGTGTGTGCCTGTCTGTGTGTGTGTCTGTGTGTGTGGGTGTGTCTGTGTTTGTGTGTGTGTGTGTTTGTGTGTGTGTGTGGGGGGGGTGTGGGTGGGTGTGTGTGTGTGTGTCTGTGTGTGTGTGTATGTGTGTGTGGTTGTGTGTGTGTGCGCGTGTGTGGTTGTGTGTGTGTGTGTGCGCGTGGTTGTGTGTGTGTGTCCGTGTGTTTGTATATGTGTGTGTGTGTCCGTGTGTTTGTATGTGTGTGTGTGTGCGCGCGCGTGTGTGCGGGTGTCTATGTGTCTAGTTATAGGGTTTTCATTCATTGAGTGAGAGGTGTGGGTTCCATCAATTTCATCAATGTGTGTCTCTGTGTGTGTGTGTGTGTCTATGTGTGTGTGTCTGTGTGTGTGTCTGTTTGTGTGTGTGTGGGCGGGGGTGTGGGTGTGGGTGTGTGTGTGGGGGGGTGTGGGGTGTGTGTGTATATGTGTGTGTGTGTGCCTGTCTCTGTGTGTGTGTCTGTGTGTGTGGGTGTGTCTGTGTTTGTGTTTGTGTGTGTGTGTCTGCCTGTGTGTGTGTGTCTGTGGGTGTGTGTGTCTGTGTGTGTGTGGGTGTGTGTGCACGTGTGTGGTTGTGTGTGTGTATGTGTGTGTATGTCAGTGTGTTTGTATGTGTGTCTGTGTGTGTCTGCGTGTGTGGTGTGTGTGTGTGTGGTGTGTATGTGTCTAGTTATAGGGTTTTCATTTATTGATTGAGAGGTATGGGTTCCATCAGTCTCATCAATGCGGGTTGACGGTATGGGTTTGCAACCTCCATATATACCGCCTCCGCCATACCCACTAATCCTATCAGAGGATCCGTCAAGAGACAATGCATGTTTTTTTTTCATCATATAAACCATCCTCCATCTGATGCGGGTACCCGTTGGGTTAACGGGTGACAAGTACCCATTGCCATCCGGACATCCTCACGCGTGACGATAAAAGAAAGTGAACACACGAACCACAAGGTTCATACAAGTACATTATACACGGTCATATATATATGTACACAAGAATTTTGCTATGCTTTTTTTGTAAGTATATATATGGGGCTTCTATTGTATTGGGAATCGTACTCAGAATTTTATTAATCTTAAATAATATATACTCATAAACCAAATACTCTACTTCTGATGCACATATGTTTGATACTACGTGAGAATAACCGAAGAGTGTAGTCCCTAACTTTGCCTATTCATACATGATTTTCCTATCCTCTTATATGAAACAAAATTAAGGAGCCCTTTATTATACACTTCACAACAACACCTCATCTCACTCCGGCTGGGTGGCACCCATTAATATGGATGTTGTAGAAACACAACCTTTTCTTCATATTTTCCAGTGTGTCATGGCAAAATTCCCTGTCAAATACTAGGGTATCCCTCTACACCATGATAGAATTAGGAGAGAGGATTTACAACCTCTTATAGAAAATATCCTCAAAAGAATCACTGGGTGGAGAGGGAAACTCTTATCCTCTGCTGCCAAAAGGATTCTTATTCAAGCATGCCTAGCTAGTATTCCTATTTACTTGCTTTCCTTTTTCAAATTCCCTAAGTGGGCTTTTCATTTAGTAGACACACAGATGGCCAACTTCATGTGGAATGATGAAGAAGGCAATCATAAGATCCATTTGGCCAATTGGCCTTCTATCTGTATGAAAAAAGATTTTGGAGGTTTGGGAATACCAAATTTGCAAGATTTAAATATTTGTTTGATCGGTTCCTGGATTAAAAGATACATCCAGAGTGAGGGGGCTCTGTGGAGGAAAGTTTTAGATACTAAATATAATACAAAGAATCCAAATATATTGTCTTGCCATGATCTCCATATTTCCACTTTTTGGAAAGGGGTTATGTGGGCTTCTAAGGCAGTAAAATTTGGATATAAATGGCAGGTGGGTAATGGTAGATCCATAAAATTTTGGGAAGACTTCTGGTTTGGTAATTCTCCTTTAGCTACTCAATTTTGGGATTTGTATTTTGTTTCTAACCAACAAAATAGAACTATTTTTGAGATATGGGATGGCCATGAGATTAGAGGTAATTTTAGAAGGACTTTCACTGATGATATGATGAGTCAATGGTATGAGTTATTAGAGATTGCTAGATCTATTTCCTTTTCCCAGGAATAAGACCAACTCATTTGGCAATACAATTCTTCTGTGGTTTATTCATCTAGTTCTTTGTATGCTATAATCAATTTTAGAGGGGTTACCCTGTTTATTTACCTGCTGTGTGGAAACTTAAAATCCCTACCAGAATTCAGGTCTTCCAGTGGTTGTTCTCTCAGAACAAAATCATGACTCGAGATAACCTGAGAGCTAGAGGTATACCAAAACCTATGGAATGTGGTGCTGAATTTGAGAAAGTACACCATCTTATGTTTGAGTGTGTTGTTGCTAGATCCCTTTGGGACCTGTTTGAAGAGGTTTTTGATGTGCATGTTACCAATTTAGAATCTATTGCAACTAAATGGCTCTGTAATAAGAAATTCATGCATTTCATTGTAGTTTCTTCTGCTGTCCTGTGGGGTTTATGGCTGAATAGGAATAATCTTGTGTTTAACAAGACTACATGGATTAATGTGAAACATGTGTGGCGAATGGTTTTCTTCCACCTTCGAGATTGGAAGAAACCTTTCAAGGATCTAGAAACTGGAAAAAGCGTTCAGTTCATGGACCTGCTGCTGGCAAATTTAAAAGCTCCACTATGCCTCCCAGTGGGGTAAGGTGCCCCTCCTTCGATTGGATCTCCACCTAGAACTCGAGCTATGAAGGACGGGCGACACTGATGATACGTCCAATTTGCATCACTATTTTATATCGTAATTTGCTGTTATTCATTGATATATTTCATATTTGGACACAATACTTATGTTATTTCATCTATTTTGCATATCTCATGATTATTGGAGGATCGAGCACCGGAGCCAGGATTCTGCTAGAAAAAGCACCGTCAGAACGCAATATTTCGGAAGATCAACTGCGGAAGGAAATTATACTGAAAATCCTATTTTTCCAGATGACGAAGGAAGCCAGAAGGGGGAGCCAGCTGGACCCAAGGTGGGCCCAGACCATAGGGCGGCGCGGCCCATGGCCTGGCCGCGCCACCTTGTGGTGTGGGGGCCCCATAGCCCCTTTCGCCTCCTTTTCTTCGCGAAACCCTTCGTCTCGAAAACCTAAGCTCCAGAGGGTACATCGCGAAGAGCCACAGCCGCCTCTGCGGGGCGGAGAACACCAGAGAGAAAAGAGCTCTCCGGCGGGCAGGAATCCGCCGGGGAAATTCCCTCCCGGAGGGGGAAATCGACGCCATCGTCACTGCCATCGAGCTGGACATCATCTCCATCGCCATCACCATCATCTTCATCATCATCATCGCCATCTCCACCGCAGCACCTCGTCACCGCTGTAGCAATTTGGGTTTGATCTTGATTGTTTGATAGGGGAAATTCTCCCGGTGTTGATTTCTACTTGTTATTGATGCTATTGAGTGAAACCGTTGAACCAAGATTTATGTTCAGATTGTTATTCATTATCATATCACCTCTGATCATGTTCCATATGATGTCTCGTGAGTAGTTCGTTTAGTTCTTGAGGACATGGGTGAAGTCTAAATGTTAGTAGTGAATTATGGTTGAGTAATATTCAATGTTATGATATTTAAGTTGTGGTGTCATTCTTCTAGTGGTGTCGTGTGAACGTCGACTACATGATACTTCACCATTTATGGGCCTAGGGGAATACATCTTGTACTCGTTTGCCAATTGCGGGGTTGCCGGAGTGACAGAAACCTGAGCCCCCGTTGGTATATCGATGCAGGAGGGATCGCAGGATCTCGGAGTTTAAGGCTGTGGTTAGATTTATCTTAATTACTTTCTTGTAGTTGCGGATGCTTGCAAGGGGTATAATCACAAGTATGTATTAGTCCTAGGAAGGGTGGTACATTAGCATAGGTTCACCCACACAACACTTATCAAAACAATGAAGATTAATCAGCTGTATGTAGCGAAAGCACTAGACTAAAATCCCGTGTGTCCTCGAGAACGTTTGGTCATTATAAGTAAACAAACCGGCTTGTCCTTTGTGCTAAAAGGATTGGGCCACTCGCTGCAATTATTTCTCTCGCATTTTACTTACTTGTACTTTATTCATCTGTTACATCAAAACCCCCTGAATACTTGTCTGTGAGCATTACAGTGAATCCTTCATCGAAACTGCTTGTCAACAACTTCTGCTCCTCGTTGGGATCGACATTCTTACTTATCGAAGATACTACGATACACCCCCTATACTTGTGGGTCATCAAGACTATTTTCTGGCGCCGTTGCCGGGGAGTGAAGCGCTATTGGTAAGTGGAATTGGTAAGGAAAACCTTTACTGTTTGTGCTGATTTTATTTCTGCCTGCTGCTATAAGTCATTATGGAGAGATCTTCTCTTCAATTTCTATTTGGGAAATCTACTACTACTGCAACGGTAGTGGATGAGGCGCCAGGTGAGGAAGTGATACCATATAAAATACCTATGAAAATTATTGAACGCGTTATGGATAACCGCTATGAAGGGGATGGAACTGTCCATCCTGGTGATCATTTACTGTTTTTGCATGAATTATGCGGGTTATTCAAATGTGCAGGTATTGCTATGAATGAAGTTAGAAAGAAACTATTCTCTATATCGCTGTAAGTAAAGCGGCGCATTGGTATAAATTGCTGAAGAATGGTGATTCTCTTGATTGGGAGGACATTGTGCCTTTATTTTATTCCAAATTCTATCCTCCAAGTGAAATTCACAAAGATCGTAACCGCATATATAATTTTTGGCCTCATGATGGAGAAAGTATTGCCCAAGCTTGGGGGAGATTGAAGTCTTTAATGCTCAAATGCCCCATTCATGAGCTTCTGGTAATGTTATTATTGATAATTTCTATGCAAGACTTTCTTTTCAAGACAAGACCTTCTTTGGATACTTCTTGTTCTGGATCATTTACATGCAACAAAGAAGAGTTTAAAAGGGACCTTCTTGATCGGATCCAAGAAAATACTGAAGGTTGGGAGAACGACAAGGATAGAGAATCAGGTATAATTTATGATTATAAATGCATTGAAGCTTTTATGGATACTGATAAATTTCGTAATATGAGTGCTACATATGGTCTTGATTCTCAAGTTGCTGCAAATCTTTATAAAGCTTTTGCCTCTCATTATGAATTGCCTAAGAAGAATTTTGATAAGTATCATGAACCGTATAAAGATAAAATTGATTCATCTATTAATAAATGCGTTGTAGTTGAAACTGCTGATCATGTTATTCTGAAGCTTATATTGAAAATACTCCTTACCCTGCTACACTGAAGGAGTACTCTGTTATAAATAGTGCGGTTCATAAAAGTGAAAAGAAACCTGTAGAACACGAAGAACAAATAAAAGTTGAACCTTTGTTGCAATAGTTAAAGATCTTGTGACTGAAAATGTGGAGGATGGTCATATTATTTTCTGTGAAGATGCTTCTAATATTGTTTCACATCCTAATAAACCCAAACAAGTTAGTGTTCCTATGCTATCTGTTAGAATTGGTGATCATTGCTATTATGGTTTATGTGATATTGGTGCAAGTGTTAGTGCTATTCCTTATGAGCTTTACACAGAGATTATGCACGAAATTGATTCTTGTGAACTTGAAGATATTGATGTGGTTATTCAGCTGGCTAATAGAGAAACTATTTCTCCAATTGGTATTGTTCGAGATGTGGAAGTTCTATGTGGTAAGATTAAATATCCTGCTGACTTTTTGGTACTTGGTTCTGCTGCTAGTGATTATTGTCCTATCATTTTTGGTAGACCTTTTCTAAATACTTGTGGAGCTATTATAGATTGCAAGAAAGAGAAAATTTTGACTAAATTTGCTGGTGAATCTTATGAGTTTAACTTCTCTAAATTTACCAAAACTCCTTATAAAGCTGATTTGCCTAGTGATGATTTTAAAATGGAGCAGTGTGCATCTATTGTTCTTGTTCCTAATAATCCTTTGCAGCAACATTTGGAGAATAGCGAGAGTGAAGTTTTTAGGAAAGAAAGAGATGAGCTTGAGGAAATTTTTCTTCGCCAACCTATTCTCAAGCATGATTTACCGATGGAAGATTTGGGTACAACACCGCCACCAAAGGAAGATCCTGTTTTTGATTTAAAGCCTTTGCCTGATAATCTTAAATATGCTCATATTGATGATAAGAAAATATATCCTGTTATTATTAGTTCTAAGCTTTCAGAGATTGAGGAAGAAAGGTTATTGGAAATATTGAAGAAACACCGAGGAGCTATTGGCTACATGATGTCTACGCCCCCTCCTTTTCCTGTAGACAGTGTTGGGCCTCCAAGAGCAGAGGTTTGTAGAACATCAGCAAGTTTTCCCTTAAGTGGATCACCCAAGGTTTATCGAACTCAGGGAGGAAGAGGTCAAAGATATCCCTCTCATGCAACCCTGCAACCACAAAGCAAGAAGTCTCTTGTGTCCCCAACACACCTAATAGGTGCACTAGTTCGGCGAAGAGATAGTGAAATACAGGTGGTATAAATAAGTAGTAGCAACGGCACCAGAAAAGTGCTTTGCCCAGGACAGTAAACAAGCAATAGTAACGCAGCAGTAGTAACGCAATAAAACAGTAAACAAGCAGCGATAGCAGTATTTAGGAACAAGGCCTAGGGATTAGACTTTCACTAGTGGACACTCTCAACTTTGATCACATAACGGAATAGATAAATGCATACTCTACACTCTTGTTGGATGATGAACACATTGCGTAGGATTACACGAACCCTCAATGCCGGAGTTAACAAGCTCCACAATTCAATGTTCATATTTAAATAACCTTAGAGTGCATGAAAGATCAATACGACTAAACCAAGTACTAACATAGCATGCACACTGTCACCTTCATGCTAAGAAAGGAGGCATAGATCATATCAATACTATCATAGCAATAGTTAACTTCATAATCTACAAGAGATCATAATCATAGCCTACGCCAAGTACTAACACGGATGCACACACTGTCACCGTTACACCGTGCAGGAGGAATAGAACTACTTTAATAACATCACTAGAGTAGCACATAGATAAATTGTGATACAAAACACCTTGCAATCATAAAGAGATATAAATAAGCACTTCACTATGCCATTCATAACAGTGAATAAGTATTCTGTGAAATATAGCCTAAGAGACCCACACGGTGCACACACTGTCACCTTTACACACGTGGGACAAGGAGTCTCCGGAGATCACATAAGTAAAATTCACTTGACTAGCATAACGACATCTAGATTACAAGCATCATCATATGAATCTCAATCATGTAAGGCAGCTCATGAGATTATTGTATTAAAGTACATAGGAAGAGAGATGAACCACATAGCTACCGGTACAGCCCCGAGCCTCGATGGAGAACTACTCCCTCCTCATGGGAGCAGCAGCGGTGATGAAGATGGCGGTGGAGATGGCAGCGGTGTCGATGAAGAAGCCTTCCGGGGGCACTTCCCCGTTCCGGCGGCGTGCCGGAACAGAGACTCCTGTCCCCCAGATCTTGGCTTCGCGATGGCGGCGGCTCTGGAAGGTTTTCTCTGGTTTCGTCGAACGTATCAGGGTTTTCGCGACGGAGGCTTTAAATAGGCGGAAGGGCAAGGTCGGTGGACTTCTGGGGGGTCCACACTATAGGGGGCGCGGGCCCCCCCTTGGCCGCGCCGGCCTAGGGTTTGGTGGCCCTCTGCCCCCTCTCTGGCGGTTCTCGTGTGTTTTGGATGCTTCCGGGCAAAATAGGAACCTGGGCGTTGATTTCGTCCGATTCCGAGAATATTTCGTTACTAGGATTTCTGAAACCAAAAACAGCAGAAAACAGCAACTGGCACTTCGGCATCTCGTCAATAGGTTAGTTCCAGAAAATGCACGAATATGACATAAAGTGTGCATAAAACATGTAGATATCATCAATAATGTGGCATGGAACATAAGAAATTATCGATACGTCGGAGACGTATCAGCATCCCCAAGCTTAGTTTCTGCTTGTCCCGAGCAGGTAAACGATAACAAGGATAATTTCTGGAGTGACATGCCATCATAACCTTGATCATACTATTTGTAAAGCATATGTAGTGAATGCAGCGATCAAAACAATGTATATGACATGAGTAAACAAATGAATCATATAGCAAAGACTTTTCATGAATAGTACTTCAAGACAAGCATCAATAAGTCTTGCATAAGAGTTAACTCATAAAGCAATAATTCAAAGTAAAGGTATTGAAGCAACATAAAGGAAGATGAAGTTTCAGCGGTTGCTTTCAACTTATAACATGTATATCTCATGGATAGTTGTCAATGCAAAGCAATATAACAAATGCAATATGCAAGTATGTAGGAATCAATGCACAGTTCACACAAGTGTTTGCTTCTTGAGGTGGAGAGAAATAGGTGAACTGACTCAACAATAAAAGTAAAAGAATGGTCCTTCAAAGAGGAAAGCATCGATTGCTATATTTGTGCTAGAGCTTTGATTTTGAAAACATATAGAGAGCATAAAAGTAAAATTTTGAGAGGTGTTTGTTGTTGTCAACGAATGGTAGTGGGCACTCTAACCCCCTTGCCAGACAAACCTTCAAAGAGCGGCTCCCATTTTATTTTATTTTTGGGTGGCACTCCTTCCAACCTTTCTTTCACAAACCATGGCTAACCGAATCCTCGGGTGCCTGCCAACAATCTCATACCATGAAGGAGTGCCTTTTTATTTTAGTTTTATTATGATGACACTCCTCCCAACCTTTGCTTACACAAGCCATGGCTAACCGAATCCTTCGGGAGCCGTCCAACAATCACATACCATGGAGGAGTGTCTATTTAAGTTAATTAATTTGGGACTGGGAATCCCATTGCCAGCTCTTTTTGCAAATTATTGGATAAGCGGGTGAAGCCACTAGTCCATTGGTGAAAGTTGCCCAACAAGATTGAAAGATAAACACCACATACTTCCTCATGAGCTATAAAACATTGACACAAATCAGAGGTGATAAATTTTGAATTGTTTAAAGGTAGCACTCAAGCAATTTACTTTGGAATGGCAGGAAATACCATGTAGTAGGTAGGTATGGTGGACACAAATGGCTTAGTGTTGTTTGGCTCAAGGATTTGGATGCATGAGAAGTAGTCCCTCTCGATACAAGGTTTAGGCTAGCAAGGCTATTTGAAACAAATACAAGGATGAACCGGTGCAGCAAAAATCACATAAAAGACACATTGTAAACATTATAAGACTCTACACCGTCTTCCTTGTTGTTCAAACTCAATACTAGAAATTATCTAGACCTTAGAGAGACCAAATATGCAAACCAAATTTAAGCATGCTCTATGTATTTCTTCATTAATGGGTGCAAAGCATATGATGCAAGAGCTTAAACATGAGCACAACAATTGCCAAGTATCACATTATCCAAGACATTTTAGCAATTACTACATGTATCATTTTCCAATTCCAACCATATAACAATTTAACGAAGAAGAAACTTCGCCATGAATATTATGAGTAGAGCCTAAGGACATACTTGTCCATATGCTACAGCGGAGCGTGTCTCTCTCCCACAAAGTGAATGCTAGGATCCATTTTATTCAAACAAAACAAAAAACAAAAACAAACCGACGCTCCAAGAAAAGCACATAAGATGTGACCAAATAAAAATATAGTTTCAGGGGAGGAACCTGATAATTTGTCGATGAAGAAGGGGATGCCTTGGGAATCCCCAAGCTTAGACGCTTGAGTCTTCTTGATATATGCAGGGGTGAACCACCGGGGCATCCCCAAGCTTAGAGCTTTCACTCTTCTTGATCATAGTATATCATCCTCCTCTCTTGACCCTTGAAAACTTCCTTCACACCAAACTTCTCATAAACTTCATTAGAGGGGTTAGTACATAATCAAAAACTCACATGTTCAGAGGTGACACAATCATTCTTAACACTTCTGGACATTGCTCAAATCTACTGGAAGGTAATGGAACAAAGAAATCCACCCAACACAGCGAAAGAAGCAATGCGAAATAAAAGGCAGAATCTGTCAAAACAGAACAGTCCGTAAAGACGAATTTTTAATAAATACTTCCGTTGCTCAGATCAGAAAACTCAAAACTAATGAAAGTTGCGTACATATCTGAGGAACACGCACGTAAATTGGCATATTTTTCTGAGTTACCTACAGAGAAAACAGCCCAGATTCGTGACAGATAGAAATCTGTTTCTGCGCAGAAATCCAAATCTAGTATCAACCTTCGATTAGAGGCTTCACTTGGCACAAAAAAACACAAAACTAAGATAAGGAGAGGTTGCTACAGTAGTAAACAACTTCCAAGACACAAATATAAAACAAAGTACTGTAGCAAAATAACACATGGGTTATCTCCCAAGAAGTTCTTTTCTTTATAGCCATTAAGATGGGCTTAGCAGTTTTAATGATGCACTCGCAAGAAATAGTAGTTGAAGCAAAAGAGAGCATCAAGAGGCAAATTCAAAACACATTTAAGTCTAACATGCTTCCTATGCAAAGGAATCTTGTAAATAAACAAATTCAAGAAGCATAATGCAACAAGCATAGAAAGATAAAACAAGTGTAGCTTCAAAAATTTCAGCACATAGAGAGGTATTTTAGTAACATGAAAATTTCTACAACCATATTTTCCTCTCCCATAATAACTTTCAGTAGCATCATGAGCAAACTCAACAATATAACTATCACATAAAGCATTCTTATCATGAGTCTCATGCATAAAATTATTGCTACTCCCAACATAAGCATAGTCAATTTTATTAGTTGTAGTGGGAGCAAATTCAACAAAGTAGCTATCATTATTATTCTCATCATCAAATATAGGAGGCAAAGTATCATCAAAGTAAATTTTCTCCTCAATGCTTGGGGGACTAAAAATATCATGCTCATCAAAGCCAGCTTCCCCAAGCTTAGAATTTTCCATATCATTAGCAACAATGGTGTTCAAAGCGTTCATACTAATATGTTCCATGGGTTTTTTAATTTTCGCATCAAACCATCCATGTCTTAAATCAGGAAATAGAATAAGAAGCTCATTGTTGTCCATTATGCCAAACTAGTGTAAGCAAGAAACAAAAAGATGCAATTGCAGGATCTAAAGGAAATAGCTTCGAGTACTTACAACGGCGCCGGAAAATAGCTTAGTAGCCGAGATCCGGAGTGTGAGTACCTTTTACCTTTCCTCCCCGGCAACGGCGCCAGAAAATAGCTTGATGTCTACGCCCCCTCCTTTTCCTGTAGACAGTGTTGGGCCTCCAAGAGCAGAGGTTTGTAGAACAGCAGCAAGTTTTCCCTTAAGTGGATCACCCAAGGTTTATCGAACTCAGGGAGGAAGAGGTCAAAGATATCCCTCTCATGCAACCCTGCAACCACAAAGCAAGAAGTCTCTTGTGTCCCCAACACACCTAATAGGTGCACTAGTTCGGCGAAGAGATAGTGAAATACAGGTGGTATAAATAAGTAGTAGCAACGGCATCAGAAAAGTGCTTTGCCCAGGACAGTAAACAAGTAGTAGTAACGCAGCAGTAGTAACGCAATAAAACAGTAAACAAGCAGCGATAGCTGTATTTAGGAACAAGGCCTAGGGATTAGACTTTCACTAGTGGACACTCTCAACTTTGATCACATAACGAAATAGATAAATGCATACTCTACACTCTTGTTGGATGATGAACACATTGCGTAGGATTACACGAACCCTCAATGCCGGAGTTAACAAGCTCCACAATTCAATGTTCATATTTAAATAACCTTAGAGTGCATGAAAGATCAATACGACTAAACCAAGTACTAACATAGCATGCACACTGTCACCTTCATGCTAAGAAAGGAGGCATAGATCATATCAATACTATCATAGCAATAGTTAACTTCATAATCTACAAGAGATCATAATCATAGCCTATGCCAAGTACTAACACGGATGCACACACTGTCACCGTTACACCGTGCAGGAGGAATAGAACTACTTTAATAACATCACTAGAGTAGCACATAGATAAATTGTGATACAAAACACCTTGCAATCATAAAGAGATATAAATAAGCACTTCACTATGCCATTCATAACAGTGAATAAGTATTCTGTGAAATATAGCCTAAGAGACCCACACGGTGCACACACTGTCACCTTTACACACGTGGGACAAGGAGTCTCCGGAGATCACATAAGTAAAATTCACTTGACTAGCATAACGACATCTAGATTACAAGCATCATCATATGAATCTCAATCATGTAAGGCAGCTCATGAGATTATTGTATTGAAGTACATAGGAAGAGAGATGAACCACATAGCTACCGGTACAGCCCCGAGCCTCGATGGAGAACTACTCCCTCCTCATGGGAGCAGCAGCGATGATGAAGATGGCGGTGGAGATGGCAGCGGTGTCGATGAAGAAGCCTTCCGGGGGCACTTCCCCGTTCCGGCGGCGTGCCGAAACAGAGACTCCTGTCCCCCAGATCTTGGCTTCGCGATGGCGGCGGCTCTGGAAGGTTTTCTCTGGTTTCGTCGAACGTATCAGGGTTTTCGCGACGGAGGCTTTAAATAGGCGGAAGGGCAAGGTCGGTGGACTTCTGGGGGGCCCACACTATAGGGGGGCGCGGGCCCCCCTTGGCCGCGCCGGCCTAGGGTTTGGTGGCCCTGTGCCCCCTCTCTGGCGGTTCTCGTGTGTTCTGGATGCTTCCGGGCAAAATAGGAACCTGGGCGTTGATTTCGTCCGATTCCGAGAATATTTTGTTACTAGGATTTCTGAAACCAAAAACAGCAGAAAACAACAACTGGCACTTTGGCATCTCGTCAATAGGTTAGTTCCAGAAAATGCACGAATATGACATAAAGTGTGCATAAAACATGTAGATATCATCAATAATGTGGCATGGAACATAAGAAATTATCGATACGTCGGAGACGTATCACTACACTCTTGATGATTTGAAGGGGATTTCTCCTTCTATTTGTCAACATGCTATTAATATGGAAGATGATGCAAAGCCTGTTGTTGAACATCAGCGTCGTCTAATTCCGAAGATGAAGGAGGTGGTAAGGAATGAGGTATTAAAACTTCTTGAAGTTGGTATTATATATCCTATTGCTGATAGTAGATGGGTTAGTCCTGTGCATTGCGTTCCCAAGAAAGGAGGAATGACTGTTGTGCCTAATGATAATGATGAGTTCATCCCTCAAAGAGTAGTTGTAGGGTATAGAACGTGCATTGATTTTCGAAAAGTTAATAAAGTTACTAAGAAAGATCATTACCCTTTACCATTTATTGATCAAATGCTAGAAAGATTGTCTAAAAATACTCATTTTTGTTTTCTTGATGGTTATTCTGGGTTTTCACAAATTGCTGTTAAAACTAAAGATCAAGAGAAAACCACTTTTACTTGTCCCTATGGAACTTATGCTTATAGGCGTATGCCTTTTGGTTTATGTAATGCTCCTGCTACTTTTCAAAGATGCATGTCTGCTATTTTTTATGGCTTTTGTGAGAGTATTGTGGAAGTATTCATGGATGATTTTTCCGTCTATGGGAATTCTTTTGATAGTTGCTTGCGAAACCTTGATAAAGTTTTGCAGAGATGTGAAGAAACTAACCTTGTTCTTAATTGGGAGAAATGCCACTTTATGGTTAATGAAGGAATTGTATTGGGACATAAAATTTCTGAGAGAGGTATTGAAGTTGATAGAGCTAAAGTGGAAGCAATTGAGAAGATGCCCTATCCGAGGGATGTTAAAGGTATTCGTAGTGTTCTTGGTCATGCTGGGTTTTATAGGAGATTTATTAAAGATTTCTCCAAGATTTCAAAGCCTCTTACTAATCTTCTTCAAAAAGATGTACCTTTTGTTTTTGATGATGATTGTAAGGAAGCTTTTGAAACTCTAAAGAAAGCCTTAACAACTGCTCCTGTAGTTGAACCTCCTGATTGGAATTTGCCTTTTGAAATTATGTGTGATGCTAGTGATTTTGCTATAGGCGCTGTTCTTGGACAGCGGGTAGATAAAAAACTGAATGTTATTCATTATGCTAGTAAAACTCTTGATGCTGCTCAAAGAAATTATACTACAACTGAAAAAGAATTATTAGCTGTAGTCTTTGCTTGTGATAAATTTAGATCTTATATTGTTGATTCAAAAGTTACGATTCATACTGATCATGCTGCAATTAGATACCTTATGACTAAGAAAGATGCTAAGCCGAGGCTTATTAGATGGGTACTTCTTTTGCAAGAATTTGATTTACATATTGTAGATAGGAAAGGTGCTGATAATCCTGTTGCTGATAATTTGTCTAGATTGGAAAATATTGCTTATGATCCTGTTCCTGTTAATGATAGTTTTCCAAATGAACAATTGGCTGTAATAAAGGTGAGCTCGCGAGACAGTCCTTGGTATGCTGATTATGCTAACTTTATTGTTTCCAAGTACTTGCCTCCAACCTTTTCAGCTCAGCAAAGGAGGAAATTCTTTTATGACTTGAGGCATTATTTCTGGGATGACTCACACTTATATAAAGAAGGAGTGGATGGTATTCTGCGAAGGTGTGTTCCCGAATATGAATAACAAGAGATATTGAGTAAATGTCATGGTAGTGCTTATGGAGGACATCACGCCGGAGAAAGAACCGCGCAAAAGGTTCTACAATCAAGTTTTTATTGGCCAACTCTCTTCAAGGATGCGAGAAAGTTTATTTTATCTTGTGATGAATGCCAAAGGGTTGGTAATATCTCCAGACGTAATGAAATGCCTATGAATTATACTCTTGTTATTGAACCATTTGATTGTTGGGGATTTGACTTCATGGGACCTTTTCCGTCTTTAGAAGGTAACACTCATATACTTGTTGCTGTTGATTATGTTACTAAATGGGTGGAAGCCATACCTACAAAAAGTGCTGATGGTGAGACCTCTTTAAGAATGCTTTTAGACATTATTTTTCCTAGATTTGGAGTGCCTAGATATATTATGACTGATGGAGGTTCTCATTTTATTCATGGAGGTTTTAGAAAAACTCTTGCTAGGTATGGTATTAATCATAGAATTGCTTCCGCTTATCATCCTCAAACTAGTGGTCAAGTAGAATTATCAAATAGAGAGATTAAATCTATTTTGGGAAAGACCGTTAATAAAACTAGAAAGAATTGGGCTAGTAAATTGAAGGATGCACTATGGGCTTATAGAACTGCTTATAAAAATCCCATGGGAATGTCACCTTATAAAATGGTTTACGGAAAAGCTTGTCATTTACCTTTAGAACTAGAGCACAAAGCTTATTGGGCTGTTAGAGAACTAAATAAAGATCCTAAACTAGCTGGTGATAAGAGGTTGTTGCAATTAAGTTCTCTAGATGAATGGAGAAGTGAAGCTTATGAAAATGCTAAACTCTTTAAAGAGAAAGTTAAAAAATGGCATGATAGGAGGATTATCAAAAGAGAATTTAATGTTGGGGATAAAGTCCTATTGTATCGGTCTCGTCTCAGATTCTTTGCAGGGAAATTACTCTCGAAATGGGAAGGACCATATGTTGTTGAGGAGGTGTATCGTTCAGGAGCAATTAAAATTAGCTCTCTCCAAGGCAATGCTACGCAAGTGGTGAATGGACAAAGACTCAAGCATTATATCTCGGGTGATTCTTATAATGTTGATGTTGATATTATTCAAGTGGAAACACCGGAGGCTTTCATCAAAGGACAAATTGACAGTCCGCCAGAACTCGACTTTGAATAGGTAACAGTACTGGTAATGAAAAGTTCGCAATTTACTTTCCGAACAATATTTTTGCTGTTTTTGGAAAATATGAAAAATTACGAGATCGAAACGGAGTGGAAAAGACGCACGAGGGCGTGCCACCATAGGCCGGCGCGGCCTGGCCTGGGCCCGCGCCGCCCTATGGTCTGGCCTCTGATGGCGTGTATTTCACACGTTCGTTGGGCAACCCCAAGAGGAAGGTATGATGCGCACAGCAGCAAGTTTTCCCTCAGAAAGAAACCAAGGTTTATCGAACCAGGAGGAGCCAAGAAGCACGTTGAAGGTTGATGGCGGCGGGATGTAGTGCGGCGCAACACCAGAGATTCCGGCGCCAACGTGGAACCTGCACAACACAACCAAAGTACTTTGCCCCAACGAAACAGTGAGGTTGTCAATCTCACCGGCTTGCTGTAACAAAGGATTAACCGTATTGTGTGGAAGATGATTGTTTGCAGAAAACAGTAGAACAGTATTGCAGTAGATTGTATTTCAGTAAAGAGAATTGGACCGGGGTCCACAGTTCACTAGAGGTGTCTCTCCCATAAGACGAACAGCATGTTGGGTGAACAAATTACAGTTGGGCAATTGACAAATAAAGAGAGCATGACCATGCACATACATATCATGATGAGTATAGTGAGATTTAATTGGGCATTACGACAAAGTACATAGACCGTCATCCAACTGCATCTATGCCTAAAAAGTCCACCTTCGGGTTATCATCCGAACCCCCTCCAGTATTAAGTTGCTAACAACAGACAATTGCATTAAGTATTGCGCGTAATGTAACTAGTGACTACATCCTTGAACATAGCACTAATGTTTTATCCCTAGTGGCAACAGCACATCCATAACCTTAGTGGTTCTTGTCACTCCTCCAGATTCACAGAGGCATGAACCCACTATCGAGCATAAATACTCCCTCTTGGAGTTACTAGCATCAACTTGGCCAGAGCATCTACTAATAACGGAGAGCATGCAAGATCATAAACAACACATAAGCATAGCTTTGATAATCAACATAACAAGTATTCTCTATTCATCGGATCCCAACAAACGCAACATATAGAATTACAGATAGATGATCTTGATCATGTTAGGCAGCTCACAAGATCCGACAATGATAGCACAATGGGGAGAAGACAACCATATAGCTACTGCTATGGACCCATAGTCCAGGGGTAGACTACTCACACATCACACCGGAGGCGACCATGGCGGCGTAGAGTCCTCCGGGAGATGATTCCCCTCTCCGGCAGGGTGCCGGAGGCGATCTCCTGGATCCCCCGAGATGGGATCGGCGGCGGCGGCGTCTCTGGAAGGTTTTCCGTATCGTGGTTCTCGGTACTGGGGTTTTCGTCACGGAGACTTTTTATAGGCGAAAGGGCAGGTCAAGAGGCGGCACGGGGGCCCCACACCACAGGGCCGCGCGGCCAAGGGGGGGGGGCCGCGCCGCCCTATAGTGTGGCCCCTCCGTGGCCCCTCTTCGTCTCTCCTTCGGACTTCTGGAAGCTTCGTGAGAAAATAGGCCCCTGGGCTTTGATTTCGTCCAATTCCGAGAATATTTCCTTACTAGGATTTCTGAAACCAAAAACAGCAGAAACAAAGAATCGGCACTTCGGCATCTTGTTAATAGGTTAGTTCCAGAAAAGGCACGAATATGACATAAAGTGTGCATAAAACATGTAGATAACATCAATAATGTGGCATGGAACATAAGAAATTATCGATAAGTCGGAGACGTATCAGCATCCCCAAGCTTAGTTCTGCTCGTCCCGAGCAGGTAAAACGATAACATAGATAATTTCTGGAGTGACATGCCATCATAATCTTGATCATACTATTTGTAAAGCATATGTAGTGAATGCAGCGATCAAAACAATGTATATGACATGAGTAAACAAGTGAATCATATAGCAAAGACTTTTCATGAATAGCACTTCAAGACAAGCATCAATAAGTCTTGCATAAGAGTTAACTCATAAAGCAATAATTCAAAGTAAAGGTATTGAAGCAACACAAAAGAAGATTAAGTTTCAGCGGTTGCTTTCAACTTGTAACATGTATATCTCATGGATATTGTCAACATAGAGTAATATAATAAGTGCAATAAGCAAGTATGTAGGAATCAATGCATAGTTCACACAAGTGTTTGCTTCTTGAGGTGGAGAGAAATAGGTGAACTGACTCAACATTGAAAGTAAAAGAATGGTCCTCCATAGAGGAAAAGCATCGATTGCTATATTTGTGCTAGAGCTTTGATTTTGAAAACATGAAACAATTTTGTCAACGGTAGTAATAAAGCATATGCATCATGTAAACTATATCTTATAAGTTGCAAGTCTCATGCATCGTATACTAATAGTGCCCGCACCTTGTCCTAATTAGCTTGGACTACCGGATCATCACAATGCATTGTTTTTACCAAGTGTCACAAAGGGGTACCTCTATGTCGCCTGTACAAAGGTCTAAGGAGAAAGCTCGCATTGGATTTCTCGCTATTGATTATTCTTCAACTTAGACATCCATACCGGGACAACATAGACAACAGATAATGGACTCCTCTTTTATGCATAAGCATGTAACAACAATTAATAATTTTCTCATTTGAGATTTGAGGATTGTTGTCCAAAACTGAAACTTCCACCATGGATCATGGCTTTAGTTAGCGGCCCAATGTTCTTCTCTAACATATGCATGCTCCAACCATAAGGTGGTAGATCGCTCTTACTTCAAACAAGACGGACATGCATAGCAACTCACATGATATTCAACAATGAATAGTTGATGGCGTCCCCAGTGAACATGGTTATCGCACAACAAGCAACTTAATAAGAGATAAAGTGCATAATTACATATTCAATACCACAATAGTTTTTAAGCTATTTGTCCCATGAGCTATATATTGCAAAGGTGAAGAATGGAAATTTAAAGGTAGCACTCAAGCAATTTACTTTGGAATGGCGGAAAATACCATGTAGTATAGGTAGGTATGGTGGACACAAATGGCATAGTGGTTGGCTCAAGTATTTTGGATGCATGAGAAGTAATCCCTCTCGATACAAGGTTTAGGCTAGCAAGGCTTATTTGAAACAAACACAAGGATGAACCGGTGCAGCAAAACTCACATAAAAGACATATTGAAAACATTATAAGACTCTACACCGTCTTCCTTGTTGTTCAAACTCAATACTATAAATTATCTAGACCTTAGAGAAACCAAATATGCAAACCAAATTTTAGCATGCTCTATGTATTTCTTCATTAATGGGTGCAAAGCATATGATGCAAGAGCTTAAACATGAGCACAACAATTGCCAAGTATCACATTACCCAAGACATTTATAGCAATTACTACATGTATCATTTTCCAATTCCAACCATATAACAATTTAACGAAGGAGAAACTTCGCCATGAATACTATGAGTAGAAACCAAGGACATACTTGTCCATATGCTACAGCGGAGCGTGTCTCTCTCCCATAAAGTGAATGCTAGGATCCATTTTATTCAAACAAAACAAAAACAAAAAACAACCGACGCTCCAAGAAAAAGCACATAAGATGTGATGGAATAAAAATATAGTTTCAGGGGAGGAACCTGATAATGTTGTCGATGAAGAAGGGGATGCCTTGGGCATCCCCAAGCTTAGACGCTCGAGTCTTCTTGATATATGCAGGGGTGAACCACCGGGTGCATCCCCAAGCTTAGAGCTTTCACTCTCCTTGATCATGTTGCATCATACTCCTCTCTTGATCCTTGAAAACTTCCTCCACACCAAACTCGAAACAACTCATTAGAGGGTTAGTGCACATTATAAATTGACATATTCAGAGGTGACACAATCATTCTTAACACTTCTGGACATTGCATAATGCTACTGGACATTAGTGGATCAAAGAAATTCATCCAACTTAGCGAAAGAGGCAATGCGAAATAAAAGGCAGAATCTGTCAAAACAGAACAGTTCGTATTGACGAATTTTAAAATGGCACCAGACTTGCTCAAATGAAAATACTCAAATTGAATGAAAGTTGCGTACATATCTGAGGATCATGCACGTAAATTGGCTTAATTTTCTGAGTTACCTACAGGGAGGTGGACCCAGATTCGTGACAGCAAAGAAATCTGGAACTGTGCAGTAATCCAAATCTAGTACTTACTTTTCTATCAACGGCTTAACTTGGCACAACAAAACACAAAACTGAGATAAGGAGAGGTTGCTACAGTAGTAAACAACTTCCAAGACACAAAATAAAAACAAAGTACTGTAGGTAAAAACATGGGTTGTCTCCCATAAGCGCTTTTCTTTAACGCCTTTCAGCTAGGCGCAGAAAGTGTGTATCAAGTATTATCAAGAGATGGTGCATCGTTATCATGAGCTCCCCCATCCATAGTGGTACTAAGGGCTTTGTCAATTTTAGGTCTATAATAATACTTCTTTGGTCTAGGCACTTTAGAGACATACATAAACTTTTGCTCCTTACCCACATAAGCTTTCTCCTTATATTTAAGAGAAGAAAATGTTGAACCCAAGGTTCCCATAGCTTTTTCAAGTTCATCAATCCTATTGATTTGATCATCATGGTCAGCATTAGTTCCTAGGAAACTAATTCTTTCATCAATTCCTCCTAAGGATTTATCAAGTTCATCAGTTTTATCAAGTAATATTTCCAATTTAGCTTCAATACTTGGAAAAAATTTCTCTATGGTTTCCAATTTTTTCATAACATCTTCAAGAGAGATTTCAGTTTTAACTTTATCAACAGGGGGTATTCCAAATAAGCTCTCAATAATGCAACTAGCTTCTAATGCAGGAGTACTTAGGAAGTCACCTTTTGCGAGACTATCAAGAACATATCTATTCCAGCTAGATATACCAACATAAAAATTCCTGAGTAAAATAATGGTGGAGTGCTTCTTAGTGCATCTATTATGAGCATCGCCAATTCTATACCAAGCATCTCTCAAACATTCTCCCCCTCGTTGCTTAAACGTGCGAACTTCAACTTCAGGATTACTCATTTTAGTAGCAGTAAATAAAGCAAACTAGATAAAGTAAATGCAAGTAAACTAATTTTTTTGTGTTTTTGATATAGCAAACAAGATAACAAGTAAAGTAAAACTAGCAACTAATTTTTTTGTATTTTGATTTAGTGCAGCAAACAAAGTAGTAAATAAAACTAAACAAGACAAAAACAAAGTAAAGAGATTGAGAAGTGGAGACTCCCCTTGCAGCGTGTCTTGATCTCCCCGGCAACGGCGCCAGAAAATATGCTTGATGGCGTGTATTTCACACGTTCGTTGGGCAACCCCAAGAGGAAGGTATGATGCGCACAGCAGCAAGTTTTCCCTCAGAAAGAAACCAAGGTTTATCGAACCAGGAGGAGCCAAGAAGCACGTTGAAGGTTGATGGCGGCGGGATGTAGTGCGGCGCAACACCAGAGATTCCGGCGCCAACGTGGAACCTGCACAACACAACCAAAGTACTTTGCCCCAACGAAACAGTGAGGTTGTCAATCTCACCGGCTTGCTGTAACAAAGGATTAACCGTATTGTGTGGAAGATGATTGTTTGCAGAAAACAGTAGAACAGTATTGCAGTAGATTGTATTTCAGTAAAGAGAATTGGACCGGGGTCCACAGTTCACTAGAGGTGTCTCTCCCATAAGACGAACAGCATGTTGGGTGAACAAATTACAGTTGGGCAATTGACAAATAAAGAGAGCATGACCATGCACATACATATCATGATGAGTATAGTGAGATTTAATTGGGCATTACGACAAAGTACATAGACCGTCATCCAACTGCATCTATGCCTAAAAAGTCCACCTTCGGGTTATCATCCGAACCCCCTCCAGTATTAAGTTGCTAACAACAGACAATTGCATTAAGTATTGCGCGTAATGTAACTAGTGACTACATCCTTGAACATAGCACTAATGTTTTATCCCTAGTGGCAACAGCACATCCATAACCTTAGTGGTTCTTGTCACTCCTCCAGATTCACAGAGGCATGAACCCACTATCGAGCATAAATACTCCCTCTTGGAGTTACTAGCATCAACTTGGCCAGAGCATCTACTAATAACGGAGAGCATGCAAGATCATAAACAACACATAAGCATAGCTTTGATAATCAACATAACAAGTATTCTCTATTCATCGGATCCCAACAAACGCAACATATAGAATTACAGATAGATGATCTTGATCATGTTAGGCAGCTCACAAGATCCGACAATGATAGCACAATGGGGAGAAGACAACCATATAGCTACTGCTATGGACCCATAGTCCAGGGGTAGACTACTCACACATCACACCGGAGGCGACCATGGCGGCGTAGAGTCCTCCGGGAGATGATTCCCCTCTCCGGCAGGGTGCCGGAGGCGATCTCCTGGATCCCCCGAGATGGGATCGGCGGCGGCGGCGTCTCTGGAAGGTTTTCCGTATCGTGGTTCTCGGTACTGGGGTTTTCGTCACGGAGACTTTTTATAGGCGAAAGGGCAGGTCAAGAGGCGGCACGGGGGCCCCACACCACAGGGCCGCGCGGCCAAGGGGGGGGGCCACGCCGCCCTATAGTGTGGCCCCTCCGTGGCCCCTCTTCGTCTCTCCTTCGGACTTCTGGAAGCTTCGTGAGAAAATAGGCCCCTGGGCTTTGATTTCGTCCAATTCCGAGAATATTTCCTTACTAGGATTTCTGAAACCAAAAATAGCAGAAAACAGCAACTGGCACTTCGGCATCTTGTTAATAGGTTAGTTCCAGAAAATGCACGAATATGACATAAAGTGTGCATAAAACATGTAGATAACATCAATAATGTGGCATGGAACATAAGAAATTATCGATACGTCGGAGACGTATCAGCCTCCTCGTCGCCCCTTTCCGACTCTGGTTCGATCTGGTACTTTCCTTTTGTCGTGAAAATATTTGCTATATAATCCCCCGGACCCCTGGAGGTCCGTATATCGTTTTCTCGACGTGTTTTGTTTCGAGCTGTTTTTTGCCAGGATCTGTTTTCGGTCTAGAAGCACCATGGCCTCCAACAACAAGGGCAAGGGGTTTTCGGAGGAAGAAGTGAAGAGGGTGCCATCAAAACAAGAGCAGCAAGCTGTTGGGAGCAAGCAAATCTTGGTGGGATCTGTTGACACTCGATGTTCTTTTTCTCATAACTTGCAGGGACCCTTACCACCCGCTCTTAGCCTCGACTCCTTCCCTGTGTTGGAAGAAGCTCTACGGACTACCGATGAGTTTTGTGATCAATATCGGGCTCTAAGAAGAGAAGTGGAGATACTCCAGGAGGAGAATTGCCGTCTCCGTAGAATGCTGGAATACCACTCGATTCACATTACAAGGTCATCATCACCAACTTCAGGTAACAATGAATCTCTTCGAGTCTTAGTGCAGAATTGCCAAGCTGAGAAACTGAAGCTGAAAGAGATCTGTAAGAAGCGCGGGAGGAGTTCATCACCACCATCGCCGAAGGAGTAATTCATCATCGGTATTGGCATCCCCTTGGTTTGTTCCAAGCTTGGGGGAGTGCCGCGGTATCACATCATCACTATCTTTTACTTTTTACTGTCAAGTAGTGTCATATCATGGGTAGGGAAGTTATCATATAAGATGGAATGCAGTTTGGAAGTATCTCTCCTTTAGTTGGTTATCTATGTATCCCTTGGTGTGAGTTATCGTTATGAAATATTAATGAGAAGTCTTATCATTTACATATTGCACACCTTATTTTAGTTTGCAATTTCTACTATATGATTGATCTTGATTTTAGTATTGGTACCACTTTGGGAGCATTGAGTAAATCTATTTGGTTTTGGCAAACTTAGCAATGGTCAATAGCAACAACACTTTGAGTTTAAGAAGAATAGAGGAAATACATGTAGAAGATGTTATTATCTTTCTTATCAGTTCTTAGCTTAGTATTCTGAAGTTAAAACTGTTTGTACTTACAAGTAAGATGCATGATTGTTTCTATCACATGTATATTTGTTTGTTTCCCTCAACTCTTATGCTTGCTATTTAACCTTGCTAGCCAAAGACCTGTACTGAGAGGGAATACTTCTCGTGCGTCCAAACCTTAGCCCAAACCTATGTCATTTGTGTCCACCATACCTACCTACTACATGGTATTTTCTGCCATTCCAAGTAAATACTTCATGTGCTACCTTTAAACAATTCAAAACTTAGTATCTCTTATTTGTGTCAATGTTTTATAGCTCATGAGGAAGTATGTGGTGTTTTATCTTTCAATCTTGTTGGGCAACTTTCACCAATGGACTAGTGGCTTCATCCGCTTATACAATAATTTTGCAAAAAGAGCTGGCAATGGGATTCCCAGTCCCAAACTAATTAACCTAATTAGACACTCCTCCATGGTATGTGATTGATGGATGGCACCCGAAGGATTCGGTTAGCCATGGCTTGTGTAAGCAAAGGTTGGGGGGAGTGTCATCATCATAATAAAACTAAAATAAAAAGGCACTCCTTCATGGTATGAGATTGTTGGCAGGCACCCGAGGATTCGGTTAGCCATGGTTTGTGAAAGAAAGGTTGGAAGGAGTGCCACATAAAATGAAAATAATATGGGAGCCGCTCTTTGAAGGTTTGTCTGGCAAGGGGGTTAGAGTACCCGCTACCATTCATTGACAAACAACAAACACCTCTCAAAACTTTACTTTTATTCTCTTTATATGATTTCAAAACTGAAAAAGCTCTAGCACATGATTTAATCCCTGCTTCCCTCTGCGAAGGGCCTGTCTTTTATTTTATGTTGAGTCAGTAAACCTATTTCCCTCCATCTCAAGCAAGCATTTTAGTTGTTGTGATCAAACTATTATATTGTGATTTGCTTCATCATGTCTTTACTCTTCCTTGTTTAGTACAAGTTTTACCTGAATGAATATAGCTTTGAAAGTCATCAATGATTAATATGATTGAGTATGCAAGTTTACCATAAGCTTTAATATGAGAGCGCTGCTCAATAGATAAGTATAATCTGTTAACTGTTCTCTGACCAAGAACAAAGTTTGCCATCACCAATTATGATTTCTTATGCACCTTTATTTGTGATTACCTTATACTTGTTTCAAGATTGAGTTATATGAGGAAGTTGTTTACTATAATGTCTTGTGTGAATGAATATGATGCTTCTTGTCCGTATTTTATTTATCGACTCTTCACTCCATAAACATGTGGTCCTGTTTACCGAGTTCAGTTTCGCTTGGGGACAAGCGAAGTCTAAGCTTGGGGGGAATTGATACGTCCAATTTGCATCACTATTTTATATCGTAATTTGCTGTTATTCATTGATATATTTCATATTGGGACACAATACTTATGTTATTTCATCTATTTTGCATATCTCATGATTATTGGAGGATCGAGCACCGGAGCCAGGATTCCGCTAGAAAAAGCACCATCAGAACGCAATATTTCGGAAGATCAACTGCGGAAGGAAATTATACTGAAAATCCTATTTTTCCAGATGACGAAGGAAGCCAGAAGGGGGAGCCAGCTGGACCCAAGGTGGGCCCAGACCATAGGGCGGCGCGGCCCATGGCCTGGCCGCGCCACCTTGTGGTGTGGGGGCCCCACAGCCCCTTTCGCCTCCTTTTCTTCGCGAAACCCTTCGTCTCGAAAACCTAAGCTCCAGAGGGTACGTCGTGAAGAGCCACAGCCGCCTCTGCGGGGCGGAGAACACCAGAGAGAAAAGAGCTCTCCGGCGGGCAGGAATCCGCCGGGGAAATTCCCTCCCGGAGGGGGAAATCGACGCCATCGTCACCGCCATCGAGCTGGACATCATCTCCATCGCCATCACCATCATCTTCATCATCATCATCGCCATCTCCACCGCAGCACCTCGTCACCGCTGTAGCAATTTGGGTTTGATCTTGATTGTTTGATAGGGGAAATTCTCCCGGTGTTGATTTCTACTTGTTATTGATGCTATTGAGTGAAACCGTTGAACCAAGATTTATGTTCAGATTGTTATTCATTATCATATCACCTCTGATCATGTTCCATATGATGTCTCGTGAGTAGTTCGTTTAGTTCTTGAGGACATGGGTGAAGTCTAAATGTTAGTAGTGAATTATGGTTGAGTAATATTCAATGTTATGATATTTAAGTTGTGGTGTTATTCTTCTAGTGGTGTCGTGTGAACGTCGACTACACGATACTTCACCATTTATGGGCCTAGGGGAATACATCTTGTACTCGTTTGCCCATTGCGGGGTTGCCGGAGTGACAGAAACCTGAGCCCCCGTTGGTATATCGATGCAGGAGGGATCGCAGGATCTCGGAGTTTAAGGCTGTGGTTAGATTTATCTTAATTACTTTCTTGTAGTTGCGGATGCTTGCAAGGGGTATAATCACAAGTATGTATTAGTCCTAGGAAGGGCGGTACATTAGCATAGGTTCACCCACACAACACTTATCAAAACAATGAAGATTAATCAGCTGTATGTAGCGAAAGCACTAGACTAAAATCCCGTGTGTCCTCGAGAACGTTTGGTCATTATAAGTAAACAAACCGGCTTGTCCTTTGTGCTAAAAAGGATTGGGCCACTCGCTGCAATTATTTCTCTCGCATTTTACTTACTTGTACTTTATTCATCTGTTACATCAAAACCCCCTGAATACTTGTCTGTGAGCATTTACAGTGAATCCTTCATCGAAACTGCTTGTCAACACCTTCTGGTTCTCGTTGGGATCGACATTCTTACTTATCGAAGATACTACGATACACCCCCTATACTTGTGGGTCATCAACTGACCTGCCTCTTGGACAATCCTGGTGAATCTCACAAGATCCATGTGGTGACTTGATCGACGTACCAAGTGGAATGTTTCCGAAAAGAGGTGTCATCGAAAAGTGTTGGAGCATAACCCAAAAAGTCGGCGTAGGGTCCTGTTCTCTGAGTTGTAATCGAACTAGATTGATATTTCTTTGCTGCCTTTGCTGTGTGATTGTGGTATCCTTTGTTTTGCTGGTTTTTCGGGAGTAGCTGGGATGGCAGCTACTTCCCCAGCAAAATGAAAATGCCACACTCCAAAAACTGTTTTCTAGGTTTGCTTTCCTTTTCAGTTTAGTTGTGGTGAATTATGTTTTCTTTTCATGTAAAACTTGGATTCTTTTCAATGAAATGGAGCTGGGGGAGACCCCTGTTGATCTAAAAAAAAGTGAAAGGAATGAAGGGCAAACAATCAAAATTCACGCATGATCCATAAACCTGCTCTCATTCTTCATGGTTTGCACTCTAAGAGCATCTCCAGTCGCGTCCCCTAAATGAGGTTTGGGGGACCGCGGACAAGAATTGGGGAAAAAAATTGTCCAGTCGTGTCCCCCAAAACTAATTAGCACCTCATTTTGTGTCCGGCGTTCCCGGTAGAGACTCTATGCATAGAGTCTCTACCGGGGACGCCGGACACAAAAATAGCGTCCGGACGCATGCATGCAGTCTCTTTTTCCACACTTTCTCTCACCTACTTTTCCCACATGGGGTGGCCCCCTCTATTAAAATGCATGCATCCGGACGCTGTTTGAGGGACGCGTCTGGGAAGGGCCTCTTTTTTGTACAGATTTTTGGTCTCTTTTTGTTCGGCGCGGTCCAAAATGTGCCCTAAATCATTTGTGCCGGATGCATTTTGAGGGACGCGACTGGAGATGCTCTAACGAACTAGCAACAGTCCTATATCAGGGCATCTCTACGCAAGTAATACCTTCTACCTGCAGATCAAATCGTCCGAGCTGGATGAGTTCTCAAAACTTTAGTTCAGTTTTCATCTAATTTCTGCGAACAAAACATTTTGCTCACTGGACCATTTCATTGAGTTTAACAGTTATTTCCTCCGCCCTTATTTACATGGCGCACAGGTGACTTCCTCCGCCCTTATTTACATGGCGCACAGGTGACGCAGAACAAAAGTCAAAGCATACTAAGTTTGATAAAATATATGTAAAAAATACGAAGAACTACAATATCAAATTGCTGCAAATAGATCCACTACTAAATATTGATGAGGACTTCCCAACCGAACTACTACCACCGTCATTACAAGATGAAGATCATGCTGCTGTGAAGCTTAAGTCCAATGAAGTTAGGATTGGACCTATGACAAGAGCTCGTGCGAAGTTACTCATACAACAGGTGAACTTGTTCCTAAGTGATACTTTGATCGATGAGAACTTTATACTGTCTAAGTCCTTTTTACTTATGTATGATCAGGTACGAAGATGGAGCAAGCGTCGCACTAGGAGAAGAGGAGCAGCTGGACGTGAAGCTGGACATAGAGCTGGACATGAAGCTGAACAAGAAGACATCCCAAGGAAGCGCGAGGGAGGAGAGGGAGGCATGCACAAGGGAAGAAGACGATGTCCAGGCCGGCGCCAGGCCCGGTCTGACCGGCTGGCACGTCGGACGGCCCGGTCCCACGCCCGATCTGACCGGCTTCCACACCGGGTCAGCCCGGCGCCGACCGGACCCTGGACCGGTGCACACCGGACACCATCCAGGGGCTCTGGACCCCTAGTCCGGTCACCACCCGGTGCCAGGCCCGGTTCAAACCGGCCTGCCCGGTTCCTGGCCCGGTCGACCGGCCCCCAGGCCGGCGGTGTCCGAGTCAGTCTCGACCAGATCTCGATCTGGGTCGGTTTTTGATGTATTTTCTCGACTTCTGGTCATCCTAAACCCCTATATAAGTGCTCAGGACGCCCCCAAATTAGGTTTAGACCACGTTTAAGATAAACCATAGTTCATAGTTGATTGCTTTGCAACTCTATTGAATCTCTACACCAATCCGCATTGATTTGGTGTTTTATTAAGTCTTGTGTGATCTGATGTTTCATTAGAAATTAGACGGTTGCAACTTACCGCTTCGTGGTCGGCGGCTACGTGCGCAAGCGTGTGGAGTTGCGAATATCTTGCAGGGTTGAGAGTTGTTGCATTGGCGACAGAGGACCAATCGAGAGACTCGTTGCGTCATACAAGTTATCATTCACTTCATCATCGTGTTATCTCCGCTGTGTTAATCGTGTGTTCATCACCATCCACCGTGCTTACTGAGAAGATCGGGCAACCCCTTATCAGATATATTTCCATAATGTGTTATTGTGTTTATTCCGCAATTGTAATTGTTGATACTCCCTTTTGTATATTTGGTGCTTATGACTGAATTCCTGTGCCACTACAACCCTTTCTTTTTCTTCGAAATGAGGGTAGCGCCTCAGGCAGTGCAACGAATCAACGATTGATGCACACGCAGCGTGGTCTTCAGTTGACAAGAAGCTTAGTCATGGCCTGCGAATCAACTTGAATAGCAGCTAGGTCTTTCACAGTAACTTTCTTATCGTCTTGAGCTTGAGCAGAAGCAGCTAAGCTGTGCCATGTCTGCAGACCCTTCCGGACGTTGTCGCTGTCGTCGGTGCGGTCGCGGAAGTTCTCCATGTCCTCGTTCATGCCCGCGATGCACGACAGGATCAGCTCCCTCTGCCAGTTCTCGATCCGCGGGAAGTCGCAGTACTTCTCCCCGAACTCGTACATCTTCAGAGGTTCCACGCCGCCGATGTCGTGGGTGTACTTCTTGGGCACGCCGGCGGCCTCCCTGGCGCGGTAATGCTCCTCCACGGACCGCAGCATCTCCTCCACCGGCGGCAGCGCCCGCCGGCCAGACAGCACCTGCGCGACCCACTTCCCCTGCGCCTCGAAGAACCACGGTATCAGGACCTTCCTCGGCACGCCCACGAAGGAGAGCGACGGCGCCAGGGACGGCGGGAACACGTGCTCGAACAGCGGGCTGACGCGGTTGTCGTCCACGGTCACCGCGCCGCCCGTGTCCAGGAACGGGAACGAGTAGGTGTACCCCGTGCAGTACATGACCGTGTCCGCGACGACGCTTGAGCCGTCCGCGAACACCACGCGCCCGTCGGCGTGCAGCTGGTCTATCTGCGGGTGGAGGTGCAGGTTGGCGTGGTTGGCCAGCATCTTGGACATAGCCGGCGTCATGGCCTCCTCCGTGGACTTGGCGGTGAGGTGCACCTCCTTGGCGACGCGGCGCAGGTCCAGCGCGATGTCCTTGCCGCTGTCCCCGCACCCGACCATCACCACCACCTCGCCGCGGAACGGATCCGGCGTCCGGTACGAGTGGCTGTGCATCTGCCTCCGCAGCCACTCCTCCATGCCTTTGATGCGCGGGAGCTTCGGCTGCGAGTAGTGGCCGGTAGCCACCACGACCGCGTCGAACACCTCCTCCTTCTCATCGCCGTCGCAGAGCTGCACGGATCTCACCGCCCATTGTCGCGTCGACGACGCCGGCATGGTCTCGGCGACGCGCAGGACGCGGGTGTTGAGCCTGACGGCGTCCATGAGCCCGAACACGTCGCAGAAGTCCCGGAGGTAGCAGTACATCTCCCGGTGAACGGGGTAGCGGCGCGGGTCGCGGCCGGCGACGCCGTGCCTTGGCAGGAACTGGAAGTCGGAGAACCCCATGGCCTCCCGTGGACTGATGAGGCGGAGGCAGGCGTACATGCTGCCGGGCACGCGCACCGGCACCGCGGCCCCGAGCGGGTCGTCGCCGTCGGTCCTCGGGTCGTACAGCCACTGCCCGCCGACGTCGGCGCTCTGCTCCATGACCGTGATGGCGTGGCCCTCCCGCCGCAGCTCGCGCGCAGCCGCCATGCCAGAGCGTCTTTGATTGTACTGTGTTTCGCAAAAAAAAAAAAAAAAAAAAGTCTTTGAGATTAAGAAAGCTTTTCTAGAGATAAGGTAGGTTTAGATTACAATCCTACACTACCAAATATATCTCTAGCACTTCCCCGCAGTCGTAGCGGTAGTAACGTGAATAATGGAAACGTCATGGACGGTCAGACTAAAGAGAAATCGAAAGTAGGCGTAACGGGAGTGTCGTGAACGATATCGCGTCGAGGATGCTTTGACTGTAGAGGAAGCCGAGGTGCTCATGCGAGGCGGTAGCCCTTTGTGCCGATGTCGAGGTAGCCGAGAGCATGGGTGTTGCAACCTTGGTCGAGGTAGCCGCCCGAGGGGGTGCCGTGGTCGATGTCGTGGTCGGGTGCCGGTGTCGAGGTATGCACACATGAAGCTGCTGGCGCCTAGTGCGCATGGAGACAGATGGAAAGGCGTCGAGGCAATTGTCGAAGAGGGGTGTCGATGCCGAAGTCGATGCAGTCGGAGCCGTCGAGGACGAGGTGCTGCCCTAGTTTTGCCAGAACTAGGTGCAAGTTGGGGACGAAGGCATAATCCGTTTTGCCAGAACTATGTACGCAAAGACAAAGTCGATGAAGACTAGGCGCCAATCCGGGTTTTCCAGACCCGGGGACGCGTCGGGGACGAAGACACGGACCGGTGTTGCCAATACCGGGCGTGCGAGGGCAGGAACCATAATGGACCGTGTGTTAGTGTCAGGGGAACAATAGAGGAGGCCTCTAGAAAGCTGGCGAGTCGCAGAGCGGCGAAGAGGGAGAGGTGCCAATGCAGTATGTGGTTGTCGCAGATGAAGTAGTCGGGGAAGAGACGATGATGATGGCGACGAGGTCGTGGTGGACGGAGACGTAGAAGGCGGCGAAAAACCAGCGGCTTGCCATGCTGGACGCCTAGACTGTCGAAGAGGTAGACAGCGAGGCCTGCAATGACCGGAAGTTGTCATGCAGGTTACCTGTGCTGGTGCGGCGGCGGTACTCGAAATAGGCGAGAAAGATACCGATAGCGTGAAGAAGACCATGCGTGGACGGTGGCGACCCGCGCCTAGGGAGGTGATACGTTGCAAACGTATCTATAATTTTTGATGCTCCATGTTTGTTTTACACCAATTAATATATGTTTTATTTACACTTCGTTGCACATTTATACATTGTCCGGCGCTAACCTATTGACAAGATGCCACAATGCCAGTTCCCTATTTTCTGCTGTTTTGTATTTCAGAAAAGTTGTACAGGAAATATTCACGGAATTGGATGAAACAAAATCCAAAGTTCTTATTTTACCGTAACGAAGACGGAGTCCAGAGGAGAGACGAAGATGCACCATAGGGCGGCCTTGTCGCGGCCTGGCCCCTGGCCGCGCCATGGGGTGGTGTGGGCCCCCAGGCATCCACCGACCTCACCCTTCCGCCTATTTATTCACGATCTCGGGAAAAATCTAAATACCCGAGCCTTCATCGACGAAATGTTCCGCCGCGGCCGCCATCGCCGACCCTAGCTCAGGAGGGTTCTGAAACTCTTCCCGGCACCCTACCGGAGGGGGAGATCATCACCGGAGGCCTCTACATCGCCATGCCCGCATCCGAAGTGATGTGTGAGTAGTTCATCTCTGGACTACGGGTCCATAGCAGTAGCTAGATGGTTGTCTTCTCCAATTTATGCTTCATGTTTAGATCTTGTGAGCTGCCTATCATGATCAAGATCATCTTTATGTAATGCTACATGTTGTGTTTGCTGGGATCCGATTGTTGGAGATATGCCCAAGGGGCAATAATAAAATGATTATTATTATATCTTTGTGTTTATGATAATAGTTTGCATCTCATACTATAATTGTATTAACCGGAAACATTAATACATGTGTGTTATGTAAACATAAAAGAGTCTCTAGTAAGCCTCTTGTTAAACTAGCTTGTTGATTAATAGATGATCATAGTTTCATGATCATGAACATTGGATGTTATTAATAACAAGGTCATATCATTAGGTGAATGATGTGATGGACATACACCCATAGTAAATGTAGCATATGATCAAGTCATTTAGTTCTTTGTGCTTCAAGCTTTAATATGCATAGTAACTTAATCCTTCGACCATGAGATCATGCTAATCACCTACACCGGATGGATGCTTTGATGACACCAAACACCACTGTGTAAATGGGTTCTTATAAAGGTGGTATTAAGTGTTCGGAAAGTATAGGGTTGAGGCACTTGTATCAATAGTGGGATTTGTCCATCCTAATGACGGATATATATACTCTGGGCCCTCTCGGTGGAATGATATCTAATTAGCTTGCAAGCATGTTACTGGTTCACAAGGGATATCATATCACGGTACGAGTAAAGAGTACTTATCGGTAACGAGGTTGAACTAGGTATGGAGATACCGATGATCAAACTTCGGATAAGTAAAATATCGCGAGACAAAGGAAATTGTTATTTTATGTGAATGGTTCTTTCGATCACGAAGTCATCGTTGAATATGTGGGAGCTATTATGGATCTCCGGGTCCCGCTATTAGTTATTGATCAGAGAGGAGTCTCGATCATGTCCGCATAGTTCTCGAACCGTAGGGTGACACACTTAAGGTTTGATATCGTTTTAAGTAGATATGGAATATGGAATGGAGTTCGAATGTTGTTCGGAGTCTCGGATGGGATCCAGGACATCACGAGGAGTTCCGGAATGATCCGGAGAATAAGATTCATATATAGGAAGTCACTTTCCAAGTTTGAAAATAATCAGGTGCATTTATGGAAGGAGCTAGAATGTTCTAGAACCTTCCGGAAGAAATCACCATGGAAGGTGGAGTCCCGGATGGACTCCACCAACCCTAGCTGGCCGACCAAAGGGGAAGGTGGAGTGCATGGTGGACTCCACCATCATGGCCGGCCATAGGGGAAGGAAAGGGAGGAGTCCCACTTCCCCTAGGTTTCACCAATATGGAAGGTTTTGAGTTGGACTCTTATTCGGATTTTGGGCAAACCCTAGGGGGTTCCACCTACATAATGTGGGGGAGAGGGAGGGGGCCGACCACCACACCAGCCGCACCACCCGAGGGCACCAAGGCCGGCGCCCCAAGTGCCCCCTCTCCCCAAACCCTAGTCACTCCCCTCCTCCCAATACTCCCGCAGTGCTTAGGCGAAGGCTGCCGGAGATCTCCATCACCACCGCCACCACGCCATCGTCTGGCGGGATTTCGAGAGGATCTACTACATCCGCTGCCTGCTGGAATGGGGAGAATGACGTTCATCAACACCGAACGTGTGACCGAGTGCGGAGGTGCTGCCGACCGTGGCACCGTCAAGATCTTCTACGCGCTTTTGCAAGCGGCAAGTGATCGACTACATCAACCACGAGAACTAATCTCGTTAATGCTTAGCGATCTTCAAGGGTATGATGATCTTCACCTTGTTGCTACCATCTACTAGATTAGATCTTGGCTTGTTGTTCGTTCTTGTGGTAGGAATTTTTTTGTTTTCTATGCTACGAATCCCTACAGTGGTATCAGAGCCGTGTCTATGCATAGATTGGTTGCACGAGTAGAACACAATGGTTTTGTGGGTGTTGATGCTTTTGTTATCTTTTGTTATGTGTACTTTGCTGTAGTTATTCGTAGCATAGAAAACAAAAAAATTCCTACCGCGAGAACGCAATCCAAGCCAAGATGCAATCTAGAAGATGGGAGCAACGAGGGGATGAACGAGACTAACCCTTGAAGATTTCCAAAGCCTACGAGAGGAGGCTCTCGTTGCTGCGGTAGACGATCACTTGCCGCTTTCAAAAGCGCGTAGAAGATCTTGATGGTGCCACAATCGGGCAGCACCTCCGTACTCGGTCACACGTTCGGTGTTGATGAAGACGTCCTTCTCCCCGTTCCAGCGGGCAGCGGAAGTAGTAGATCCTCCTTGGAATCCCGGCAGCACGACGGCGTGGTGGCGGTGTTGATGGAGAACTCCGGCAGGGCTTCGCCTAAGCGTATGCGGGAGTTGTATGTGGAGGAGGTGTGCTAGGGTTTGGGGAGAGGGGTGCCTTGGGCGCCGGCCATGAAGGGGGCAGCCAAGCTTGGAGGCAAGAGTGGCCGGCCACCCTCCCCTTGTCCCTCATTATATAGGTGGAAGCCCCAAGAGTTGTAGTCCAAGTCTTCGAATAAGACCCCAACACTAAAACTTCCCAAAGGTGGGAAACCTACTGATGGCGTGTAACTCACACGTTCGTTGGGAACCCCAAGAGGAAGGTATGATGCGCACAGCAGCAAGTTTTCCCTCAGAAAGAAACCAAGGTTTATCGAACTAGGAGGAGCCAAGAAGCACGTTGAAGGTTGATGGCGGCGGGATGTAGTGCGGCGCAACACCAGGGATTCCGGCGCCAACGTGGAACCTGCACAACACAACCAAAGTACTTTGCCCCAACGAAACAGTGAGGTTGTCAATCTCACCGGCTTGCTGTAACAAAGGATTAACCGTATTGTGTGGAAGATGATTGTTTGCAGAAAACAGTAGAACAAGTATTGCAGTAGATTGTATTTCAGTATAGAGAATTGGACTGGGGTCCACAGTTCACTAGAGGTGTCTCTCCCATAAGATAAACAACATGTTGGGTGAACAAATTACAGTTGGGCAATTGACAAATAAAGAGGGCATGACCATGCACATACATATTATGATGAGTATAGTGAGATTTAATTGGGCATTACGACAAAGTACATAGACCGCCATCCAGCATGCATCTATGCCTAAAAAGTCCACCTTCAGGTTATCATCCGAACCCCCTCCAGTATTAAGTTGCTAACAACAGACAATTGCATTAAGTATTGCGCGTAATGTAATTAGTAACTACATCCTTGAACATAGCACTAATGTTTTATCCCTAGTGGCAATAGCACATCCACAACCTTAGAACTTTCTGTCACTGTCCCAGATATCAATGGAGGCATGAACCCACTATCGAGCATAAATACTCCCTCTTGGAGTTACAAGCATCTACTTGGCCAGAGCATCTACTAGTAACGGAGAGCATGCAAGATCATAAACAACACATAGACATAACTTTGATAATCAACATAACAAGTATTCTCTATTCATCGGATCCCAACAAACGCAACATATAGAATTACATATAGATGATCTTGATCATGTTAGGCAGCTCACAAGATCCGACAATGATAGCACAATGGGGAGAAGACAACCATCTAGCTACTGCTATGGACCCATAGTCCAGGGGTAGACTACTCACACATCACTCCGGAGGCGACCATGGCGGCGTAGAGTCCTCCGGGAGATGATTCCCCTCTCTGGCAGGGTGCCGGAGGCGATCTCCTGGATCCCCCGAGATGGGATCGGCGGCGGTGGCGTCTCTGGAAGGTTTTCCGTATCGTGGCTCTCGGTACTGGGGGTTTCGCGACGGAGGCTTTAAGTAGGCGAAAGGGCAAGTCAGGAGGGGGCACGAGGGCCCCACACCACAGGGCCGCGCGGCCAAGGGGGGGGGGGCCACGCCGCCCTAGGGTTTGGGCACCTCGTGGCCCCACTTCGTCTCTTCTTCGGACTTCTGGAAGCTTCGTGGCAAAATAGGACCCTGGGCGTTGATTTCATCCAATTCCGAGAATATTTCCTTACTAGGATTTCTGAAACCAAAAACAGCAGAAAACAGCAACTGGCACTTCGGCATCTTGTTAATAGGTTAGTTCCAGAAAATGCACGAATATGACATAAAGTGTGCATAAAACATGTAGATAACATCAATAATGTGGCATGGAACATAAGAAATTATCGATACGTCGGAGACGTATCAGCATCCCCAAGCTTAGTTCTGCTCGTCCCGAGCAGGTAAAACGATAACACAGATAATTTCTGGAGTGACATGCCATCATAACCTTGATCATACTATTTGTAAAGCATATGTAGTGAATGCAGCGATCAAAACAATGTATATGACATGAGTAAACAAGTGAATCATATAGCAAAGACTTTTCATGAATAGTACTTCAAGACAAGCATCAATAAGTCTTGCATAAGAGTTACTCATAAAGCAATAATTCAAAGTAAAGGTATTGAAGCAACACAAAGGAAGATTAAGTTTCAGCGGTTGCTTTCAACTTATAACATGTATATCTCATGGATATTGTCAACATAGAGTAATATAATAAGTGCAATAAGCAAGTATGTAGGAATCAATGCACAGTTCACACAAGTGTTTGCTTCTTGAGGTGGAGAGAAATAGGTGAACTGACTCAACATTGAAAGTAAAAGAATTGTCCTCCATAGAGGAAAAGCATCGATTGCTATATTTGTGCTAGAGCTTTGATTTTGAAAACATGAAACAATTTTGTCAACGGTAGTAATAAAGCATATGTATCATGTAAATTATATCTTATATGTTGCAAGCCTCATGCATAGTATACTAATAGTGCCCGCACCTTGTCCTAATTAGCTTGGACTACCGGATCATCACAATGCACATGTTTTAACCAAGTGTCACAATGGGGTACCTCTATGCCGCCTGTACAAAGGTCTAAGGAGAAAGCTCGCATTGGATTTCTCGCTATTGATTATTCTCAACTTAGACATCCATACCGGGACAACATAGACAACAGATAATGGACTCCTCTTTTATGCATAAGCATGTAACAACAATTAATAATTTTCTCATATGAGATTGAGGATGTATGTCCAAAACTGAAACTTCCTCCATGGATCATGGCTTTAGTTAGCGGCCCAATGTTCTTCTCTAACAATATGCATGCTTAATCATAAGGTGGTAGATCTCTCTTACTTCAGACAAGACGAACATGCATAGCAACTCACATGAAATTCAACAAGAGTAGTTGATGGCGTCCCCAGTGAACATGGTTATCGCACAACAAGCAACTTAATAAGAGATAAAGTGCATAATTACATATTCAATACCACAATAGTTTTTAAGCTATTTGTCCCATGAGCTATATATTGCAAAGGTGAATGATGGAATTTTAAAGGTAGCACTCAAGCAATTTACTTTGGAATGGCGGAAAATACCATGTAGTAGGTAGGTATGGTGGACACAAATGGCATAGTGGTTGGCTCAAGTATTTTGGATGCATGAGAAGTATTCCCTCTCGATACAAGGTTAGGCTAGCAAGGCTTATTTGAAACAAACACAAGGATGAACCGGTGCAGCAAAACTCACATAAAAGACATATTGAAAACATTATAAGACTCTACACCGTCTTCCTTGTTGTTCAAACTCAATACTAGAAATTATCTAGACCTTAGAGAAACCAAATATGCAAACCAAATTTTAGCATGCTCTATGTATTTCTTCATTAATGGGTGCAAAGCATATGATGCAAGAGCTTAAACATGAGCACAACAATTGCCAAGTATCACATTACCCAAGACATTTATAGCAATTACTACATGTATCATTTTCCAATTCCAACCATATAACAATTTAACGAAGAAGAAACTTCGCCATGAATACTATGAGTAGAAACTAAGGACATACTTGTCCATATGCTACAGCGGAGCGTGTCTCTCTCCCATAAAGTGAATGCTAGGATCCATTTTATTCAAACAAAACAAAAAACAAAAACAAACCGACGCTCCAAGCAAAGCACATAAGATGTGATGGAATAAAAATATAGTTTCAGTGGAGGAACCTGATAATGTTGTCGATGAAGAAGGGGATGCCTTGGGCATCCCCAAGCTTAGACGCTTGAGTCTTCTTGATATATGCAGGGGTGAACCACCGGGGCATCCCCAAGCTTAGAGCTTTCACTCTCCTTGATCATGTTGCATCATACTCCTCTCTTGATCCTTGAAAACTTCCTCCACACCAAACTTAGAACAACTCATTAGAGGGTTAGCGACAATAAAAATTAACATGTTCAGAGGTGACACAATCATTCTTAACACTTCTGGACATTGCATAAAGCTACTGGACATTAATGGATCAAAGAAATTCATCCAACATAGCAAAAGAGGCAATGCGAAATAAAAGGCAGAATCTGTCAAAACAGAACAGTTCGTATTGACGAATTTTATCGAGGCACCCGACTTGCTCAAATGAAAATGCTCAAATTGAATGAAAGTTGCGTAAATATCTGAGGATCACTCACATAAATTGGCATAATTTTCTGAGTTGCCTACAGGGAAAACAGCCCAGATTCGTGACAGCAAAGAAATCTGTTTCTGCGCAGTAATCCAAATCTAGTATGAACTTTACTATCAACGACTTTACTTGGCACAACAAAACACTAAACTAAGATAAGGAGAGGTTGCTACAGTAGTAAACAACTTCCAAGACACAAAATAAAAACAAAGTACTGTAGGTAAAAACATGGGTTGTCTCCCATAAGCGCTTTTCTTTAACGCCTTTCAGCTAGGCGCAGAAAGTGTGTATCAAGTATTATCAAGAGACGAAGTGTCAACATCATAATTTGTTCTAATAATAGAATCAAAAGGTAACTTCATTCTCTTTCTAGGGAAGTGTTCCATACCTTTCTTGAGAGGAAATTGATATTTTATATTACCTTCCTTTATATCAATGATAGCACCAACAGTTCGAAGAAAAGGTCTTCCCAATATAATGGGACAAGATGCATTGCATTCAATATCCAAGACAACAAAATCAACGGGGACAAGGTTATTGTTAACGGTAATGCGAACATTATCAACTTTCCCCAAAGGTTTCTTTATAGAATGATCAGCAAGATTAACATCCAAATAACAATTTTTCAGCGGTGGCAAGTCAAACATATTATAAATTTTCTTAGGCATAACGGAAATACTTGCACCAAGATCACATAAGGCATTACAATCAAAATCTTTAACCTTCATATTAATTATGGGCTCCCAACCATCCTCTAGCTTTCTAGGAATAGAGGCTTCGCGCTCTAGTTTCTCTTCTCTAGCTTTTATGAGAGCATTTGTAATATGTTGCGTGAAAGCCAAATTTATAGCACTAGCATTAGGACTTTTAGCAAGTTTTTGCAAGAACTTAATAACTTCAGAGATGTGGCAATCATCAAAATTCAAACCATTATAATCTAAAGCAATGGGATCATCATCCCCAATGTTGGAAAAAATTTCAGCAGCCTTTTATCACGTGCAGTTTCATGATTTTAGCAGCTTTCAGCAGTTTCTCGCGCTTTGCATTAGAAGTGGAAACATTGCTAACACCAATTCTTTTTATTCTTAATAGTCGGAGGTGCAGCAACATGTGTAGCATTAGCATTACTAGTGGTGGTAATAGTCCAAACTTTAGCTACATTATTCTCTTTAGCTAGTTTTTCATTTTCTTCTCTATCCCACCTAGCACGCAGCTTCAGCCATTAATCTTATATTCTCATTAATTCTAACTTGAATGGCATTTGCTGTAGTAACAATTTTATTTTCAATATCCCTATTAGGCATAACTTTCGATTTTAAAAGATCTACATCAGCAGCAAGACTATCGACTTTAGAAGCAAGTATATCAATTTTCCCAAGCTTTTCTTCAACAGATTTGTTAAAGGCAGTTTGTGTACTAATAAATTCTTTAAGCATGGCTTCAAGTCCAGGGGGTGAACTCCTATTATTGTTGTAAGAATTCCCATAAGAATTACCATAGCCGTTGCTATTATTATAAGGATATGGCCTATAGTTGTTACTAGAATTGTTCCGGTAAGCATTGTTGTTGAAATTATTATTTTTAATGAAGTTTACATCAACATGTTCTTATTGTGCAACCAATGAAGCTAACGGAACATTATTAGGATCAATATTAGTCCTATCATTCACAAGCATAGACATAATAGCATCAATCTTATCACTCAAGGAAGAGGTTTCTTCGATAGAATTTACCTTCTTACCTTGTGGAGCTCTTTCCGTGTGCCATTCGGAGTAGTTGATCATCATATTATCAAGAAGCTTTGTTGCTTCACCAAGAGTGATGGACATAAAGGTACCTCCAGCAGCTGAATCCAATAAATTCCGCGAAGAAAAATTTAGTCCTGCATAGAAGGTTTGGATGATCATCCAAGTAGTCAGTCCATGGGTTGGGCAATTTTTAACCAGAGATTTCATTCTTTCCCAAGCTTGAGCAACATGTTCAGTATCTAATTGTTTAAAATTCATTATGCTACTCCTCAAAGATATAATTTTAGCAGGGGGATAATATCTACCAATAAAAGCATCCTTGCATTTAGTCCATGAATCAATACTATTCTTAGGCAGAGATAGCAACCAATCTTTAGCTCTTCCTCTTAATGAGAAAGGGAACAATTTTAATTTTATAATGTCACCATCTACATCTTTATACTTTTGCATTTCACACAATTCAACAAAATTATTAAGATGGGCAGCAGCATCATCAGAACTAACACTCAGAAAATTGCTCTCGCATAACAAGATTCAGTAAAGCAGGTTTAATTTCAAAGAATTCTGCTGTAGTAGCAGGTGGAGCAATAGGTGTGCATAAGAAATCATTATTATTTGTGGTTGTGAAGTCACACAACTTAGTATTTTCAGGGTTGGCCATTTTAGCAACAGTAAATAAAGCAAACTAGATAAAGTAAATGCAAATAACTAATTTTTTTGTGTTTTTGATATAGCAAACAAGATAGCAAATAAAGTAAAACTAGCAACTAATTTTTTTGTATTTTGATTTAGTGCAGCAAACAAAGTAGTAAATAAAACTAAGCAAGACAAAAACAAAGTAAAGAGATTGAGAAGTGGAGACTCCCCTTGCAGCGTGTCTTGATCTCCCCGGCAACGGCGCCAGAAAAAGAGCTTGATGGCGTGTAACTCACACGTTCGTTGGGAACCCCAAGAGGAAGGTATGATGCGCACAGCAGCAAGTTTTCCCTCAGAAAGAAACCAAGGTTTATCGAACCAGGAGGAGCCAAGAAGCACATTGAAGGTTGATGGCGGCGGATGTAGTGCGGCGCAACACCAGGGATTCCGGCGCCAACGTGGAACCTGCACAACACAACCAAAGTACTTTGCCCCAACGAAACAGTGAGGTTGTCAATCTCACCGGCTTGCTGTAACAAAGGATTAACCGTATTGTGTGGAAGATGATTGTTTGCAGAAAACAGTAGAACAAGTATTGCAGTAGATTGTATTTCAGTATAGAGAATTGGACTGGGGTCCACAGTTCACTAGAGGTGTCTCTCCCATAAGATAAACAGCATGTTAGGTGAACAAACTACAGTTGGGCAATTGACAAATAAAGAGGGCATGACCATGCACATACATATTATGATGAGTATAGTGAGATTTAATTGGGCATTACGACAAAGTACATAGACCGCCATCCAAGATGCATCTATGCCTAAAAAGTCCATCTTCAAAGTTATCATCCGAACCCCCTCCAGTATTAAGTTGCTAACAACAGACAATTGCATTAAGTATTGCGCGTAATGTAACTAGTAACTACATCCTTGAACATAGCACTAATGTTTTATCCCTAGTGGCAACAGCACATCCACAACCTTAGAACTTTCTGTCACTGTCCCAGATATCAATGGAGGCATGAACCCACTATCGAGCATAAATACTCCCTCTTGGAGTTACAAGCATCTACTTGGCCAGAGCATCTACTAGTAACGGAGAGCATGCAAGATCATAAACAACACATAGACATAACTTTGATAATCAACATAACAAGTATTCTCTATTCATCGGATCCCAACAAACGCAACATATAGAATTACAGATAGATGATCTTGATCATGTTAGGCAGCTCACAAGATCCGACAATGATAGCACAATGGGGAGAAGACAACCATCTAGCTACTGCTATGGACCCATAGTCCAGGGGTAGACTACTCACACATCACTCCGGAGGCGACCATGGTGGCGTAGAGTCCTCCGGGAGATGATTCCCCTCTCCGGCAGGGTGCCGGAGGCGATCTCCTGGATCCCCCGAGATGGGATCGGCGGCGGCGGCGTCTGCGGAAGGTTTTCCGTATCGTGGCTCTCGATGCGGGGTTTCGCGACGGAGGCTTTAAGTAGGCGAAAGGGCAAGTCGGGGAGGGCACGAGGGCCCCACACCACAGGGCCGCGCGGCCAAGGGGGCCGCGCCGCCTAGGGTTTGGGCACCTCGTGGCCCCACTTCGTCTCTTCTTCGGACTTCTGGAAGCTTCGTGGCAAAATAGGACCACTGGGCGTTGATTTCGTCCAATTCCGAGAATATTTCCTTACTAGGATTTCTGAAACCAAAAACAGCAGAAAACAAAGAATCGGCACTTCGGCATCTTGTTAATAGGTTAGTTCCAGAAAATGCACGAATATGACATAAAGTGTGCATAAAACATGTAGATAACATCAATAATGTGGCATGGAACATAAGAAATTATCGATACGTCGGAGACGTATCACCTACTTAAGGGGGGAGTCCTACTCAAGGTGGGACTCCCACCTTTCCTTGAGGTGAGGCTGGCCGGCCACCAAGGTGGAGCCCACCTGGGACTCCTCCCCCTTAGGGTTTGGCCGGCCATACTAGTGGAGTCCCTCCGAGACTCCACCTTCCATAGTGCCATTCTTCCGGACTTTTCTAGAACCTTCTAGAACCTACCATAAATGCACCGGATCATTTCCAAACTTGGAATATGACTTCCTATATATGAATCTTATTCTCCGGACCATTCCGGAACTCCTCGTGATGTCCTGGATCCCATCCGAGACTCCGAACAAAACTTCGAACTCCATTCCATATTCCATATCTACTTAAACGACATCAAACCTTAAGTGTGTCACCCTACGGTTCGCGAACTATGTAGACATGGTTGAGACTTCTCTCCGACCAATAACCAATAGCGGGATCTGGAGGTCCATAATGGCTCCCACATATTCAACGATGACTTAGTGATCGAATGAACCATTCACATACGATACCAATTCCCTTTGTCACGCGATATTTTACTTGTCCGAGGTTTGATCATCGGTATCACTCTATACCTTGTTCAACCTCGTCTCCTGACAAGTACTCTTTACTCGTACCGTGGTATGTGGTCTCTTATGAACTTATTCATATGCTTGCAAGACATTAGACGACATTCCACCGAGAGGGCCCAGAGTATATCTATCCGTCATCGGGATGGACAAATCCCACTATTGATCCATATGCCTCAACTCATACTTTCCGGATACTTAATCCCACCTTTATAACCACCCATTTACACAGTGGCGTTTGATGTAATCAAAGTACCTTTCCAGCATAAGTGATTTACATGATCTCATGGTCGAAAGGACTAGGTAACTATGTATCGAAAAGCTTATAGCAAATAACTTAATGACGTGATCTTATGCTACGCTTAATTGGGTGTGTCCATTACATCATTCATATAATGACATAACCTTGTTATTAATAACATCCAATGTTCATGATCATGAAACTATGATCATCTATTAATCAACAAGCTAGTTATACAAGAGGCTTACTAGGGACTCCTTGTTGTTCACATAACACACATGTATCAATGTTTCGGTTAATACAATTATAGCATGGTATGTAAACATTATCATAAACACAAAGATATATTATAATAACCACTTTTATTATTGCCTCTTGGGCATATCTCCAACAGTCTCCCACTTGCACTAGAGTCAATAATCTAGTTTACATATGTAAAGATATAACACCTTGGCCTTCCGGTGCTTTATCATGTTTTGCTCACGGGAGAAGTTTTAGTCAACGGATCTGACATGCTCAGAAACGTATGTATTTTGAAATTCATTTGCGTCTTCACGCATCACTCATTTTCCAAATGAGTCGGCATTAAATATGTTTGGTCTTCTGGTGGAACCTTAATTCCGCGGTCTGAAATATGTCACTAATATTGTCACACACAATATAGCTTCAAATTCTGACACTATCGGAACTACACCAAGTTCTCAAAGAACCTCTTGACTTAACATCCTCAGTCATTGTCAAAACAATGACATACTCTGCCTTTGTTTGTAGAATCCGTCACAATATTTAGAACTCTTCTAAATCTAGCATTGTGTTACCTTTTAAACAATACTTAGCCTAATTGAGATTTGAATTTCATTTTTATATGTGATCAAACAAATATCAGTGCAACACCTTACATCGATTTGTTTGACATTACCCCATATAAAATTATATATATATCCTTGGTTCTTCTAAAGTACTCAAGGATATTCTTACTGTCTTTCAATGATCATTACATGAATCATTCTGGTACATGCTTGATACGTCTCCGACGTATCAATAATTTCTTATGTTCCATGCCACATTATTGATGATATCTACATGTTTTATGCACACTTTATGTCATATTCGTGCATTTTCTGGAACTAACCTATTAACAAGATGCCGAAGTGCCAGTTCCTGTTTTCTGCTGTTTTTGGTTTCAGAAATCCTAGTAACGAAATATTCTCGGAATCGGACGAAATCAACGCCTAGGTTCCTATTTTGCCCGGAAGCATCCAGAACACACGAGAACCGCCAGAGAGGGGGCACAGGGCCACCAAACCCTAGGCCGGCGCGGCCAAGGGGGGGCCCGCGCCCCCCTATAGTGTGGGCCCCCCAGAAGTCCACCGACCTTGCCCTTCCGCCTATTTAAAGCCTCCGTCGCGAAAACCCTGACGTTCGACGAAACCAGAGAAAACCTTCCAGAGCCGCCGCCATCGCGAAGCCAAGATCTGGGGGACAGGAGTCTCTGTTCCGGCACGCCGTCGGGACGGGGAAGTGCCCCCGGAAGGCTCCTCCATCGACACCACCGCCATCTTCATCACCGCTGTTGTCTCCCATGAGGAGGGAGTAGTTCTCCATCGAGGCTCGGGGCTGTACCGGTAGCTATGTGGTTCATCTCTCTCCTATGTACTTCAATACAATAATCTCATGAGCTGCCTTACATGATTGAGATCCATATGATGATGCTTGTAATCTAGATGTCGTTATGCTAGTCAAGTGAATTTTACTTATGTGATCTCCGGAGACTCCTTGTCCCACGTGTGTAAAGGTGACAGTGTGTGCACCGTGTGGGTCTCTTAGGCTATATTTCACAGAATACTTATTCACTATTATGAATGGCATATTGAAGTGCTTATTTATATCTCTTTATGATTGCAATGTGTTTGTATCACAATTTATCTATGTGCTACTCTAGCAATGTTATTAAAGTAGTTTTATTCCTCCTACACGGTGTAATGGTGACAGTGTGTGCATCCGTGTTAGTACTTGGCGTATGCTATGATTATGATCTCTTGTAGATTATGAAGTTAACTATTGCTATGATGGTATTGATGTGATCTATTCCTCCTACATAGTGTGAAGGTGACAGTGTGCATACTATGTTAGTACTTGGTTTAGTCGAATTGATCTTTCATGCACTCTAAGGTTATTTAAATATGAACATTGAATTGTGGAGCTTGTTAACTCCGGCATTGAGGGTTCGTGTAATCCTACGCAATGTGTTCATCATCCAACAAGAGTGTAGAGTATGCATTTATCTATTCTGTTATGTGATCAAAGTTGAGAGTGTCCACTAGTGAAAGTGTAATCCCTAGGCCTTGTCCCTAAATACGCATCGCTATTTGTTTACTCGTTTCATTGCGTTACTACTGCTGCGTTACTACGCTTGTTTATCGTCCTGGGCAAAGCACTTTTCTGGTGCCGTTGCTACACGCTCATATATATTCATACCACTTGTATTTCACTATCTCTTCGCCGAACTAGTGCACCTATTAGGTGTGTTGGGGACACAAGAGACTTCTTGCTTTGTGGTTGCAGGGTTGCATGAGAGGGATATCTTTGAACTCTTCCTCCCCGAGTTCGATAAACCTTGGGTGATCCACTTAAGGGAAAACTTGCTGCTGTCCTACAAACCTCTGCTCTTGGAGGCCCAACACTGTCTACAGGAAAAGGAGGGGGCGTAGACATCAAGCTATTTTCTGGCGCCGTTGCCAGGGAGGAAAGGTAAAAGGTACTCACACTCCGGATCTCGGCTACTAAGCTATTTTCCGGCGCCGTAAGTACTCAAAGCTATTTCCTTTAGATCCTGCAATTGCAACTTTTTGTTTCTTGTTTACACTAGTAAGGCATGATGGAAAACATCTGTGAGCTTTTTATTCTATTTCCCGAGTCAAGACATGAATGGTTTAATGCGAAAATTAGAAAACCTATGGAATCTTATTTGCATGCTAGTAGCAATGATATTAGTATGAATGCTTTGAACACTATTGTTGCTAATGCTATGGAAAATTCTAAGCTTGGGGAAGCTGGTTTTGATGAGCATGATCTTTTTAGCCCCCCAAGAATTGAGGAGAAAATTTTCTTTGATGATACTTTGCCTCCAATTTATGATGATTATAATGATAGTAGTCTTTTGTTGTCACTTTGTTATGGAGGATGAATTTGATTATGATTACAATATGCCTCCTATATTTGATAGCTACTTTGTTGAATTTGCTCCCACTAGTACTAATAAAATTGATTATGCTTATGTGGAGAGTAATAATTTTATGCATGAGACTCATGATAAGAATGCTTTATGTGATAGTTATATTGTTGAGTTTGCTCATGATGCTACTGAAAGTTATTATGAGAGAGGAAAATATGGTTGTAGAAATTTTCATGTTACTAAAACACCTCTCTATGTGCTGAAATTTTTGAAGCTATACTTGTTTTATCTTCCTATGCTTGTTACTTTGCTCTTCATGAACTTGTTTATTTACAAGATTCCTATGCATAGGAAGCATGTTAGACTTAAATGTGTTTTGAATTTGCCTCTGGATGCTCTCTTTCGCTTCAACTACTATTTCTTATGAGTGCATCATTAAAACTGCTGGGCCCATCTTAATGGCTATAAAGAAAGAACTTCTTGGGAGATAACCCATGTGTTATTTTGCTACAGTACTTTGTTTTATATTTGTGTCTTGGAAGTTGTTTACTACTGTAGCAACCTCTCCTTATCTTAGTTTTGTGTTTTGTTGTGCCAAGTGAAGCCTCTAATCGAAGGTTGATACTAGATTTGGATTTCTGCGCAGAAACAGATTTCTATCTGTCACGAATCTGGGCTGTTTTCTCTGTAGGTAACTCAGAAAAATATGCCAATTTACGTGCGTGTTCCTCAGATATGTACGCAACTTTCATTAGTTTTGAGTTTTCTGATCTGAGCAACGGAAGTATTTATTAAAAATTCGTCTTTACGGACTGTTCTGTTTTGACAGATTCTGCCTTTTATTTCGCATTGCTTCTTTCGCTGTGTTGGGTGGATTTCTTTGTTCCATTACCTTCCAGTAGCTTCGAGCAATGTCCATAAGTGTTAAGAATGATTGTGTCACCTCTGAACATGTGAGTTTTTGATTATGTACTAACCCCTCTAATGAAGTTTATGAGAAGTTTGGTGTGAAGGAAGTTTTCAAGGGTCAAGAGAGGAGGATGATATACTATGATCAAGGAGAGTGAAAGCTCTAAGCTTGGGGATGCCCCGGTGGTTCACCCCTGCATATATCAAGAAGATTCAAGCATCTAAGCTCGGGGATGCCCAAGGCATCCCCTTCTTCATCGACAACATTATCAGGTTCCTCCCCTGAAACTATATTTTTATTCCATCACATCTTATGTGCTTTGCTTGGAGCGTCTGTTTGTTTTTGTTTTTGTTTTTGTTTGAATAAATGCTTGTGTGGGAGAGAGACACGATCCGCTGTTGCATATGGACAAGTATGTCCTTAGTTTCTACTCATAGTATTCATGGCGAAGTTTCTTCTTCGTTAAATTGTTATATGGTTGGAACTGGAAAATGATACATGTAGTAATTGCTATAATGTCTTGGGTAATGTGATACTTGGCAATTGTTGTGCTCATGCTTAAGCTCTTGCATCATATGCTTTGCACCCATTAATGAAGAAATACATAGAGCATGCTAAAATTTGGTTTGCATATTTGGTCTCTCTAAGGTCTAGATAGTATCTAGTATTGAGTTTGAACAACAAGGAAGACGGTGTAGAGTCTTATAATGTTTTCATTATGTCTTTTATGTGAGTTTTGCTGCACCGGTTCATCCTTGTGTTTGTTTCAAATAACCTTGCTATCCTAAACCTTGTATCGAGAGGGAATACCTCTCATGCATCCAAAATACTTGAGCCAACCACTATGCCATTTGTGTCCACCATACCTACCTACTACATGGTATTTCTCCGCCATTCCAAAGTAAATTGCTTGAGTGCTACCTTTAAAATTCCATCATTCACCTTTGCAATATATAGCTCATGGGACAAATAGCTTAAAAACTATTGTGGTATTGAATATGTACTTATGCACTTTATCTCTTATTAAGTTGCTTGTTGTGCGATAACCATGTTCACTGGGGACGCCATCAACTACTCTTTGTTGAATTTCATGTGAGTTGCTATGCATGTTCGTCTTGTCTGAAGTAAGAGAGATCTACCACCTTATGGTTAAGCATGCATATTGTTAGAGAAGAACATTGGGCCGCTAACTAAAGCCATGATCCATGGTGGAAGTTTCAGTTTTGGACATATATCCTCAATCTTATATGAGAAAATTACTAATTGTTGTTACATGCTTATGCATAAAAGAGGAGTCCATTATCTGTTGTCTATGTTGTCCCGGTATGGATGTCTAAGTTGAGAATAATCAATAGCGAGAAATCAAATGCGAGCTTTCTCCTTAGACCTTTGTACAGGCGGCATAGAGGTACCCCTTTGTGACACTTGGTTAAAACATGTGCATTGCGATGATCCGTAGTCCAAGCTAATTAGGACAAGGTGCGGGCACTATTAGTATACTATGCATGAGGCTTGCAACTTGTAAGATATAATTTACATGATACATATGCTTTATTACTACCGTTGACAAAATTGTTTCGTGTTTTCAAAATCAAAGCTCTAGCACAAATATAGAAATCGATGCTTTTCCTCTATGGTGGACCATTCTTCTACTTTCATTGTTGAGTCAGTTCACCTATTTCTCTCCACCTCAAGAAGCAAACACTTGTGTGAACTGTGCATTGATTCCTACATACTTGCATATTGCACTTATTATATTACTCTATGTTGACAATATCCATGAGATATACATGTTACAAGTTGAAAGAAACTGCTGAAACTTAATCTTCCTTTGTGTTGCTTCAATGCTTTTACTTTGAATTATTGCTTTATGAGTTAACTCTTATGCAAGACTTATTGATGCTTGTTTTTAAGTACTATTCATGAAAAGTCTTTGCTTTATGATTCATTTGTTTACTCATGTCATATACATTGTTTTGATCGCTGCATTCATTACATATGTTTACAATAGTATGATCAAGTTTATGATGGCATGTCACTCCAGAAATTATCTTTGTTATCGTTTACCTGCTCGGACGACAGCAAAACTAAGCTTGGGGATGCTGATACGTCTCCGACGTATCGATAATTTCTTATGTTCCATGCCACATTATTGATGATATCTACATGTTTTATGCACACTTTATGTCATATTCGTGCATTTTCTGGAACTAACCTATTAACAAGATGCCGAAGTGCCAGTTCCTGTTTTCTGCTGTTTTTGGTTTCAGAAATCCTAGTAACGAAATATTCTCGGAATCGGACGAAATCAACGCCTGTGTTCCTATTTTGCCGGAAGCATCCAGAACACACGAGAACCGCCAGGGAGGGGGCACAGGGCCACCAAACCCTAGGCCGGTGCGGCCAAGGGGGGGCCCGCGCCCCCCTATAGTGTGGGCCCCCCAGAAGTCCACCGACCTTGCCCTTCCGCCTATTTAAAGCCTCCGTCGCGAAAACCCTTATACGTTGGACGTAACCAGAGTAAACCTTCTAGAGCCCCCGCCGTCCAGAAGCGAAGATCTGGGGGACAGGAGTCTCTGTTCCGGCACTCCGACGGGACGGGGAAGTGCCCGAGGAAGGCTCCTCCATCGACACCACCGCCATCTTCATCACCGCTGCTGTCTCCCATGAGGAGGGAGTAGTTCTCCATCGAGGCTCGGGGCTGTACCGGTAGCTATGTGGTTCATCTCTCTCCTATGTACTTCAATACAATAATCTCATGAGCTGCCTTACATGATTGAGATTCATATGATGATGCTTGTAATCTAGATGTCGTTATGCTAGTCAAGTGAATTTTACTTATGTGATCTCCGGAGACTCCTTGTCCCACGTGTGTAAAGGTGACAGTGTGTGCACCGTGTGGGTCTCTTAGGCTATATTTCACAGTAATACTTATTCACCGTTATGAATGGCATATTGAAGTGCTTATTTATATCTCTTTATGATTGCAATGTGTTTGTATCACAATTTATCTATGTGCTACTCTAGCAATGTTATTAAAGTAGTTTTATTCCTCCTACACGGTGTAATGGTGACAAGTGTGTGCATCCGTGTTAGTACTTGGCGTATGCTATGATTATGATCTCTTGTAGATTATGAAGTTAACTATTGCTATGATGGTATTGATGTGATCTATTCCTCCTACATAGTGTGAAGGTGACAGTGTGCATACTATGTTAGTACTTGGTTTAGTCGAATTGATCTTTCATGCACTCTAAGGTTATTTAAATATGAACATTGAATTGTGGAGCTTGTTAACTCCGGCATTGAGGGTTCGTGTAATCCTACGCAATGTGTTCATCATCCAACAAGAGTGTAGAGTATGCATTTATCTATTCTGTTATGTGATCAAAGTTGAGAGTGTCCACTAGTGAAAGTGTAATCCCTAGGCCTTGTCCCTAAATACTGCTACTGCTGTTTGTTTACTGTTTTATTGCGTTACTACTGCTGCGTTACTACTGCTTGTTTATCGTCCTGGGCAAAGCACTTTTCTCGTGCCGTTGCCACTGCTCATATATATTCATACCACCTGTATTTCACTATCTCTTCGCCGAACTAGTGCACCTATTAGGTGTGTTGGGGACACAAGAGACTTCTTGCTTTGTGGTTGCAGGGTTGCATGAGAGGGATATCTTTGACCTCTTCCTCCCTGAGTTCGATAAACCTTGGGTGATCCACTTAAGGGAAAACTTGCTGCTGTCCTACAAACCTCTGCTCTTGGAGGCCCAACACTGTCTACAGGAAAAGGAGGGGGACGTAGACATCAATGCTCATAACACATTTAGAGCACAGGACATCTAATTGTGTACATATTATTCGTGATCTATAATCACTCATGTGTTTTTACTCATTGAGTGTCAGATACACTCAAGTCTTGTTAAACCTTCACATGACAAGAACATTTTCTTAATATTTCTATATTGAACTACTTCAATATCTATTCTATGTACTTTGACTTAAACTTATTATGTGTTTCAATCTATCTTCATAGATCTTGACTCTAAATTTGTTTCAGTCCATATCCTTTCATTGAAGTTAATTTCTCAATGAAATCTTTTAATCAAGTATATAATTACATCATTTATAACCAACTATATGTCATCTACATAAAGTATTATAAATATGTCTCAGCGCTCCCACTTAATTTCTTGCAAATGCAAGCCTCTTCATCGTCTCGATGAAATCAAAAACTCTTTGACTATTTCATCTGGTGAAGATTCCAACTCCGTGATACTCACTTCATCCAATTGAAGATCGTATACCTATCTAGTATTCCACGGACTAGCAAAACTCTTGGTTGTATCTTGTATACACCTTTAATACACACTTCTGTTAAGTAATGTATTTTGCCATCCTACTAGCATATCTCATAAAAGAAATATGTAGCGATTACTAGAATAATCCACATAGACTATAAGCATTGCTACAGAAGATCTAATCTTATCGTAGTCAACTCTTTGAACTTTGTCGTAAACAACTTTTCGACAAGTCGAGTTTTTTCAAGGATATATCATCCAAGTCCATCATTTTTATAGATCCATTTACTTTCAAAAAGTATTCACCTATCTTGGATTTCATGGCGCATAGCCATTTTAACGAGTCGTGGCCCATCATAACTTCTTTGTTTGTAGTTGGTTTATCATTGTTCAAAATCAATCCTTTGTCCACAAATCATTTATTTGATCACAAAGTAAACCATACCTACAAGGTTCAATATGTACTTCGATCTCCATGGCTAAAACACTTTGTAGTCATGGGAGCCATGATCGTCGTGGCCGCTTCCGGAACCAATTCCAATGCTGCGCTACTCTGATCATTATGCTCAGGTTCATAAACCTTATCGAGTTATATTGTCCTCCCACTCAAAATACTTCACTAGAAACAATTTCTTGAAATAAGTAAGAAACATCGACAAACACTTTTGTCTTTGTTTCCATGGTGGAAGAATTCCCAATTAATTCTTTGGGATAACCAACAAAAACATTCATCCGATTTTGGTTGTAAACTTATTTACCTTATGCTATGCATACCAAAATTTAAGAGATGACTATTAGGTTTCATACCCATGCCATAACCTCGTATGGTGTCATTTCAACGGATCATGATGATGCTCTATTCAGTGTAAAAGCGGTAGTCTCTAAAGCATAATCCACAAAAATATAATGGCATCAATATTTTATCTCATCATTGATCCAACAAGGTTTGGATACATCTCTCGGATACTCCATCATCATTATGATACTCCAAGAAACGTGAGTTGTAGAACAATTTCATAACTCTCTTAGATGTTCGCTAAAACTCGTAATTCAAATATTTCCCCATAATCCAATCATAGATATTTGACTTTTCTATTACGATGATTTCCACTTCATGCTGAAATTTATTTGAATCCATTCAAATGTTTCAAACTTCTTCCTTATCGAATATATCCACATATATACTCAATTCATTGTTGGAAGTTTTCATGAAGTAGAAGAATCTCCCGCACACAACTATGCCCAGTGAACCACATATATCATCATGTATGTTTCCACTAAGTTAGTTGTCTGCTCAACTCTTGGCCTATGAACGGTATTTCAGTCATTCTCTTTAGAAAAGATTTGCAAGCGTCAAACGATTCAAAAATCAAATGACTCCAAAAATCCATTTGCATGGAGTTCCTTCATGCGTTCCTCTCTAACATGACCTAAATGGTGGTTCCATAAACAAGTGGAATTCAAATCATTTGCCTTATGGCATTTTAGCGTCAGTGTTTATGTATGTGTGTTTTACCATTAAGATTTATAATAACTTATCCATCGTACATGGAGTAATGTCATAATTTGAACAACTCATTGTTTTCATTTGACCAGAGCAAAATAACAATTATTAAGTTCTTTATTATAAAATCTAAGGGCTAGATAGAATGCCAATGACGAACATAATAACACTTTATTTTTGTTCCAGAAGTGCATTCCTATCATATTCCTTGTCAGTCACTTAGGCCATTGTATTCTTGTATTGCGTTGTTTTGTATGACACTTCATACCAACCAATATGGTACTTATACCCAAGAATTTCATTGTGTGATCAAACTAGGAATACAACCATAACATGTATATCATTTATATACACCTGAGCTAGACTTTCTAGTCTTTTCTTTTCTTTTGCCAAAATATCTTTTGTAGTTTCTCTTTTAGCTTTCCTCATTATTCAGGAAAACACTTCAACATCAATAACTTCTAGGTTTGTTGGTCAAATACCAATAACCTTGAGGTTCTGAAGTTAATCATCTTATGACAAGTGTTGCAGATTTTACTATTAGTAGCTTTGTAATATGATGAACAATTTCACTCATAATTTTATCCATCAATTCATGACGACTTTCCGAGACCATGTTTGTACATGCTAGGCTCGTAAAGTTTAACCTTAGTATTCGCATGTGCAAATCTGGCTTGCACCCGTTGTATGCACACGTAGAATCTATAACACCCGATCATCACGAGATGCTTCGAAACGACGAGTCTTAGCAATGGTGCATACTAAGGATGATTTCTTCATGGATATGCGAATATCGTTAGTGCCCCAATAGTTGGAGGATTGGGACGCCTTGCGTCTTCAACCTTCCTACATTCCCATAAAACTTATGAGTTTATGTAGTCTCACCAAATTATATTCTATCATCTTGCAATAAGGTCTTAGATATCACATATATCTCATACCTTGATTATTTCTGAAAACTAAATTTTCAGCTCCTTACTTTTCAAACAGATTTGAACTTCAAGTTTCATGGAGACAAGATAACTTTAGGTACTAATTGAAACCATAGCTCTTTGAATCAACAATGTGAGGTTTACTAAAAGTTTGCAATAGGACTTAATCATTTCTTGATTCTTTAACAATACGGTACCAGTCAGAAAGTTTCTTGTCAGATTTTAACAGTATTTCTATCTCAATTACAAGACTAGCGCTTGGTAGAAAACGGATGCCAATACTACAAATTAATTCAAAATACTACTCAGACTATGTTTATGATAATTAGTTCATGTTTTAATCTAATTACTAATGAACTCCCACTTAATACAACATCCCTCATAGTTGTTAAGTGGTACACGATCCAGATCCACTACACCAAAACCGATCATCACGTGAGATGATGTAGCTTCAATGGTGAACATCAACATGTTGATCATATCATCCATATGACTCGTGTTCAACCTTTCGGTTTCCGTTGTCCCGAGGCCATGTCTGTACATGCTAGGCTCGTCAAGCAAACCCAAGTATTCCGCGTGTGCAACATGGCTTACACCCGTTGTATGTGAACGTTGAGTCTATCACATCCGATCATCACGAGATGCTTCGAAACGACGAACTATATCAACGGTGCATACGAGGGGAGAACACTTTATTATCTTGATATTAATGTGAGGGATCATCTTATAATGCTACCATCGCGTTCTAAGCAAAATAAGATGCATAAAGGATTAACATCACATGCAATTCATATGTGATATGATATGGCCCTTTAGTCTTTGCGCCTTCGATCTTCATCTCCAAAGCACGGACATGATCTCCATCATCAACGGGCATGATCTCCATCATCGTCGGGCGTAGCGTCAAGGTCCATGGTGCCGTCTTCATGGTTGTTCACCGCATGTAGCAACTATTACAACTACTTTGAAATAATACTCAACATGAAATATAAAGACAACCATAAGGCTCCTGCCGATTGCCACAATACAATAATGATCATCTCATACATATTCATCATCACATCATGGCCATATCACATCACCAAACCCTGCAAAAACAAGTTAGACGCCTCTAATTTGGTTTGCATATTTTACGTGGTTTAGGGTTTTCGAGTAAGATCTAATCTACCTACGAACATGAACCACAACGGTGATACTAATGTTGTCAATAGAAAGAGTAAATTGAATCTTCACTATGGTGGGAGAGACAGACACCCGCAAAGCCACTTATGCAATACAAGTTGCATGTCGAACGTGGAGCAAGTCTCATGAACGCGGTCATGTAAAGTTAGCCCGAGCCGCTTCATCCCACCATGCCACAAAGATGCAAAGTACTCGAACTAAAGACAACATAAGCATCAACGCCCACAAAACCATTGTGTTCTACTCGTGCAACCATCTATGCATAGACACGGCTCTGATACCACTGTAGTGATTCGTAGCATAGAAAACAAAAAATTTCCTACCGCGAGAACGCAATCCAAGCCAAGATGCAATCTAGAAGATGGGAGCAATGAGGGGATGAATGAGACTAACCCTTGAAGATTTCCAAAGCCTACAAGAGGAGGTTCTCGTTGCTGCGGTAGACGATCACTTGCCGCTTTCAAAAGCGCGTAGAAGATCTTGACGGTGCCACAATCGGGCAGCACCTCCGTACTCGGTCACATGTTCGGTGTTGATGAAGACGTCCTTCTCCCCGTTCCAGCGGGCAGCGGAAGTAGTAGATCCTCCTTGGAATCCCGGCAGCATGACGGCGTGGTGGCGGTGTCGATGGAGAACTCCGGCAGGGCTTCGCCTAAGCGTATGCGGGAGTTGTATGTGGAGGAGGGGTGCTAGGGTTTGGGGAGAGGGGTGCCTTGGGCGCCGGCCATGAAGGGGGCAGCCAAGGTTGGAGGCAAGAGTGGCCGGCCACCCTCCCCTTGTCCCTCATTATATAGGTGGAAGCCCCAAGAGTTGTAGTCCAAGTCTTCGAATAAGACCCCAACACTAAAACTTCCCAAAGGTGGGAAACCTACTCAAGGGGGGAGTCCTACTCAAGGTGGGACTCCCACCTTTCCTTGAGGTGAGGCTGGCCGGCCACCAAGGTGGAGCCCACCTGGGACTCCTCCCCCTTAGGGTTTGGCCGGCCATACTAGTGGAGTCCCTCCGGGACTCCACCTTCCATAGTGCCATTCTTCCGGACTTTTCTAGAACCTTCTAGAACCTGCCATAAATGCACCGGATCATTTCCAAACTTGGAATATGACTTCCTATATATGAATCTTATTCTCCGGACCATTCCGGAACTCCTCGTGATGTCCTGGATCCCATCCGAGACTCCGAACAAAACTTCGAACTCCATTCCATATTCCATATCTACTTAAACGACATCAAACCTTAAGTGTGTCACCCTACGGTTCGCGAACTATGTAGACATGGTTGAGACTTCTCTCTGACCAATAACCAATAGCGGGATCTGGAGATCCATAATGGCTCCCACATATTCAACGATGACTTAGTGATCGAATGAACCATTCACATACGATACCAATTCCCTTTGTCACACGATATTTTACTTGTCCGAGGTTTGATCATCGGTATCACTCTATACCTTGTTCAACCTCGTCTCCTGACAAGTACTCTTTACTCGTACCGTGGTATGTGGTCTCTTATGAACTTATTCATATGCTTGCAAGACATTAGACGACATTCCACCGAGAGGGCCCATAGTATATCTATCCGTCATCGGGATGGACAAATCCCACTATTGATCCATATGCCTCAACTCATACTTTCCGGATACTTAATCCCACCTTTATAACCACCCATTTACGCAGTGGCGTTTGATGTAATCAAAGTACCTTTCCAGCATAAGTGATTTACATGATCTCATGGTCGAAAGGACTAGGTAACTATGTATCGAAAAGCTTATAGCAAATAACTTAATGACGTGATCTTATGCTACGCTTAATTGGGTGTGTCCATTACATCATTCATATAATGACATAACCTTGTTATTAATAACATCCAATGTTCATGATCATGAAACTATGATCATCTATTAATCAACAAGCTAGTTATACAAGAGGCTTACTAGGGACTCCTTGTTGTTCACATAACACACATGTATCAATGTTTCGGTTAATACAATTATAGCATGGTATGTAAACATTATCATAAACACAAAGATATATTATAATAACCACTTTTATTATTGCCTCTTGGGCATATCTCCAACATTTGCATCTTGCGGTATGGTGGGATGAAGCGGCCTGGGCTAACTTTACATGACCGCGTTCATGAGACTTGCTCCACGCTCGACATGCAACTTGTATTGCATAAGTGGCTTTGCGGGTGTCTGTCTCTCTCACCATTGTTAAGATTCAATTTACTATTTCAATTGACAACACTAGTACTAGCGTTGTGGTTCATGTTCGTAGGTAGATTGGATCTTACGTAAAACCCTAAACCACGTAAAATATGCAAACCAAATTAGAGGCGTCTAACTTGTTTTTGGAGGGTTTTGTGATGTGATATGGCCATGATGTGATGATGAATATGTATGATATGATCATTATTATATTGTGGCAACCGGCAGGAGCCTTATGGTTGTATTTATATTTCATGTGGTAGTATTATTTCAAAGTAGTTGTAATAGTTACTACATGTGGTGAACAACCATGAAGACGGCGCCATTGACCTTGACGCTCTGACGATGATGGAGATCATATGCCCGTTGATGATGGAGATCATGTCCGTGCTTTGGAGATGAAGATCTAAGGCGCAAATACAAAAGGGCCATATCATATTACATTATGAATTGCATGTGATGTTAATCCTTTTATGCATCTTATATCGCTTAGATCGCGACGGTAGCATTATAAGATGATCCCTCTCACTAAAAATCAAGATAATAAAGTGTTCGTCCTTAGTTAGCACCGTTGCTAAGACTCGTTGTTTTGAAGCGTCACGTGGTGATCGGGTGTGATAAACTCAACGTGTGCATACAACGGGTGCAAACCAGTTTTGCACATGCAGAAACTAGGGTTTGACTTGACGAGTCTAGCATGTACAAACATGGCCTCGGAACACGAAAGACCGAAAGGTTAAGCATGAATCATATAGATGAGATGATGAACATGTTGATCTTCGCCATTGAAACAACATCATCTCACATGATGATCGGACTTGGTGTAGTTGATTTGGTTCATGTAATCACTAAGACAATCTGAGGGATATTGTTTTGAGTGGGAGTTCACCTCTTTAATTTAAATTAATAGTAAACTAAATTTGTCATAAACTTAGTCTGAACTCTTTGCAAATATGTTGTAGACTATGGCGACCCCTACCATCAACTTTAATTCGTTCCTATAGAAAGAAAAGTCAAAAAAAATGGAAGCAACTTTACGGATTGGTTCTGTAACTTGAGGATTGTCCTCACGGCTGGACAACTGCTCTATGTGCTCGATGCACCGCTGGGTGACTCACCTGCAGAAACAACTACCGATGAGGCTAAAGCTGTTTACCTCACTCGGAAGACACATTACTCCACGATTCGTGTGTGCCATCCTCTACGGTTTAGAATCGGAGCTTCAGAAACACTTTGAGACCCACGACCCTCATGATATAATCAGTGAGCTCAAAATGATATTTGAAACTCATGCGGTCGTGGAAAGCTATGATGCTTCTGAAAAGTTCTTTAACTGTAAGATGGAAGAAGGCAGCTCCGTTAGTGAGCACGTGCTCAAGATGTCTGGGCACGCAGAGAAACTCCAAAACTTTGGAATAACGAGTCCTAACGCCTTGGGGATTCATCGTGTTCTTCAATCACTGCCACCTAGTTACAAGAACTTTGTGATGAACTACAACATGCAGTGCATGGACAAGACGTTACCTGAACTCTTCTCAATGCTGAAAACTGCTGAAGTGGAGATAAAGAAAGAGCACCAAGTGTTGATGGTCAATAAGACCACCAAGTTCAAGAAGCAGGGTAAGCCTAAGGAAAAGGATAAATTCAAGAAGGGCGGCAAGAAAGATGACGCGCCTCCTAAGAAACCCAAGGCTGGCCCTAAATCTGATACTGTGTGCTATTACTGCAAAGAAGAGGGACACTGGAAGCAGAACTGCTCAAAGTACCTGGTAGATCTGAAGAGTGGTAACATAAAAAAGAAAGGTATATCTTATATACATGTTATTGATGTCTATCTTACTAGTAATCATAGTAGTGCCTGGGTATTTGATACTGGTTCGGTTGCTCATATTTGTAACTCGAAACAGGAGCTACAGAATAAATGAAGACTAGCGAGGGACGAGGTGACGATGCACGTTGGAAATGGATCCAAGGTCGATGTGATCGCCGTCGGCACGCTCCCTCTACATCGACCATCGGGATTAGTTTTAAATCTGAATAATTGTTATTTGGTGCCTGCGTTGAGCATGAATATTATATCTGGATCTTGTTTATTGCATAGCGGTTATTCATTCAAGTCTGAGAATAATGGTTGTTCGATTTATATGAATAATATCTTGTATGGTCATGCACCTGAGATGAATGGTTTATTTCTGTTAAATTTCGATAGTAGTGATACACATATACATAACATTGATGCTAAACGAAAGAAATTAAATGATAATTCTACATATATGTGGCAATGTCGTCTTGATCATATTGGAGTGAAACGCATGAAGAAACTCCATTCTGATGGACTACTTGAATTACTTGATTTTGAATCACTTGATAGATGTGAGGCATGTCTGATGGGAAAAATGACTAAGACTTCATTCTCTGGTATTATGGAGCGAGCTACAGACTTGTTGGAAATCATACATACTGATGTATGTGGACCAATGAGTGTAGCATCGCGCGGTGGTTATCATTATGTTCTTACTTTCACAGATGATTTGAGTAGATATGGGTATATCTACTTGATGAAACATAAATCTGAAACTTTCGAGAAGTTTAAGGAATTCCAAAGTGAAGTAGAAAATCAACGTAACAAGAAGATTAAATTTCTACATTCTAATCATGGAGGTGAATATCCGAGTTATGAGTTTGGCATGCATTTAAAGAAATGCGGAATACTTTCACAGTTGACACCGCCGGGAACACAACATCGCAATGGTGTGTCCAAACATCGTAATCGAAATTTATTGGATATGGTTCGATCTCTGATGTCTCTTACAGATTTAGCGTTATCTTTTTGGAGTTATGCATTAGAGACAGCATGATTCACTTTAAATAGGGCATCATCTAATCCGTTGAAATGACACCGTATGAATTGTGGTTTGGAAACAAACCTAAGTTGCCGTTCCTTAAAGTTTGGGGCTGCGAAGCTTATGTAAAGCAGTTACAACCTGACAAGCTCGAACCCAAAGCGGAGAAATGCATCTTCATAGGATACCCTAAAGAAACAATTGTGTATACTTTCTATCACAGATCCGAAGGTAAAATCTTTGTTGCCAAGAACGGATCCTTTCTTGAGAAGGAATTTCTCTCGAAAGAAGTGACTGGAAGAAAAGTATAAATCGACGAGGTTATTGAACCTTCTCTTAAAAATCCGAGTAGCGCAACACCGGAAGATGTTCTTGTGCCGCCTACACCGATTAGTTTTTTTGTCGAAATGGGGGACATATCGCCCCAGCTTCTGCATCCAAAGGATGCACATGGCTTTTATTAGATTATTCACAAAAACTTACAACAACAAAACAAAATATCAAACTCGAAGCCACCTCACAAAACCTACGGTGGGATGAAGGGGTGACAATACACCAACTCACATCATCCAAAAACCAAATGCCTTCCCAAACCGCCCAATAGTAGGTGAGAAGCACATCCAGTCAAGCAGACTCTTCGCGCACGCCAACGCACACGCCACAGAAGTTGCTACCGCCGTCTTCCTTGATTCCATCTTCAAGAGAGATCATCGCATTAACCTTGCAAGACCTGCCGTCGATGCCACCATGACGCCAGACGGCTCCACCATCCTGCACGCATACATCATCCCGCATCTGTCATCGATGCCCTGCAGCACCATGCCACCGAGACTCAACGCCAACAATGTGGTAGATGAATACCACTCCACCAACATCTGCCAACATCCAGCAGCTGCTCCAAAAATGATGCCCCAAAAGGTAGAACGACGCAGGGCGCGCTGCCATCGTCCGATCCGGGAGACCCAAACCTAGGGTTTCCCCCGGAGTAGCATGAGTGAGAGACCGCAGACTGCGACGACGATGCCTTCAAGAAGGTAGCGGCGCGACACGTCGCCATCGTCCGCCAATCGAGGTCAGAGCACGGTTTTCACCGGCAGCCACGCATCCCCAACTCGATGAGTGTAGTGCCAAGACGGGCAAAGATGACGCCTTCGACAAGGTAACGATGTCGACCGACGTCGCCATCATCCGCCAAGACCGAGGTCGAGGCTCAGTTTTCACCAGCCGCCATGACACCCCGGACTAGATCTCGCCGCCACCCTGCCGCCCACACGGCCAGGGCCACGGGCCACCACTCGCAGCGAAGAAGACGACACCGCTGCCACCATCCGGAGCCGCCGCTCCGGCGTCCGAGGCCCCGCCGAGACCACCACCAGCAGCCCCTCCAGCACTGAAGGCCGCCGCCACCAAGCCGCCAGATCCCGAGAGCCACCCACCGCCACGGACGAATGAGCGGTTGCCGGAGTCGCCGACCAAGGGGGAGACGCGTCGGGGGTGGAAAGCGCCGCCTGGCAGCGTCCTCTGCCCCGGCAAGCCCATCCCGGCAACCTTCCTTCCATGCGGCTGTGCCAGGCGCCGGGGGCCGCAACCGAGGGCCAAATCCCCGCCGCCCCCTTCACCGGTGCCGCGGCCTTCGGCCAGCAGCACCTCGGGGGGGGGGGTGAACGAGGAGGGAGAGAGGGGGGAGGAGGGACGGGGCGGCGGCTAGGGTTTGCCCCTCTCGGTCGCCTGGAGGAGCGACACTGCTAATGATAATGATCATGAAACTTTGAACGAAGTTACTACTGAATCTCGCAGGTCGACGAGGGTTCACACCACTCCTGATTGGTACGACCCTTGTATAAATGTCATGATTGTGGACAACAATGATGAAGACCTTGCAACGTATGAGGAAGCAATGATGAGCCCAGATTCCAACAAATGGAAAGAGGCCATGAAATCCGAAATGGGATCCATGTATGATAACCAAGTATGGGCTTTGGTAGACTTACCTGATAGCCGCAAGGCTGTCAAGAATAAATGGATCTTCAAAATAAAAACAGATGGTGATGGTAATATTACCGTCTATAAAGCTCGACTTGTCGCGAAAGGATTCCGACAAATTCAAGGAGTTGACTACGATGAGACTTTCTCACCTGTAGCGAAGCTAAAGTCCGTGAGGATATTGTTAGCAATAGCTGCATTTTTCGATTATGAAATTTGGCAGATGGATGTCAAAACGGCACTCCTTAATGGTGACATTGAGGAAGAGTTGTATATGGTACAATCCAAAGGTTTTGTTGATCATAAAAATGCTGACAAGGTATGCAAACTTCAGCGTTCAATTTATGGACTGAAGCAAGCATCCGGAGTTGGAACCGACTCTTTGATAAGGTGATCAAAGACTTTGGATTTATACAAACCCATGGAGAGGCTTGTATTTACAAGAAAGTGAGTGGGAGCTCTATAGCATTCTGATATTATATGTAGATGTCATATTATTGATTAGAAATGATGTAGAACTTCTGAGTAGTGTAAAAGGTTATTTGAATAAGTGTTTTTCAATGAAGGACCTTGGAGAAGCAGCATACATTTTAGGCATCAAGATTTATAGAGATAGATCAAGACGCCTAATAGGGCTTTCACAAAGTACATACCTGGATAAGATTCTAAAGAAGTTTAGAATGGATGAAAGCAAGATAGGGTTCTTGCATATGTTACCGAGTAAGACCTTGAGTAAAACTCAAAGTCCAGCTACGGTCACTAGTAACATATGGGTCTTCTATAACGATTTTAGTTTGTCGGCGAAAGGGCCAAATCCGTCATGGAGGCCTCATACAGACGGTTTGCGGGACCGTGGCGGATCTCGCGTCATAGATGGCCCGGATGACGGTTAGGGAGGCGCGTCACAGATCCATGATGGCGGTGCCCAAGCACGAAGCCCACCCGGCCCAGTCCATCGTGGCGGACATATCCGTGATAGCCTTTGGTCCCTTACGCGGCGACCGTTGTGTCAAGCTGTCGAGTCAATGATTAACATGTCGGTCCGGTCGAGTGACTGTCGTTTTTGTCGTCTCGCGAGGAGATCATCACCCAAGCTTCCTGCTTGGCGTGGACTAATAAAATGCAAACACGTGGTCCGTTGAAAGAGCAGCCACGTGGACCAATAAAACATTTGATAGCTGCAACCTGCACCATACGAGATGTCCATCCGGCTTTTGACATGTGCATGTATGTGGAGCGTGTCGCAACGCGACACGTGTCGCATGGTTAGGTGCCACGTGGCACACCATAAATGTGCCATCTACGGCCCATCGATCCAACTTGGATATGATTTCCAAGGCCCATGTTACGGCCTTAAGCACTACAGGTTAAGCCAGCCCATAAAAGGCGACCCATGATGTTGTCGGTTTTGTTGGGCCGTCTACAGGCCGCGAAGGAAGGCCTATCATTATTCTTTATGATTTCCAAGGCCCATGTTACGGCCTTACTTCCACAGGTTACGCCAGCCCATAACGGGCAGCCCACGATGTTGTCGATCGTTATTGCGCTGTCTACATGCCGCCAAGAAAGGCCTATCTTTATTCTTCTTATTGGGCCCATTATAACATCATGCGTCCACTTACAATTTGGCCCAAGCAAGGATTCGATGGTTTACAGACCCCAATTTTGGGCTTGTAAAGGCTAGACATATAACACCTGTTAAGGCCCAGATAAAAAATCTTGGCTAAATTTGTTTCAATGCATCCGACAACGGCCCAGTGAGCTTTACTTCACACCACTACGGCCTACTCATCAAAATGAAAATTACAAACGACATAATACATGACATAATTACAGGTATAATTGCTGGCAAATAATTTAATCATAAATCACCATCGGATCTTGTCTAAAGCTACCTATTGTGGTGGACCATGGCAGCGCCGATCCGCAAATAGAAATAACGATTATACGGCACCAGCGAAAATATAACAGTTCAATTCATGACCATGGCACCACCAGATCAACACGTTTCTGAGTTCGAATCTCTAGCTTGACTGCTTTGTATAATTTTAGTCAACGTATCAATTGTTCCTTCCATGTCTGCCTGCTTTTTTTTCTACTTCTTGTACCTGGTTGGTCAGGTCAACCATTTGATCATGCTGGTTCTTAACAACATCTTGTAGCTTTGCACTACCCCTCTTCTCTCTCTCTAGTTCTGCAGCCAGATTCCTTATTTTCAATCCAGAAGGAATAATAAGTCCCACATTCCGAAGAAAGTTAGGTTTTGCTGTATTTTTTGAGAGGACCTCAGATAAAACCTGGATCTTAGTCTTGCATCCTCCATCTGCCGTAGGTATAGTTAGCTGCTTTTCCATCTCAGCCTTCATTTGCAATGAAGCAAACAGGTTACCACATACACCAAGATACAACAAATTAAAAAAGTTTACCCTATGAAAGTTGACTTACGGTTGCATCTTTTACAGCGGAGGAGAAGCCATTTTTCCGGCTGAAGTGGCATTCCTTGAATATATCTAGAGGATTGGGTTCTTTACCTTTGTACTTGTCTCCCTGAAATCAAACACATACATGAAGCTAGCTTACATGTTCTATGGGGATCTGGTCACAAAGTTTCATATAATTCTGGTTTCTCATGTGGATAACTATCAGGAGTGGTGCCTTTGCAAAGCATCAAGCTTGTAGACATAACATACAGATTTGCAGGGAAGCAATGATGCGACCGAAAGTTCATACAAATAGGTACCGATTAAAACAGAAGTTTAGTTCAATGGAAACATGTACATCACAGTATTAAACCAAGAACTCGATACAATAACACAGAACGGTCATATAAATGAGCACATGCACTGAGCGAAATAAAAATCAAAATGGCCACCAAAACTATAAACATCCATCACTTCTTACCAAATTTTGCAAGTGCACTTCGTAGCTTCGTGACCCAGTTGATTGATGGTATTGAACCTTAGAACGATTTTTTTTGTTGGCAGCACATTTCTGCACGAATTGTAGAATTAGTAACTGTGTACATTACAATGTAAAAGGCAAAAACTTTGAGTTCAGAAAGGAACTGACCACCGTTTTGGGATGCCTCCAGTGGTCTACTAGCACCTTCAAATAAAGATTACAGGTGGTGCAAATGTCGTACTTGCCGCAACTTCATCGTAATAGTTACGGAAGAAGCCCAGCGTCCCCCTTGTACTTACTCCAATGCGAACGAACAAGCACGAATTTCCTCACTGCCTTGTTGCATTCAGTCGCAATGTTTGCAGCAATTTGAGCTAACACGGGCCCGGTCTTTCCTTTTGGAATGACGGCAATAAGTGTGGCATCCGGAGATTCCAACAACCTGCTGGGTCCTTTTCCCACTCTCTCTAAAATTTCCAGAACATCATCTCCTTCGACGTTTGGATCAACATATAAAATACCACTATTTAGTATATCACAGTATAAAGGTCTTACTCCTGGAGGAAACAGGCAAAGAAATACATGAAACATGCCTTCAGCAACATTTTCAACCTGAGTAGAACTACTAGAGACTTCAATAACCATAAGGATATGTGCAGTAGGATCATTAACTGTGCTATAGCCTAGAAAGGAGAAGTCAGCAAAAATACCATCGTGCAGCTAACCAAAATGCAAGTAAGCAATTCGTATTAGAACTTACCTGGAGCAAAAGAGTGTTCTGGACGCAAGGATCTGCATAGCGTTGAGCTAAGATCCGTTTTTCATCGTTTATATTTTGGCGAGGCACTTCCAGAACTACTTGTTTCACATCAACATGTGTTCCCACTGATAATTCTCTGGTGGGACTCGTGCTAGGACAAGTGGAAGCTGGCAGGCCAGGAGATAATCTTTCCGTTCTGGCTGGATTGCTTTGTTGCATCTGAAGGCGTTTGGTCAGCCCTCTGATTTTTCCTGGCAGTAGGTTTCTCCATCCCCTTGTAAGAAGCACGATATGGATTGATCAACCAAGTATAACAACATATATGATAAGGCAAGACATAATGGACGAACGAGAATCTTAGCTTTGAAGATAGCGGGTAAGTTCTTAAGTTTCTCGTGAAATAAGGGTTCAAAATATGTATCTCCTTCGTGGGGCGGAGACAGGCTGGTAAAATTGAAGCCGGCAGACCAGAAGATCTGTTCATTCTTGGCTGGATCATGGTTCCATCTGAAGGCATCCATTTATCCCTCTCATTGTTCCTGGTAGTAGGATTCTCCGTCCACTAGTAAGAAACACAATAGGTATTGGTCAAGCAAGCATTACAAAAATTAATTTGCATTTTCAATCAAGCAACATATGTGATAGGTAGGACAGGATGGACGAACTAGCACCTTAGTTTTTAAGATAGCGGTGCAATTCTGATGATTCTCGTGAGCTCGGGGTTCAAGATAAGTATATTCTTCGTTGGCAGCGACGGGATAGTACAACTGGCAGCTGGCAGGCCAGGAGATGATCTATCCATTCTTGGCTGGATCATGGTTCCATCTGAAGGCATCCGTTTATCCCTCTCATTGTTTCTCGCAGTAGGATTCTCCGCCCCCTTGTAAGAAACATAATAGGGATTGGACAAGCAATCATTACAAAATTAATTTGCATTTGCAATCAAGCAACATATATATGATAGGTAGGACAGAATGGACGAACTAGCACCTTAGTTTTTACGATAGCGGCGATGGTCTGATGCTTCTCATGAGCTAAGGGTTCAAGATACGTATATCCTTCGTGCGGCAGAGACGAGCTGCTGCAACTGGCAGCTGGCAGGCCAGGAGACTGGATCATGGTTCTATCTGGAGGCATCTGCTTAGCGGCCCTCTCCTTGTTGATGGCAGTACGTTTCTTCGTATCCTTGTAAGAAAACCAATACGGATTGATCAAAACAAGCATGGCAACAATTAATTTGCGTATTCAATCAAACAACATATATGATACAGCAGAGCTGAAAGGACGAATTAGCACCTTAGCTTTTAAGACATCAGGTGAGGTCTGAAGATTCTTCTGAGGTAATAAGGGTTCCAGATATGTATCGCCTCGGTGTGCCTTGGATGCCGATATTGTCTTGATGTGCTTAAATGCTTTGTCTACTTCCTTACCACTATTTTTCGGGGAATGTTGGGGTGCAAGCAACATTTCTACACGAGAAGTCGTCAGTTGGGTACCTGATTATTTGGTCTCATTAGAGGATTTCTTTTAGCTGCATTTAAGATAACGAGCACAAACATAAGATGTGTATTAATTATGTAGGATGTGCGCTTGCTGGTGTGAGTGATGGATAGAAAAATGAAATCAAAAAGATACACTGGTGTTGGAACCACAAACCAGGAACCAGTGAATCAAGGGACATCCACATGCTAGTTCTTTCAGAGAAAGAAGCTGATAGGTATCCCCATTATAAACTCAATAGTTTGCACAATACAAAAAGGGCTAAATTAAAAAGATTGCATGGAGCGATGACTCTAGCATATATGGTAGGAGGGAATACCTCTACTCATAACAGTTGACTGAGACGACGCTCCTCGTACATAATCCAGCTAAATGTAACAAACTACATCAACCTGCAACCTGCACGTAGGCAGACACGAAACCAGCTAGAACAACTAACTAACTTCTTGCAACTTCTATACGAGCAGGCAGTTGAAACCCCATCAGCTAGTCCATGGCAAATCGACCAAACAATCATGTGCATATAGAGAATATAGAAATAACTCGGCTTGTACAATAGTATACCCAATGCAGGATAATTGGTCTGCATTATTGCTAGCGCAACAAAGACGGTATGCTTGCGGAATAGCGCTTGAACTGCACCGGCGGGCGGACGCGGTGCGGCAGACGATTTGGGCGAGACGTTGTCTATGTGGCCAGGGAGGATGGACGACACACGTGTGACTGTAGCGCAGCAATGGTGTGGAATATGGGGGGTGGGGGTGGTGGATCTGGCCGGAGAGGCGGAGCCAGATCTAGGGTTCGTCCAATTGGGGAAATGTAGCTCGGGGTAATGCTCGGCTGGCTGCAGGCGTGCAGCTGTGCGTGTGGGTTATCCTGAAATTGGGTAACAATACTAGAATACCCTTGTTGTCATAACATGTCATAAATAAAATTTCGCCAGATTCATGGTTTGAAGGGACATTTCAATTGCTTCAAATTTCCCAGAATGACCGCCAACTTTTGGGACATTTCAGACACACAAGGGCCCCCAGTTCTGATAGGTGGGTCCTTGCACGTCAGCGACCTAAACTTGGGCTGCAAATGGGCCTGTACCAAAAGGCCGTTGCACGATCTATTCTAAATAAAACAACCACTACTTCACAGAAGAAAAAACTATTACGTCCGAGCACTTGGAAAAAATCATGTGAGAATTGTGCCAACTTCAATGCTTTCATGTGTAGTTGCCACCAAACAAATGCACACGGACGATCAAAATTTTGATAAATTACAGTGAATCTTGACTGGTAAAAAAATATGGGGTTTTCCATTTTCGTGAACTCGGGTCCTTAGTTATGCTCAGTTTTCCCCAGCTCCTTAGTTTTTCCTCACTTTTCCCCAAGCCCTTGTCTGAAACCATCACACGTCTTTGTAACGGCCGGTTGCCCAACAGTTGACTGTTATCTTCTGACTAGTGGGGCCACGTAGAGCCCGCAAAGACACGTCAGACCATCCATCTTTGTTTGATCGTAAGCATCGCTGTATCCCTGACCAAAACGCGAACGAGTGGGGCTTCGGTATATCGAATGACAAGTGGGGCCATGACGCTGATACAAGGGGCAATACACGGGTAGGATTAGATTTTTAAACGGAGCTCTACAGCGATGGCACGGAGGAGGTGGCCTGCGGGATGCCGAGACGAGATCGACGTCCACAAAGAACTGCATGAGGTGAGACCAGACGCATTAGATAGATATGAACTAGACGCGTTTAAGCATGCAAAGAAGAGAAGAAAAGGTCGACGACATCGATGACTACCTCAAAACTTTGACTGACCGTGTCGGACACGAACGCGAGCAATATAGAGAAAACTAGTGTCCCTCCTTTCTGGCGTGTATAGATGGGTGCTAGGATAGTGTGGTGGCAAAGAGAAAGACCTCGCGGTGGTCTGTGGCGTCTAGCATAGCGGGGCGGCGTGGCCGTGCCTACAATGGCGTGCATGCATGTTCGGCATTGGCATCAGCATGTACGTTCGGCATTGGCCTCGGCGGTATCTCTGGTGTGTTAGTGATCTAATGAGGGGACAGGATTGAGGGTGCATCCCGACGGTGACCTAGCAGTGGCGGCGAGCATAGCTGTTCTGACCATGCCGATATCGGCATCGGCATCTTTTGGAGGCTGTGGTGCTCGAATCAAGGTGGGATTTGTTTCTTGTACGCCAAAATGAATTTGAAACAAGTTTCATGTTGAAGGTTAGGTAACGAAAGTTTGTAACTAAAAATTATAATAGTGCCATGGTGAGGTTCTTTTTGATAGAGTTATACGGTTCGGCAAACTTTTTTGACACTTTTTAGATATTCCTTGTTGTTACACGTATGGCATCATGTATGGCAAATTTGGGGTCATTTGGAGATGTTCGAAAAAATCACTTTTCTTAAGCGCATGTCGTTTCGTCTCACTGAAACCAGCTTTTCTAACAAGGTGATTTTTTCTACCTTCTCTAAATGACCTCAAATTTCATACAGCTGATCTTCTATACATAGATAGATAAATTGTTTCGTTTTTACATTTTTCGAACTTTTTATTTCCCTTTATAATACCCAATTGATTTTTAGGTCAAAACCTCGAAAAACAGCATCATGTATGGCATCATTTTCACCCTAAATTTCAAATTTTGTGAAACTTTCCCTTTTAGATATTCCTTGTTGTTATAGGTATGGCATCATGTATGCCAAACTTGGTTAGGTCTCACTGAAACCAGCTTTTGTAACAAGTTAGGTTTTTCGACCTTCTCTAAAGGGATTTTTCTACCTTCTCTAAATGACCTCAAAAATCATACAGACGATCTTCTATACATAGATAGATAGACTGTTTCGTTTTTACATTTTTCAAACTTTTTATTTCCCTTTATAATACCCAATTGATTTTCAGGTCAAAACCTCGAAAGTTAACATAAGTAGATGGTGAACCCTCCCAAACTTCAAATACGAGGGATAGATAGATTGTTTCGTTTATCATTTTTACCATGAATAGTAATGGCTACAAGAAATCGGTGATGGTTTATCATTTTTTGCGTGAAAAGTAATGGCTACAACAAATCGGTGATGGTTTATCATTTTTTGCGTGAAAATTCATGGCTACAACAAATCGGTGATGGTTTATCATTTTTTACCTGAAAAGTAATGGCTACAACAAATCAGTGATGATTTATCATTTTTTGAGTGAAAAGTAATGCCTAAAAGAGTTTATAATTTTTAGCGCGTGAAAAATAATACGAAAAACCGCCCTTTAGCATACTTAGATGGTGGAAGCTAACCGCCAACAGAGAGAGAGAGAGAGGGTGGTGGCCCCGATCGAGAGATAGAGATGGGGTTATCCTACCCGTTAGATCATACGATCAATAGTCGGCGGGCACGATCCGCGTGATATGGGCTAGACCAATCAGGGCAATGTTGCACGTCTGCGAGAATTTGTGAAGGGAGAGGGCAAAAGCGAGGTAGTATCAAGAAACCAAGGGCACCTGAGTAATAAACAGACTAAGAGATTCAAATATGATATTTTAAAAATGGAAAATGCGTGTTTTGTACAATGAAACCCATCTTGGCCTACCTCAAACTATTTGCAATACAAATATACAAGAGTGTGAGAATTGTAGCCTCATTTAGACAAAGTATGTTTTGGGGAAAGCTGTTTTGGGAAGGGCTTATTGTGGAAAACCATGCACCCTCATAGCTACTAGGTAATTTGAGAAGTGGCAATTTGTGGTAAAACTTGATTTATCTATGATTGTTATGGTTCCCAACGTGGCATGTCGCGTTAGAAGACTCCATGAGTAAGTGCCACTCTTTTTCGAAATTTTTTGCACATTAAATGACTCATTTAACTAGTTAATCCCATTTGTTGACTCTCCGTTGACCAGCCACTTGAGGGCAAAACTGAGTATATTGCACTAGCCAGTATTAGCACTCAAGGGGAAAATTGAGCACACAAAAAATGCTAGTATAAGACTCGAGGGTATACCTGAGTATATCTAAATTTCCAGGGTTAGACTCGAGGACGCGTGTTGCGGTGCAGAAATGGAAGACGTGCAATTGTTGACGCCAGACGCGGGTCGCGGTGCGAAGTCGAAGACGTGCAATCGTGGACGCGTGTCACGTTGCAGAAGTCCAAGACGTGCATACGTGAAACGGTGGACGCGGCGGGTCGCATTAACCACCCCTCGCCTTTATAGACGCCTCCTCGCACTATCTCTGTCACTCTCACTCGCTCACGCAACGCCGCCTCTCACGTCCCATCATCTTCTCCAAGGCAAAAAACCCTCTCCCTCTCCCTCTCCTCTGCTGGCGATATGGACAAGGAGAATGCGAATCCCATCGTCCACGACATCGTCGGCTCCAAGCGCGACGCCTCCCTCTTCGACGCCGTCCCCTCAACGGCCGCCGCCACCGCCGGTGCATCGGAGGCTGCCGCCGGTGGCGGTCAGATCCCACCGGGATGGGACCCCTATGAGGAGGTGCCGTACATCTCGCCCCGAACCCCTACGACGCCTGCATGGACGACCCATGGAACGATGTAACTACGGTTTGCTTCCTTTTTTTGTTCCCCATTCCTTTTTGAACCCTATTTTTGCTGGTGTAGATGGATCTGTAGATGGATGAGTATTGGGTTAATATTTGCACCGATTTTATTCCATTTTGTTTTGACCCCTTCTTGATTTCGTTTAAGATTTGGGGTTCGGCCGTTCGGTTAATTTATGCAAGTAATAATGGGATCTCAATCAGTTAATTTATGCAAGTAATCATGAGATCTCAATCAGTTATTTTATGCACGAATCAAAAGATATCAACCGTTTAATTTTGCAAATAATCTGGAATGTGTTCAAGTTCAGATCTGGAATCTGTTTCTTTGCCTATGATGAATCGTTGGGCATAAATTTTTACAGGGAGGGTTCAGTGAACCGTTGCTGTGTACAAATCTGTTGTGCATGAGCTTTAATTCTCTAACACCGTCCCTGTAGATATATAATCGTGTCCACTCTAACTGAGGCTGCCTCTGTTTTCCTAACTTTGTTATCATGCACGTTAGTCATCGTTGCAACTCATTCACTCATAGTTTCAGTTTGATATGGATCAGGTGTCTGGCAGCGAGTTCGGCAGCGACGACGAGGACCAGCACACCAAGACTCGGCAGGTGCTGCGGAGGCTGCAGGTCGGCCAGTACATCTCCTACTTCGCCAAGGGTGTCTACAGGTGCCCCTTCTGCACTAGGAGACTCGGCGGCACCGACTTCAACTGCCTTCTCACGCATGCCGAGGACATCGGCAAGACCTTCCCCAAGGTCGGCGCGATGGTGAACGTCTACTCCTTCCGCGCCAAGCATAAGGCGCTCGGCATGCACCTCCGCAACTTGCAGCGGGTGGAGATCGCCGCCGGGCGCATGCCTCCGCTCAAGCCGAAGGTGCCCAAGGGGAGCAACAAGTGGAGGCAGAGCCAGATGGGGTAGGCGGAGTCCTGGACGTGTGCTGCTGCCTCCTCATTTTGTTGTTAGCTAGGGATCCCTTGTTATTATGTTGTTAGTATGATGGTGTTGTGAAGAACCTCGAACCTGTTATTATGTTGGCTGCTGTATGCAGCTTATTATCTAGGGAGGGATCCCTATTATCTATCCCTATTCTACTATATGACTGTGTGAATTTATCGTACATTACCCTGGAGATTTGCTTCTAGATTTAACTACATACATATGGACCAGAGGGAGTACTAGATTTGTTGCCATATTGGGCAAACAACGAGGGCCAAAAGGCACAAATAATTGAAGAAAGAGAGAAATGCAAGCTTCTCTAGATTTGATACTAATTAGGTGAAAAAAGACAGAGAAAGAGGAGGAAAAGGTACTCTTAAAAGGGAAAATGCCAATTTGGACCGAGAGAGATAGAACCCAGCTCCTGCTCACATGCAACCAAACTCGGTCTCATCCTGTCCCACGCGGTCCCTTTCTACCAGCCCCACACGACGCGGCCCCACACGTCAGCACGGAACGGTCAACTAAACGGGAATCCTGCCGTCTGAGCTCCTTCTGCGGGTTTCAAACAAGGGCTTGGGAAAAACTGAAGAAAAACTAAGGAGTTGGGGAAAACTGAGTACAACTAAGGACCTGAGGGCACGAGAATAGAAAACCCAAAAATATATGCACTTGGAAACAAATTACAGTAAAAAAACTATTACGTATGAGCACTTGGAGAAAAGCATGTGAAAATTGCGCCAATTCAATGCTTTCATGTGTGTAGTTGCCACCAAACAAATGCCTTTTAAGTAGTTCCATTGATATCGTTTATTCGGTTTTGATCGAAAAAGTCCACGAAAGATTTGTAAGACTTTGCTAAAGAGTGGACACCTTGAATCCCTGCACTGCCACCCGTTGGATTAAACTCATATAATGAAATGGTTAGTTTTGCTTCCAATCTCTAGTTTAATAAGATATAAGAAGAAGAAAAGCAAAACTCCGGCTATTCATCGTAAATAAAAAGGTTATGTGCTAGCTGGTTTCATAGTAAACCGACCACACCCACATGCATGTGTTGGATCTATATCGTACCGTGTGGTCAATAAAAGTACGCACCGTTAGATGTAGTTCCTCAGTTCCCTTTTGTACAGAAGTACACGTACATGCAGGTACATGCAGGCCCTAAGCAAAAAGGCCGGTGTGCCGGACATACAGTCCTATCCTACTACATTGTGACCTCCACTCTCTCTAGAGAGCTCCAATGTTAAAATTTCTCAAATATGAAATAAATGTCTCCAACCTACCACGCCATTTAACAGCCGCCCTACCCAAGAGACGGTTCCTATCAACAATGGTGTAAAAAAGAAGCAAAGCAGCCTCTAGCATGTTGAACAACAATTTAGCTAGTAAGAAATTGCGAGAAAAAGTTTATTTTCACCTCGCGTATTCACATAGACAAATGTTTGACCAACTGAACACCAACTTTGTTCATAATTTAGGATGCACAACATACAAATCCCTACATGCAATATAAAAAAAGCAAAATAAGAAATTCTGGTATATATCTCAGTAAAACAAGTCTCTCGTGAACGGGTTAAAAGTACAATGGGAATTGTCAGGATGGTTACAACTTTTCCTAGGAATAAAATAATGTCCTCTTTTTGAAGATTTTTCATTTCCTCCTCCTGGTTCCCCCTGCATCTCCAATCGCATGATTATATTTTGGGCGGTGTATCCTAAATATAACAGTCTGTCTTCTTCATCTTCATCTTCGTCTCCAGATCCATCCCTAGAATCTCCGTCCCCTCGATCGTTCCCCACCAAAAAAGTAAATTATTTGGTCAGGCGCCGACGTTCCGAGCAAGAAGACCATGGAGACTATAATTCATTAACTTTGTTGATCTGAACACCATACAAAGCCTAATTAAGACACAATAAATTTCACGAGTAAGTAGAAATATATTTACGTAAATCTATACCTAATAATAAAAAAAATAAGGTTTCTTGTTGGTCTGTTTTTCTTAGCCCTGATTTTTGTTTAAATTACATGGACTTGCCACCGCTTAGTCAAAAGAACGGTTCGTTCTGATTCTGTCGTAGTCCCTATGTGGTTTCTAATTGTTGCCTTCCCTGGAGCTGGCCGACTTGCATCGCTCCCCATCCTTACCGGATCCATCATGAAGTCAATCCCCGATCCTCCAACGATTCCATAAAATCGTGTGGACTCACGTTCCTCTCGCCTCCGCCATGGCGCTCCTCCGCTTGATTTCTCGCGATACGTCCACTGCCACCGCCAAGGGGAAAAACAGACCCACACACGATTCAGAATTCCTCACGGTCCAACCGGTTGACCCACGCGCACACCGGCTCGCAGCGTAGATGGCCGCCAGAAGGAGGATTTCCATCTATTCAAACGAGAGAGGACTTCTTAAGGATTCAGATCGATTTGCCTACATATAAGCAGCTGCAGCAGCAACGCGTAAGGTGAGGAGGACGATCTTGCCCAGGAGTAATGTGCGAGACGCTACAGCAGCGGCAACGAATCGACACCACCGCCGTCCGTAGGCACGCGCCGATGGCTCTGGATCCAACGAAATTGAGATGTTGATTCAGTTTCTTCGGGAGAAGTAGGGATTTGAAGAAGCAATTGGAAATTTTTCAGAGCACCGTCGCGCGATGGAAGATTGGATAGGTCGAGGGAAAAATCCGACGAACTTTTCTTCCTACGGACATCTCCGTCCATGTTATTCTTCCTACAACGTCCACTGCGGCGAGCCATCTAGCGACCTGACAAACAATTTCCGCAAAAATCTGGTTCGTATTTTAGCGATTGCTACTGCTGGAAGGAAGGCCACAACAGAGTTGGTTGTATTGCCATTGACCCGTGGCTTCCTCCAGAAAGCCTCCGGCGTCAAGGCCCGCGTGTAGGCGGTGGTAGCGGCCCTGAGGCGCTCAGGGTTGAGGCTGGCGCAGCCGCGAGCAATCGGCTGTGAACCGTCGGGTACGGTGGGCGGCAGGCGAGGTGAACACTTTCGAGCCTACGCTGTTCTACATACCGCGGCGTCCCCGGCAAGTACGACAACGGGCCGCTTGGGTGCGCGGTAAGTCTAGCCAGTCCTGAGTCTAGCATCATTGCGGTTCAGCCGTTCAGCATTCCTTGGTTCAACATTGCGGTTACCCTTTGTTCAGTTTAGACTCAGGTGTTCTCAGATGGGCTAGCTTGCTGTTTGTAGTGTTTGCTGGACTTCTGGCAATGCAACCTTTTGCATAGCTCATATATATTCTTAACTTGGAGGATTTCTTAATAGAGCCCTAGGCAATTATGCGGAACTTATTCAATCAAATTCGGCCTGATGGTTATTTCTTGTTTTCCATATTTGGAAACGCATGGAAGCACTGCAAACAACTTGCGAGTGCTGTACAGGATAAATAATGCTTACCAATTACTAATATGGTTAAAACCTCAGGTGGAAATTTTGTCCTGAATTATTCAGGGTTAAAGAAATTTTGTGTTTCTGATGTGGGCTACAGCTACTACAGCTGTCCATAGTGATTATACTTTACAACTGATCAGCGGGCAGTTGCTATGGAGCTTAACCTACCTGTGCCACTCATAATGAAAAAGAAAACTCAGTTTGGTTTCCAGCTGTTTTGGTTTTGTTTCATGCGCGTTCCGGACTCGATCGTCCAGCCTACATATACACACGTATGTGGATCATTTGCGACTGCACTTTTTAATGGAGTGGACTGTGATCAGGTTTTAATCTCTTCAGTTTACATTGTCAACCACGCTGCATTGCAGCATCATTTTTCATGTCAATTCGTGAATCGACCTCACCATTGCTGCTCTCGATTGGAAGTGGTTTCCGAGTCAGGGGAGGATTGCAGCGTCCATTCTCTTATGTTAAATCGATGAACTAGGTTATCATCTTGATCCGATCCATGTCCCTTAATCAAAAATATATGGGCACTATACAAATGTACAAATGTGTATCTCTGACTCGATTATCTATTTTAGAGAGAGGGAGAAGGCAAGTCAGTTGCGGTGGTCCGCAATATTTTGGACAAAACAAGGTTTTGGATCAAGAGCAGTTCAATTCATTAAAATGCAACCACCCGGTGCAACGCACGGGCATTTTTCCTAGTAATGATAAACGCATTAAGAATTAGACAGGCTGATATGACAAACGTGCTTGGAGAAATATCAAACAACTAGCTCGTTTGTAGTATAACTGTTGTCACACAAAATGGCGCTGTCGGCACTCCAATACCGCCGTCAGCTACCCTTACCCTGCATGGTGTGTCTTTTTTGGGCGGTGTTAGCGAAATATAAAATTCTCCCTTCTTAACCTCCATCCTTTCCATCTCTTCCGGTGTAAGAAGCGCAAGGAAGTCATCAGCCCTAAACCATAAACCCTAGCGCTTTCCTCGAAGAAGCTCACTGCAAAAAATTATAGGACATGAATTTAAATGGGTTCAAATTAAAAGCAATGGACAAAGATCGATATACATTGTCTTCCTCTTACGTAAGCCCATAATGATAGACCGAATGCCCTTTCCAAGGGGAGGTCTGGCTTTTTCGTGCCGTGTCACCGAAATCTAATAACGTCACCAGATGTGGCATTTCGGTAACACTGCCCAAATCACTCTTAACTAAAAAGTGTTTTCGGCAGTGTACCAAAGCGTCACAATAGCGACGAGCTGGAGAAGATAATGGCCTGCTGTCCAATACAAACCTACATATAGAAGGAAGAACTTATTAGTGGGTTGTAAGTAGGCCAAGGTAGATACTCTGTACAAACTAAATAGTCCGTATAAAATAGAAAAAAATAGGACATGAATGTAAAAGGTCGACAAGTTTAAATAGTTAATTAAGAACAGACTAAATTTAAATGGGTTCAAATTAAAAACAATGGACAAAGATCGATATACATTATCTTCCTCTTACCTAAGCCAAACATGTATGTCTTGGATAACTTGATGCGAACAAGGTGAGTTCCATAAAGCTCACTTCCCCTACCTAAATACAGCGACAACACTTCATCAGAAAACCGATGGCATATCTGGCCTTTCTTGCATCCTTCTCGCTGTTGTAGGCAGGGCCGTAGTAAACATGTGGTATAAGTCATCAGGTTACCACTATGGATACTACTGACTGCCCTTTCCAAGGGGAGGTCTGGCTTTTTCGCGATGTGTCACCGAAATCTAATAACGTCACCAGATGTGGCATTTCGGTAACACTACCCAAATCACTCTTAACTAAAAAGTGTTTTGTGCAGTGTACCAAAGCGTCACAATAGCGACGAGCTGGAGAAGATAATGGCCTGCTGTCCAATGCAAACCTACATATAGAAGGAAGAACTTTTGATTTTTGAGGGAAGAAGGAAGAACTTATTAGTGGGTTGTACGTCGGACTAGATACTCCATACAAACTAAGTAGACCGTACAAAATAGGAGAACTTCCCCAGAGTTCAGCAACTCGTCGTAAATAGGGCAAATACGAAGAGTGAAAAGATGGCAGCTAGTCAGCTACAAGTATCATTGTCATTAATTAGACAGCACAAGGCAGAGGGGGAAGATGCTGCACAGTACTGTATAGAGACTAATTTTCTTCAACTAGTGACATAGATCTTTCCCTAAAAAAAGTAACTAGATCTATAGCACGGCAGCGCTGGTAGCTCGAGGATCGGAGGAGATATACCTTTGTATCAACCAGAAGACGTCGTGCGGTCCAGCCAGTTCACTGAAGGCACTGCCGTCCGCGCCGAGGTCACACCTCCTCTCCGGGCAACGTATTCCCCTCAGCGCCATGAACAAAGAGACCTGGCGGAAGACGATAGAGACGCGGAGCCGCACGCTGGCCAGGCCCACCGAGGACGGATGCGCTCAACACGAGCGCCCCGCCAGATCTATGGGAGGAATGTAAAGAGTACGCATCGTCAGTTGCTCTCCCTCGCGCTCTCTCTCTCTCACTCTGTTCTTCTTCTTTGAGTACGCAGAGTCAGTTGCTCTATCTTCCTCGTTCTGTCCTTATATAGTGTGCTCATATTGACCTGTAGTTGGGAGACAAATCTAACCATTCATTCAAGTCAATCCAACGGTTGACAATTAAGGAATTTTGCAAAGGTGTGCGGTGTTTAGCGAATAGGACATTTCGATCAAATTACCGAATAAACAAAATCACTCAAAGGCTGCAGTGCCACGAGCGTGACCAAATTAAACGACCTGCTGACTTGGCTCAGCGACCACATGGTTCATACATGTACATCATACACTTTCATATATGTACACAAGAATTTTTTTGCTATCCTTTTTCTAATGGGATTTCTATTTCTGTGCCTCGAGTCCTTAGTTGTGCTCAGTTTTCCCCAGCTCCTTAGTTTTTCCTCAGTTTACCCTAGCCTTTGTCCGAAACCCGCAGAAGGAGCGAAGCAGCTCGGACGGCAGGATTCCGTTAAGTTGACCGTTCCGTGCTGACGAGTGGGGTCGTGTCGTTTGTGGGGCCGCGTCGTGTGGGGCTGGTAGGAAGGAACCGCGTGGGACAGGACGAGACCATGTTTGTGTGGCCGTAGCGTGTGTGGCCGTAGCGTGTGGGGCCGTAGCGTGTGGAGCCGTGTGGGTCCGGGACGTGGGCACGAGTGGTTTCTGTCTCTTTCGCCCAGATTAGCAGTTTTCAATGTACATTTTTCCTCTCTCTCGCTCGATCTCATTCATATTTGATAGCCCAAATTGGTAGCAAATCTAGAGCAGCTTCTCCTTCTGTTTTTTAACGACATTCATTTCTTTATGCCTTCGTTTTTACCCAATCAGGTAGGAAATCTAGGGCACAAATCCAGAAAAAATATAGGATAAGCTGCATACAGCAGCCAACATAGCATAGATATGTTCACGACAGATCCAACAGTAGTACCGATAGAACCCTACAATATAAGCTACATTTTACATGAATTTAAGCTGCTCTACAGATAGAGCAGTCACATACAGAGAGTGCAGTAGGCATGTTCAACGCCTCCAGGTTGCGCACTTTGTGACTACTTTGGAGGTTGCGCGGTGAATCCCAAGTGCTTTGTGTTTGGCCATGAACGCATGCACGTTCACCGTCGTTCCAACTCTAGCGCCGCATCTGCCAATGGATTCAGCATGGTTCACCGAGCGGTTGAAGTCGGTGGCGCGGAGCTTCCTGTTGCAGAAGGGGCACTTGTAAATGCCTCGAGCAAAGGGGCCATCGTAATGGCCGGACTGCAGCCTCCTGAGGACGTGACGAGTCTTGGTGTGGAAGGACTCATCGTCGCTGTCGACGTCGCTGCTCTGCACCTGTCACGTAGCACGAAAGATCGTGCAAAAAAGACGGAGTCAATTGCAACGATGATGGAACAGAGAGTGAACAAAGATCATGCATGATAATATGGGCTCGAAAAAAAGAGGTAGCCTCAGTTACATTGGACACACTTATATCCAGGATTTGAGTCAGTAAACCAAAGATCATGCACAATAAATTTGTACACACCAATTGTTTACTGACCAAACCCTGAATCAATTTGTGCCCAAATATTCATCATCATCGGCACAAATCTTAAACAAAAGCAAATCACAAATGGATTGAACTAGGGAACAAGCGCACCCTAATAACGCTAGATCTAACACAAATGGATTGAACAAGGAACAGACGAACCCTAATAACGCTAGATCTAACACAAAAGGATTGAAATGGGATAAGAACAAGGGAGCAAAGGGTTACCTCCGGCTCGTCGTCGACGATGCTGGTGTCGTAGGGGTTCTCCGGCGCGACGTACGGCGCTGGTTCGTACGGGTCCCAAGCGACGGGGGCCTGGACGGTGGCGGCGGCCGATGCGCCGGCGGCTGATGCGCCGGCTGCTACGTTGGAAGCAGCGACAGGGGCCTGGACGGGGGCAGCGGCTGATGCGCCGGCGGCTGATGCACCGACAATGGGCATCTCATTCTTCTCCATCACCGGTGGTTTTCTTCGGGGTTTTTTCTTCGGTTGTGGAGAAGATGATGGGACAGGAGAGGCGGTTGCAGTGAGAAAGTGCGTCGAGGGAGAGAAAAAGGGCTCTATAAAGACGAAGGTGGCGTGTACCGCAACACGCGTCCGCTATGCACGGCTGCAGCGTGCACCGCGACACGAGTCTAACCCTGGGACGTTTGGTGTACTCAGTTATAACCTCGGGCCTTATACAGAAATTTCATCTGTACTCAGTTTTCCCCTCGAGTACTTAGACTGGCAAGTACAATATACTTAGTTTTACCCTCAAGTAGCTAGTCAACAGAGAGTCAACAAATGAGATTAACATATCTAATTGAGTCATTTCATGCGCAAAAAAAATCAAAATAATAAAAACATAGTGGCACCTACTCATGGAGTCTTCCTACGCAACCTGCCACCAAGAAAACCTTAACAAACATATATAAATCAAGTTTTACCACAAATTGCCACTTCTCATAATCACTAGTGTAGCTATGAAGATGCATGGTTTTCCACTCAAAACCCTTTGCAAAACATCTTCCCCAAAAACATAGTTTGTCTAAATGATGCCATAATTGTCACACTCATGTATATTTGAATGGCAAATAATTTGATGTAGCCCAATATGAATTATATTGTACAAAACACGCATTTTTCATTTTGTAATTCTTTTTGTTTGAATCCCTTAGTCTATTTACTATTTATGTGCCCTTGGATTGTTAGTCTTGCTCGGTTTGCCCTCAAGTTCTGTCATAAATGCTCACAGAAGCCCAAACTTATCCTGATTGGTTGAGCCGTTGTCACACGGATCGACTCCACGAACCGTTGATCAACTGATCTAACGGGCAGTATACCCCTCCCCGTCTCTTCGTGGCCACCCCTCTCTCTCTCTCTTCGTGGCCAACCCTCTCTCTCTCTCTATCGGTGGATGCATTATTATCACCACTCTAACAATTATCAACTATCTTTCGCTTTCCTTTTTCTTTTAGGGGATATAGTTTTGGCATATAGTTTTAGTAATTTCAAACGGCCCAAAAGTGGTATAATTTTGGTATAAACATGAGGCATACATATTTGCGGATTTCGATGAATGCATTATTGTCACCCCTCTAACAATTATCAACCATCTTTCGCTTTCCTTTTTCTTTTAGGGGATATAGTTTTGGCATATAGTTTCGGTAATTTGAAACGGCCCAAAAGTGGTATAATTTCGGTATAAACATGAGGCATACATATTTGCGGATTTCGGTGAATGCATTATTGTCACCCCTCTAACAATTATCAACCATCTTTCGCTTTCCTTTTTCTTTTAGGGGATATAGTTTTGGCATATAGTTTCGGTAATTTGAAATGGCCCAAAAGTGGTATAATTTCGGTATAAACATGAGGCATACATATTTGCGGATTTCGGTGAATGCATTATTGTCACCCCTCTAACAATTATCAACTATCTTTCGCTTTCCTTTTTCTTTTAGGGGATATAGTTTTGGCATATAGTTTTAGTAATTTGAAACGGTCCAAAAGTGGTATAATTTTTGTATAAACATGAGGCATACATATTTGCGGATTTCGGTGAATAGATTATTGGGAGCCCTAATTATCAACTTTCTTTAGCATTCCAATATAGTTGGTAATTTCGGTGAATGCACACACTAACTATGAAAACAACTACAAGTACATGTAACTGAATAATGAATTTGTAACAAGGTATCCCTTGTAACAACTTCTAGCGCACAGTGAGCAATGATAAGAATCCGATCGCAATTATACAACAGAAAAAACAACCAGCCATCAGATTAGCTTGCTTCTTCAACTCGATCAGCTGCCTTAACTACTTGTTCATTTTCTTCAGTTCTCCCTTCACTTCCTCCAGTCCTACATTGGGAGCATTAGGCATAATCGGAACGGCTCCTCTCTCCGCCGCATTCTCTACAGCAAGTCCCCCCTCCCAAATTGCGCTCCCCAATAGCGCCAATTGATTCCTGCAATTGAAGCCTCCGAACGTACACATCGATCCACTCGAAATGCCTGCATTTCTTCAGGATCTGAAAACAACA